>NC_067196.1:0-346506 GCF_000699445.3 Schistosoma haematobium | reverse complement strand
TCTTCGTAACATGCCGAACCTTTTCCTCAAATTGTCTGTGATGTGATGCCTTATAGCTGATTCAATTAAGTCAATAGGATTCCTTTAAATCTTCAGTCTAATTCGAATTCATTTATCCATTCAATGTGAAATCATCAATCAATTTGCATGTTTTCTTTATTAAAATTAAAGGTCAGAATGCACTACGGAAGAATCTCAAATGAATTAAAAAGACATCTGAATGCTTGAGTTTGATGTTTTAAATGAAAGTGGGTTCTTATATTATTCAGTTGTAGATTGTGTTGTTTCCTTTTCTCACATTCATTTCGTATAATTAATATCTCATCGATCCGACACTTCTTTTTGAACGGAGTGAATCAAACTGAACAAATGTGCAGCAATGAGCTATGTTCTGAGTGGAGTCAGTTTGAACTTGTAAAGCCTACAAAATATCATATCATATTTTTATCCCACAATACTTTACTAGCACTTACTTGGTTCATACTTGATTCGACTGTATCTCTGGAATCATATTCGTATGATTATGATCTCCGATTCGAGGCACTTCATGAAAGAGCTGAATGTTGAACGACCATGAGCACTCCGCCAGTAAAAAGTGTTTTACTTGAACTTGAGTACCTAAAACATCAAGTTTACATATAGTCATTTCGGTCTGCTGTCCGAATCCATGAATAACTGACTCTCAGAAAATGATTATTTTTGGCTATTGTCAGATAGATATTAAATTACTCTTACTCAGTCAAAAATCATTGGACAAATTTGGGCGGACGTGAAATAACTTTACCGAAGTCAGTTGATTGAAAAGTTCATTATACCATTGAAGCGACATTATTCCTTGAAACATCTCCATTTCATGTTAATGTCGGAATGACAAAGATAACTTGTATGCAAAGGTATTCCGGGTTACAAAGTACATTAAATAAAAGAGATGGATTTTCATTTTACAGATATTTCATTATCTTTTTTCGTATTTTCAATAATTCAGAGTGATTATTCACTGTCAAATGATCTCATGAAGGAGAAGATAATGGTACACGTAAGTCAACACATATGAAACCAGCACACTTACATCTTCACGGATTGTGATCATTTCTTGTTGGTGAGATTCAAATCTCCTTAGAAACTGATAAAGTTAGAAGTTCTTACATTTTTGAAAAACGATATTTCATATATATATGAATCCACTTACCATTTGAATTCAATAATTTCGACTTGAAGATCAGTTGACATGAACTGGTAATGATTAGATCTGAAAAGTCAAAAATTGATCACCATAGATACATTCAGGCACAATTTCACTTCGCCTGTTGAGAAACATGATGATAATCCATTGCTTAAAAGAAAATGAATCGTGTTATATGTTCGTCACAAAGCCATTCCTGTGCACATCATATTCATCTACGCTTCCATTTATCACATAGTCATTCCTATATATTGTTCTTTCACATTAAGAAGTCGTTGAGACTAAAGATCCAAATCTATTCGTCTCTTATCTACAACAAACAAACATTGTAGTCAGAGTTATTTGATCGATTTAAATATCCATATGATATATCCGCATTATAACTTATCTGATATATATGCGCCACACAAATCACTTGATCTGTGTGAGAGCTAGGCTATATTCCATTTGCTGTGGAGCGTTCGACCTAAAGGTGCAATCCACAAGGTGGTGGAGCAACGTGGGAGATACAGTTTCATGGTAGCCGCTGACTCATAATTGATTCACACGTCATTTATTCACTCCGAATCTCAGAGCCTATGTGCACCATTGATTAGTACTCAGGATTTTCCAATTCCTTTATGTGGCTACTCCATATCCAACAACATGGTTTATTCACCAGCCATTCGCATTTTGTCCTCGCCAACTCTCAAAACATCAAGGAATCGGACGTCCTTGACTGGGGCTGTGCGCACGTGGCCATGTAAGAGCATTTGTAGTGAGAGAGAGAGCTGACTCTCCTCACTCTCGGCCGTATCATGGCACTTAGGGGCTCCTAATGTGGAACCCTGAAACAACTTCAAAATCAATTTGAACCTAAAATTTGATCGGATGATTTAACATCAAATGTTGTATATCAAATATTATTTCATGGAGAAAACAGTGTTTGAAGAGCTATGCTTCGAATTGCAGACATCAATGATATAATTATACACATTGGCATATTATTCAGATACGCTTCCAGAAACCAGATGACTGTGTCACACAGAGTCCACATGCAAGACAGCTGAACAAATGAACGATAAACCTAAGGAGAAGTACAACCCATTAAATAAATTCGGACTCCTATTTAAACTGTGATGGATTTGATAATTTTACGAATTAATGGTTTCTTCGTACTTGATGGCCTATGATTACGAATTCCAAATACAACAGGTTCGTGTGTGTTCATTCAGTTCCCCACAGCACAATTCAGAACAATGAAACTGAACATCTTCAGTGACAACCGTGAAGTATGTGTGCTCTGAAAACTGCAATTCATTGTGCAACGCTGGTTACTTATTTTTCAACAGCACTTAGCACACCAAACTATCAACTCAGTAACGGTCTCCTTTGTGAAGCTGAGAAGGACAACTCCGTTTTAGCTCGTTTGGAATAAGTTTTGAGTGAAACTGATGGCCGTTTATTGCTTCTGTCAACAATAGAAGTTTGTAAAGAATCACAATCAGTCTAGATAACACCGAATTAACCTTGGTTTGTCACTCATCATTAACATAACAATGAATAATGAAGTAACGAAGGATGACGATGGACATTCACAACAATCTCATTGTTGATTGCAATTAACACAAAATAAAGTCAACACATGACTACTAATTTCGAAAAAAGTGTTGTCAAACTCTTGTAAGAAAAGTCAGCTTCTAATGAATAAAGACAATGACGTAAATATTATAAATCATGTTTGATATTTAATTAACAAGAATACATCGGCTATAACATAAACAAGCACAAAATGTACAAAGTTCCGTAAGGAAAAGTCCACGCTATTAAAACGAATAAATAAATATAAAATTGTTCATTAAAATACGAACAGAAAAGCAGAATTGGTCAGAATATTCGAATCTAGTTATGAGATTTTGTTGAGAATCATTCACTACTTCTCCTTCTTATATGCAACCATCTCCAAATAACACAACTGATGCATGCAGCGAAGACGAAGACGACTGAAGGAATAACAATATACAGGTACCAAAGTGATTTGTTCTGTCTACTTTCTTCAGTTATTTCAAAAGTGGTATTTCGTAATGTTGTTTCTTTGTGATTGATGGGTGTCGACGTTGTCAAATCGTTAACATCCGGGCCCTTTTGAATAAACAAAACATTAGCATCCATTAAAATACATGAAATACGTCTTGATTAATTTATAACACATTACTGTCAATAAGGGTAATAAAATACAATTCAACAAACAGTAACAAAATGTGCATTTGTACAATCATTCAGAACATCTAACACCGATTCGACATACCTTAAAATGGCAATCATTCACTTTAAAGAAATGATTGTCCTGATGATGACTGTCGATGCACGTGTTCCATTTCTCACACCAAGTACATTTTACATTCGATGTTGTTGCTTTTCGACATGCTTCAAATGAATTGTGTATTGGACAAATTGCTGTAAAAGTAATAAGGTGATTATATAATTCGAATACTTAAACAGAACTAAAGAGAATCACAATACATGGAACTATAACTCAATCACATGATGGTGATTTCAGTGTCAAGTGACTATTTCATTCACTGGAGAGTTGCTATCACAATGCACAATGCAACAATCAGTATACATTCGATTTCAATCATGTTCCACAACGGCATGAATGAAACAGAATTCAATGTCAAGAATGAACGATGAATTTCGACTGACAAACTTGACAGAATTCAATGACTGTTTACATTCGGACATGCACACACGGTGCTTCATTGGGTTCAGCAAAACGTACTGCATACTATGCTTTATCAATGCACAGTTTCTTTTCGCAAAAGCAGTGCTGGAAGTTCAGTTGATCTTAGAGTAAAAATTCAATTCAATCATGGTGATTCAGTTGAACATTAAATGATGATAGACATTGTTTTTCAGTCATCATTGTCGTTTTTTCCTGAAAAGATTTTAGTTGTTCTACTCTGAGAAAACATATCAAAGTATGTGGCCGCATTCTGATCTGTGTGCTGTCGGTTAATGCAACAGACTAGTTGGATCAAAGAAAATTCATCGATGATAGAGATAATATTGTATTCGATGAATATGAAGGAGATTTGATCATTGGATAATGGAATGATTCTCTCAGTGGTGGAAATGTTGTTTCGGTAGCCTAACACATGGTGAACTGAAATCTGTTTTAATTTACTGAGTGTTCATATTCAATTTCGTATTGTTAAATACATCAATAATTCTGAGACTGTCTATGATGAATATAAGTTTGGTGACGTCACATTTCTTCATCTTCATTTTATCGGATATGTATGACAAAGCAGAGATTTCGGAGAGTAGCCAACCGTTTTGATGTTAATCGCAATGACATGGAGTGTTCTTGTGATTTCAATGCCCCAGAAAAATTCGATATCCCATGTACCAATAAGGAAAAACAGAAGCTACCTGCTCAATCCACAATCAAATAACTGTCACCTAATCATTTTCCAGATTACTATCAACTCATACATCGTTTTGTGAGTTTGTCCACAAGACTTCAATAATCGTTCAAAATGGATACCTTATCATTCCTGATATCTAAAAGTGAATCGACGTGTAGTTAGTAATGGTAAGTGAAAAGTAATTTTGGGACGGATGGCTGGATGTCATGTAGTAGCTGACTGCAGTTATAAATGAAATTTTCAGCGTGTTGAAATAAAAGGATGGATTCAAGTGTGAATATAGTAAATGATGATAAATAAGGTTTAACATACTGCCGATGACTTCATACTCCACTAACGTGCCATTTTGGATCCATTCTACAGGAACAGATATCCTGTGGTCTATGGGACCTTGTGTGACAAATCAAAAAGAAAAATGTAACATTTAGATTTTCTTTATGAGCAACAACCGAAAAAATCCAAGTTCAACCCATTGAACAATTTTCACGTTTCAGATTACAAATAAACAACATGGAAGCATCAAATGAAGAGCGAAAGATGACTAGCGTTCCTTCTTATTTAAAAAGTCTCAGCTGGATATTCCGGCATCTCGGCGTTGATGTTTATTCGTGGACAAGAGCCGAGAACAATTCAATGCAAACGCCATACGGATATTCACTTAACTATTCAGTCCAAACACCCACTGGCTTGTACGAAGCGTGAAAATTTATTTCATTCCTGCTCTGTTAACTCAATCAACCCATTCAAACTATTGCAATAAAAAAATTCATACACCTTAGTTACCTTACTCCAGATAGCCAGTTATATGAGCTTCAGCAAACAGATGATTGATTATAGACGACATAGTACATCAAACTGTTAACATCATTCTTTGCAAAGTTTCTTACCTGTTTCACATTGAAAGATTCTTCGGATTCCTAGCACCGACTTATTTTCGCTAAGTTCCAAAAGAATCTGAAAGAACCATGAAACGAAGATTTGTCAGCACACTACCTCTTATATCAAAGCAAATTGAACATTAAATAAGTGGGTCTTCGTTCAAATTATCTTAACCACAATTACACTAGGTATACTAATGTTCTCATTTTCTTTGAAAGTGTGTTCAATCTAGTGTACATATATATTCTTAATCACGTCGGTTGTCAACTTCAGCCAAATTTTATGACTTATAAGTCTGTCATGAAATATGTCGACATACTGCGAAATAAAAATCTGTGTCAGTTGTAATGAAATGTGATTCTTAACAGCTTCAAGGAAGCTGTGCTCGGAATATACAATAATGAATGTATCGGAAAGCCGATGATACATTATTGAATGTTCCGAATAGACGACCATTTGAAGATGAAATACAGTCTGACAGAATACGACAAATTACATACACTATTCTGACATACACTGGTTGTTAGTGTTTGACATGAACACATCATTGTTACAACTCATATCACTTCACTTCTAATTACTCACTCTTTAACAAGTGCTAGAGTGAGTTGTGTCATTAAAAGAATAATTACACAATCTAATAGTTTGTTGGCACATCACAAAATGTTGATCTTTTTCTATTGTGTTCAGTGTAGCTTAATACACATTCGACAGTATTCATACGCATGAAATAGTAGGATGATCTCAAGTACTTGAAACAAAACTAAATGTACATTCAGTTTATAACTTACGTTCTCATAATAGATAGATATCTTCCCATTCGGATATAACAGATTAGTTACTATGGGTGTATTCTCTACAATTAAAAGACAAACGATACTTAGAATTTGAAAGATAGGTGTAACACAGCATATGCTCACTCACAAAGTGATCAAATTTAGTGGATATTTACTGAGTTGTGTCAAATGCTTTCTTCAGTCGGATTCGCATTCAAAACATTGAACTAAACTTCATTTGAATGAAACGAGCATTCATCCTTCTAAACTAGTGTGAAATGCTGAGTTTCTGAATCTGTATTACTATTGTATTACTATTGAATCACTGAAAGTGTAATACTACATATATATTCGCACATACGCAATATTTTCAATAATTTTCCTCGTAATAATCGACTCCAAGTATGCATGACATAAGTTGTGGAGCGTTTATTTTCAAATGCAACTTGAGAATCTCATTGACCACCTAACATATGGATATGTAAATCGATCAACTAACTCTGACCACAGTGCTTATTTGTTGAAGATGTGAGACGAATAGATTTGAATGTGAAATCTCAACGATTTCCTAATGTGAATGGATAATGTATAGGAATGACTATGCGACGAATGGAATTGTAGATGAATATGATGTGCACAGGAATGACTTTGTGACGAACATATGACACGGTTCGTTTGTTTTGAAGCAATGATTTGTCGTCAAGTTTCATGGAAGCATTTAAACGAGAATGTATCTCTGCACAGGTTTTCAAACTGGCAATGAAGATCAATATTTTACACGTCTTATCTAATTTTTCTCAGTCGATGTCAACTGAGCTTCAAGTCCCATTCAATGTGTGATCAAAGGTTGAGTGGATTTCACATTTGGTTCAACCCTCATTTTCTAGAAAAGTAACAAAGTTTTACATGTCAATTTTCTGAAAACTGAATTGCACAAACAGTGTGTGATCAAATAGAGTAAAGAAGTAAGTGTGCAAATTTCACTTGTTATGAATAATGTTTACCTTTATCTTTTCCTTCAGGAGACCATTTGACAGCGATTAATCCCTCTGAATTATTGAAAATAAAAATAGATAATGAAATTTGTGTGAAATGAAAATACATCTCTTTTATTAAATGTACGTTTTAACATGGACTACCTCTGCATACAAGTTATCAGATTCATTCCAACATTTACATGAAACGGTGTGGTGAAATGCTCGATCATCGCCTATGAGGAAGATTCAAGGATTATTGTCACTTCAACGATTTGATGAACATTTCAATCTCTCTAAGTGAGAATGTTACACTTCTGTTAATTTTTCTCAAATGTTTTTGACTGAATAACTGTCTTTGGATATTTATTGGACGTTAGATTTTGTTAATCATCAATGTGTATAGCTGACCGAGATGTACGGATGCAAAATTGATGTTCTATGTATTCTAGTTTGAGTAAAGAATTTTGCACTAGCCGACTGTTCACGTTCGTTCATTAGTCCGCTGTGTCAGAAAGTGTTTGAATTCGAAAATTGTATGAATATGAATATGTTTAAAGAGATACATTTGAATATACGATGGTCGACAGACAGCGACTCAGAGACATTAAACTTTCAGGAATCCAATAAGTACTAGAAATGTATTTTAGGGCACCAAGTGGGATTTGATAGATTGTCGGCTTCAATAGTACAAACTGATTTAAGTCAGAACGTCGCTTATTACTACACATTTGTTTAGTTTGATTTACTGACTTTATTGAGAAATGTCGGGTCGGTGAGATTTCGTATATGCAAAATGAATATGACAACGGTAAACAAAACAAACTACAACCGAATAAATCAAGAAACTCACTCTCATTCAAAAGATACCTTGAACCATAACTTTCTAAAACATTTGAGATTTGTCCAATTGGCTTTTTGTTTTCAAATATAGATAAAACACCTAAATTTTTGGTAATGAAAACATACAATTCGATTGATAATTTCACATGGAATGAATAAAATATAAATTGGACATGTAACACGGAGCATGTAAGTGATTCATTGAAGAAATCGGCGCGTCATAAGGAGCATGCAACTGATTCATTGAAGAAATTGAATCCACAATGATTCATGCGATTAATTGGTGATCAAGTAAATTCAATAACAATTTTAATTCAAAGAAAATTATGGACTTACCACGATACCAAGTTTTAAATTCAGTGAATCCACTTTCAAAAAATTTTAACGGGAATTGTGGTTCAACTATCTAAAAGGTGTAAATACAGGAATAGCGCCTCCACTACAAAATGTAATCAACTCACTTTATCCTCTTTGAATATCTTGAAACTGCCATTCACAATTGGATAAGGCTGATTGAGACTTATTGTTTGTGAGTAATGATAATTATGAGACTGTATATGTCTATTAGAATCTGACCGATTACTTACATATCGATATGACTCATTCACAAAAATCACTTTTGTAAAGTTGTTCCACTCCGGCTGTTTACAGATTTCATCACAGTTACAGAACACGGAAAACAAGTTCAACATCATAGAAATTCGTATGAACAGATTATATGGAGAATTGAATCTGAAATGGTTCAAGTGAATAAAAGAACGTTAACTCATGGAATCAAAATTCAATTTGTACGATACAGTCATTTACCTCGCGTGTTCAGCTAACACTCACCTCATCATCTTGTTCAAATCAGTTAATGAAATTTCACTAAAAATTGTCTGGTATATATAGATTTTATGAGTGGTTGGTTGTTTTATTCTGATTTGATGATTCAAAGTGACCATGAAGGTCAAATTTCGTTCATTACGTTCATTATTGACCAATCATGGTGGTGGAATAACTGATCGTTATTCAATATTCTTCTATCTATTGAGAACGTGAACTAGATATTATCCACCGCTGTTTTATATTCCTGACCCCTGTTGATGAAACCGCTCCTGAATGTGATTAAACGTGCTTTGTAATACATGGTTGATTAACTTGCTACTCAAAAATACGAACAAGCAGTTTGTTGCCTGCAAATACCTCTTTATAGACTGACAATGGTGTATTGTTTCTATTTGATTGATTCAAATCAAAATGACACCAACAGTTTAGGTGGGAATTCAACATTTTCACTTTTACACTTGAATTTCATTTTAATAAAACTTCTCTTAGACGATTTCATCATAGTTCAATAAGTAAATATAACTTCTAAACGTAGTCCTATTCATTTTGAGTGACCAACATAATAATGACGACTAGAGAAAGTGATGTCAGATCATTGTAATAAAATGCAAGAACTTTCTGTGTTGACATGTACATAATTGGGTACAAACAGAAAGTTATAAGAAACTAACAGATCTGTGTGGACGTAGATTACATCACATCAAACTATTGAAAAGATTACTTTGCTCAATTTCTATTGAATTCTAAACAGAAGCATAGCTGTAGTAGTAGTCTGTGATAAAATAGAGCGGTTCACAAAAGGGCTAAATACATTCGAACATATTGAAGTGGAGTTCATTGGAAATGAAGTGGATTGGGCTAACGTAGACATTGTAGATTTCAATGCTCTGAGTATGCAGAGTAATTTTATCCGTTTACTTCCTTGAAGAGAAAGACCAATATGCAATAAATGCACATACCATGATTAGCTGAATATAAACCGATAATTATTCCTGGAGAATTTCTTCAAACCTATATCAATTGAAATAACTAATAAGTGATAATCATAGAGATATATTGTTGCGTGATTTCGGTTCCATAATGTATATCACTGACTGTTTGTTGTTTCACTTGTTTGTATTTCGTGTTCTCCACTTTAGTTAGGTGGACACTCATCTTTCAAATCCCCAATTTACTGGGGACCATTAAGTGATTAACAGCACAAAAATGTACTTGAACGGATGCAAAAGATAAGATTATCTATCAGAAATATTATTATCCTCGATGAACTGTATTTGTTTGATGTAAACACAACAAGTGCTACTCTCATAATCGTGAAACCGTTCACACTGTGTGCTGTACCTTGTCAATTCAATCACGAAAATGTGTTTGAATATTCCACATAATCAGCCCATCTACTTCACTTCTTCTAATCTACTATGCGTTTTGGCATAAAACAATATTTCTCTTAAACTAACACTGATGAAAATAAGTGATGAACTATATGTGATTGTGTGATATGCCGATATCTGTCTGTCGACCTCATTTGTTGTTTGTAGAAATGTCAATGATCAAAGATTCTGTTGTTTATGACCATATTTTATCTTAATCATCAGGTTATCTGATGTTCTCTATTGACTTTGAGTATAGAAAGGAATGTCGCTTTCTAATGATTCATTCATATGACTGACAATCACTGACAAACACAGCAGAAAAATGAATAAAATTCTCTATCATTTTTGAATAGATTTAGCATCAGCTGTGAATAAACTCTGTGAGAATTTGCCATCTAATTTTTAATTACTGACCATAATCTTACTGAATTCTCTAGTTTTCACTTCCGTAGTTTGTATATCGGTGGAACCCATGATAATAATAATAATAATAATAATAATAATAATAATAATAATCTAGAAACAATTAGACTCGACTGGTTGATACTTCTCATGTTTCTTGAATGTAAAACTATGAACAATCATCATTTTCATGAAAAACTCCACATCACATTCTGTGTATCGTTTCATTTCAGTCACTGTCAGAGAAGCTCATCTGTACGCTATATTCTGGATAGACGCACTCGACTGTTTACCAGATAGGTGTTTGTGTTGAATGTTGATTGAAGTTGGATACGGTTGTTGGGTTGGGGCGATCAGATTTGACAAGAGATCGAATACATTTTGAAATATCATCTGATGTTGAAATTCGTGTTAGTTTTGCCATAGAAATTAGATTAATTCCTCCGTGAATGAATACTCGAAGATGAAATGGTAAATAGCCTGACAGTCACGTTGGTCTGAACAACCTCATATACATGTTTCGAATCGATGTTATTGAGGAGGTTTTTTGATTGAGTTAGACGATGTTCGGTGTTTATAGTCTGTCTTAAAACGTACAAGTTTAGTTAACCTCACGAATTACATATAACAGCCTAATATCGTAATAAACTAAGATGCCAACAGAAATGATAATCAAATCAAAGACAAACACAGTCTAAATGCTGATCACGTCTGTAAACTAGTGGCATGAGTTCTATAATTATTATCTTCAGAATGTATATACATTAAATACAAAATGAATTCTGAAACTCAGGGGATATAATTTATTCTGATTACTTGATTGCAAGCAACTCTCAAAGTTTATTTAATGAGATATATATGGAAATGATGCTTCGCTGTCACACAAGGTTACACAGAGATATCCGATCAATCACTAATGCTTGGTCATAAATTGAAAACGCTTATGACGAAGCTTGAGATACAGTGGACATCTAGGATGCAGCTGGACGATCTAGACTTCGCCGATGATCGGACTTCTCTATCGCACACGCAACAACAAATGCAGGAGTGGACGATCAGATAAGCACAGTTTCAACGATAGTAATTCTCAATATACACAACTGGAAAGGCCAGATTCTCCGATACAACACAGAATGCACCAATGCAATCACAATTGATGGAGATTCGGAAGAAGTAAAAACCTTCACATATCTGGACAGTTTCATTGATGAACATGGTGGATCTGATTCAAATGTGAACGCAGTTTTACTGCATGGGGGAAACCAGGAGAATTACGGAAGTCATCATCCAGAAGATACAAGTGTTTATTAACAGACATCTACGCAAAATACTTCGAACCCGTTAGCCAGATATTATCAGCAACAACCTACCAAGGGAGAGAACAAAATAGATTCCAGCTGACGAATGAATCAAATAAAAGAAGAGCTGGAAGTGGATAAAACACACTTTGAGGAAAGCACGCAACTGTGTCACAAGGCAAGCCCTCACATGGAATCCTGAAGGTCGAAGGAGGAGAGGTTGACCAAATAACACATTAAGCCGAGAAATTGAGGCAGACATGTGAAGAATGAACATCAATCGGATAGGACTAGAAGAGAAGGCTCAGATAGAGTAAATGGGTTGGAGGATGCTGTTCGGCGTTCAATGCTCCATTAAGAGTAACGGGCGTAAGTAAGTAAGTTATCTGTCGTTATGAATCAATCAATTTGGTCAATTTACAAAAAGATGCAGAACAATAAGTTACTTGTGGATAAATGTAGTGACTAGTATTGACGATTAATTCAATACAGAGCAATGACGAATATCATACCTATCTGGTCATTTATACATATCTTTATATCTCAAAGATCGAACTGTAATGTAACCCACATTCAAACATTTGTAACCATGTTCTGATGTTGGATAGTTGGAGTCAGTTAAAAGTAATACTTGGACATAGGTTTCAAGCTAATTTGCCTACATCATCAAGACAGAAAATCTCGCTATGCTATTGCAACACGAACGTTGGTGAAGAGAGCTGGAATATTAGAGGAGCATTCTTCAAACCAACCCCAACAATCTGACATTCTCAGGTATGAACTTTGTATTTCCTCAAAGTAAGCAGTAAGAACAAGTACACATAGACTCAGCGTAATGTCAAGAAATTACTCCTAAGCTACAGTTGATTTTTTTGAAAAAATGTGCGATATAAGATGTGGAGCGTCTATTTACATAAATGTTGTGCAATATTGTGAATTGGTTAATGTCAGACAATAACATCATTGGATTCCGAGTTCGTGGGCTAGAGGTTAAATGATCACACGTCAGCTCGTAAATCCTGAATCCGATTCCCATGTGAAGGATCCTAGCTGCTCACTGGTGAGGAATCTCATGTCAAAACAAAATGAATGTATAGTGCGTACAGGTCTAGACTTATGAATTCAACTTGACGATTTTTAAATGATCATCAAAATCATCTCGACAGAGATGATTAAATGAAACTGGAAAATGTTAATTTAATTGAAATTCACATGTACATCTAGTTCAATTGGCTCTCATAGTCAATTGACAAATAGATTTATTATTCAAGCAGGTATGAGCATGTATATTTCTAAACCAAGTTATTTTTAAAATCCACTTTGTACCGGTGAATAAATCCCCAAACTAATTAGCTCTCTAAGTCTTCGACATTGGATGCTGATCACATTATTTCTAATGCACTCACCTAACTGAAGGCGATAGGTCATGCATCCGCACCAAAACACGAGTGGGAATGCCGTGCTCAACAAACCATGCAATCGCTAACCAGATTAGATCAGACGATCTTCGATAGATTGATACCCTATCAAATATATCTTCGAAATTCCTCCCTTCTGACTTTTGATTTCACTTGGTGGGTACGATTCATAATAGGTGTTACTGAATAAAACTTCAAACTCCAAATACCTGTGGAATCTACAATATTTTCTACAGTGACGAGAGCCATTTCTGTTGAGAGTTACCGTTACTTTGACTGTTCAGAGCTTGAATCTTTTAGAACAAACTTTCGGTTGTTGATATCGTTTTCGGGCTTTAGAATTTCACCATACCATATTCTGGGACATGTACTGCAGTGATGACCTTTAAACAAACAAAACCTCTTAAAATGCCAACTTCCACATAAACAACAGAATATGGTTATAAACAACAAGAAAGTACAATCATTGAGATTTCTACAAACACCAACTCAGGTCCCAAGACAGATCATACTCTCAGATAATGTACACTATTGTTATCATCATTATTTTTACTTTTAGAAAAATATTTCCCAAGTGAAAACGCATATTAGTCTAAAAGAACTCAATTAGCAGATGTGATGATTATATGCAATATCCAAGCACATATTCATGATTGAATCGTCAATTAAAAGTCCTCAGTGTGAACTGTTTTGAGAGGCTGAACGTAGTGTATGTTGAATTTAGGTCAAACAAATACGGTTCATTGAAGATAATATTTTCCTGTCTGACAATGTTCTCTTCTAAACAATTCAACCATTTTCTGTAGTTATCAAACACTTTATGATGTTGATCTAAGTGCAGCTATAAAAGATGTGTGTTTAGTGTTTAGATCAAAATAGCGCAAACAAAGTATGAACAAATAAAACAAAAACAATCAATGATAGTTAATATGGAACTGAATACAATCTACTTATTGGAATTCACAATAAGCACAACAGAAATATTGGTTGTAATAGTAATAATAATTCTTAATGTTATTGCTACGGTACCAGTACCAATGATATTGATTGTAATGTATATAATATTGAAGACGTTGTGTGGAATTGATGTGCGATGAGAGTGCTGTGTCAAGGTATTTGCTTTGAGAATTTTATGTGAATTGAGAGAGTTGAATTTGTAAATTCGGAACGAGAAAAAAATTTATTTGAACAGTGAGAGAAATAGTAGATAAGTGGCATGCGATGTCCAGTCAACGTAGAATCACGAAACGTTCCACCATACATGCATTGGGTAAAAGACGGCATCTTTATTGCTCTGAATCACAGGGTGATTTTAGGCATGACACCATCGTAAACATCCGAGCACTGGTTGCCCGTTTCATTATTGTATATAACTGCTCAGTAGCACACATATACAACTGTACAAATAGCGCTGCGACGTACGAGCTTCTCTGCGATCTCTTGCATTATCGCTTAATCCTCGGATCATTGAGGTCGGATCAAAGTCATTTGACGTGGAACCTTGATCAATTCACAATTTGTTCGGCCTACCCCCATTGCTTACCGTCAATAACCGACTGACATCCGATTTGATTGAACTACACTAGTCATCGTTTCTTACTGGACTGTGACACTGGAAGAAGTTGAGAATCTTAATTTTGTAGCTCGTGTCCTTACATTTATCAAAAAATAAGTATACAGCCGAATAAAGACTTAAACATCTCCAGACAAACCTATTTCACTTATTTATATGGCTCACAAGCAGCTACTAGTGGACCATGTGAAGTATACAAATTTCAAATGCGGTAAAGGAGTAATACTTTCGTAATATGCTTTGTGGGAATATCAGTAATCCCACTACTTTACTACGTTGTCAAGGTTGACCATCAAGGTTAACCAGATAGCAAATCATTAATAAATTGTGAAGCAGGTCACGAAGACGAGCACAAATTCGGTAAATGATTGTTCTGTGGCGAGTTCCACCTATTTGATTCATGTGTATTTCGCAACTCTTATTGCTTTGAATGTTGTGCGATTGGACACATTCTGTCAGTTTGTAATATTACAATTCTCTTCGCTGCAGATGATGATAAAAGTTGTAATTGTGATTGTTATAACTTGTGAACCTGTGTGCTCTGTTTATTGTATATCGCAACGATACCGCCGATCAGAGAGCAGCGATCGAATCAGTAACGCATAAAACACGTGCAAGCAACCTACAGTCCTGATTGGTTTCGCTTCCTGACTAGCCTAGCCAGTTCAGTTCAGAACACCAATCCCAGCCTCTGTGATATGAATCATTTATTTCAAACATACTCGGTTTATATATCAACCAGAGAGACCACAACGTACCATAAAATAGGAAACAACACTTGTACAAGAATTAGCCAAATGTGGCTGTGAATGAGGGAGATAGTAATTAATAGACAGGCAATAACTCAAGAATGGTAAATCGTATTGTGATAGTTCATAGGTCAAAATAAAGCTTATAATAATAGGGATATGAATATGAACAGACTAGTTACACAACAATCACATGATAAAAGCATACTCATTGTATTGGTCCATAAATGGATCCAAAAAATTACCATTTATTATTTTTAACGTGATATAACAGTGATCCTATTAAGTTGGATGTTTCTAATGATTATTTATCTTTATCCACAACTTAAAATAGCGGTATAGAGTGAAATGGAAGAGCAGAGTTAAACGAAACTCAGAATCCTTGTGCGACAAAAGTTTCTAATCAATCAGCTTAACAGAATATCTCATGATATTGTACCGAACGTGATTCAGCTTAATGATTCACATATTTCTGATGAAATTCTTTGCAAATCTGAGGAAAATATGTTGAGTGGACGTAATCATGATGAAAAGCCTGATGCAGTTTTGATAGATGCTGATTTTTCTAATGATCCTTTACTCTACAACTTCGTTCTTAAAACATTTGAGAAAAATATTTCAAAAGAATCAAATTTCGATGTGATATCAGATATTATTTATCCTCATAATGTGTTAGCTCCTTGAGTGAAACTTGTTCAACACAAAGAACAAGTGCTCAATGCGCTCCATTTCGATTACAGTTCGGATGATTTTATATCAGTTGTCGTATATCCATATCATGAAGTCACTTCCAATGAATACTCTAGTCAATCTGCGAAATATGTTTTAAATGAAGCCTCATCATTGATAACTTGGGAATATGAAGATCCAGCAATATTTTGTGGGGAAGGATAGTGTCTGAAAATCTATGATTCGAATTCTAGATATCGGTGGTTTCAGTACACAACCGATGTGGTGATTGTTTAGAATTCCAGGACCCAGTTTAATCCATGATAACTGCGGTTGTGATTAATGAGTACATTCTAGATCAAACAGAGTCTACAGCCTAAACCACTGTACAACAGGCACAGAATTAACATAAGGAGAAGACGTAAATCGTTAACAGAAAATTGGATCTCAATTCAAGCTGAGGCGGATGTGGTGTTTGTACGAAATAGTGATTTCTTGGTACTTGTTGACTTCTTGATTTCGAATTCCAAAAACAATCCATTCGTTCACGATTATCTAGTACTGCCTCATCTAATTACGTTGCTTCTAGGGTTCATACTTTGTACTATAATTCAAAAACTTCTAATTTTCACAGTTTGATCTGTCGCCTTCAATAAGTTGATCCGAATAAAGACCCATTACTTCAATGATTGATTTATTTTGATAAAAGGTGTTCGAATGTTGACAGATCTGAACTCAGAATTTAAATATTTCTATTCACATTCCTCAGGTAATTTAACAAATTAATGTTATTAATCATTTGATGTTAAGCATTCCATATCCACAGTCTCCTGTTATCTTTTTATTAATTTCCGTTTTTACCAGGTTATCAACAAGTTAACACAGAATATCTCTGTATTCTATCACAGTGATTTAACATAAATTTCTAAAAGTCTACATTAAGCATTTGTTTTGTGAGTAAAATGAGTTGATGAAATGGTCATTGATGCGCTGTAGACAATTGTGTGAAATGAAATCGGAAAACTATTTGTATACGCACTATCGAAATGTTACTGAATATTGTATATTGAATATTTACACTTCTTGTAGTAACAGTGCATGATCACAACAAAAACATGAATGATCGGTTGAAGTGCGTTATTGAATCTCTAAACGGTGAAGATAATTGTCACTTATGTTATGATTGTTTCAAAAGTCTCTTTGGTGATCTGGACTGCAAATCATCCGTCTCTTATTCAATTCATCATTTTCAAACTATTTTCTGTCGACTAAGTATTTTGCAAACTTAGCTGACTGAAAATACCCGTATAATATTGGGATAAAATCAGTAAAATTTTACTGTACTCTGTTTCCGATATTTAAACTGGTAAAGACATTGACAAGAGGTTGAATTGATTCGGTGTTTTCAGATGTCAAGTTGTAATCCATGCAATAATTGTACGAATGATGCAAATGAAATAGACGTTAGGAGGATCCAATTTCCTAAGTGTCTTTTATATTAATGATCATATCAATATTGTTTTATCCAGTTTTTGTATTGATGCATTCAAAAGTAGAAGTTGATTACATCTGAAAGTAGAAAGAAAAAAATTAATTCATAAAATGTTAAGACATTCGGAATTCTTATCAGAGGAGTTTTTTGTGGATATTATAGTAATTTCTATAATTGAGATCATGAGTCAATTGTAGATAGATCACCATTGAAAACCTGGAAGAACTGGATGGCCATTTCGTCCTATTGTGTGACATCTCAGCATGGCACATCCACGATCCCGCCTCGCAAGATTTGAACCCAGGATCTATCAGTCATGCGCACGAGCGCTTAAACACGAAATATGAAATACGAAATCGGTAATAAGAAAAACTATATTGTTAATGAAGCAGACTGTTTTAAAAATGGAATAAAACCATATTACTCGAGTTATTGTTTCAATTTGTAGTAATATGACTTTGAGATACAACGAGTAATGTAACTGAAAAAATGTTATTTTCTTTCGAGCAAACGAAAAAAATTCAGAAAGGGTTTTGTGGATATTTTAGTAATCTTGTGGTTGAATTCATGAGTCGATCTCCACAAAACCCCTCCTGATAATCATCATCATATTTTCACTAGTGAATGGCTTCAATAGTGAGAAGCTGTGATCAGTGGATAACAACTGGGTCGATTGTGAGATAGCGACTCATTGAAGACAATGGTGGATGTGTAGCTGGATTTCGTGGATTATTTGAAGTGAGATATTAACACCGTTGGATGCCAGCCAGCTCAGTTGTCTAGAGGTTAAGCGTTCGTGCGCGAGACTTATAGGACATGGGATTGAATCTCTAGAAGCGGGATCGTGGATGCGCACTACTAAGGAGGAGGACCCACAATAGGACGAAACGTCCTTCCAGTGCTTCCAGGTTTTCCATGATGATCTATCATCTATTGATTCATGAATGCAACAATGAAATAAATTCAGTTGAAAAGATCATGGTAATGTAATAATGAAGGAGCTAATGAAGGCCGAATTTCAAAACGGACGAAGCATAGTTGTATTTAAGAAGAGATAGCAAAATATTTTTATGTATTGTACTTTAACCTTTTTTTCTAGCACCATAGAAAAGCTTACTTGTTTTAATACCATCTATTGTGCTTAGTTCTATTATATCACTTTACTGTGTTATTTAAAATGGACATATTAACTTCTTGTTTCAGACTAATCTGAATATGTTAAATGAACAACTTTTAACATGTACTCTAGTCTTTTATGGGTTAACTTTTAATACTAAACGTTTCATTCATTATTTCAAAATATATAAACCACATAATGAACAGTCCTTTATTGTTATAGCTCTGTCTAATAACAAAGCTTAGAATTGTCGGTATCATTATCAAGGTGGTTGTTAATTCTATCGAAGCGTCCAAGTAACCCCGATTGAGATACACGCAAAATCGAAGTCCCAAAAGAACGATTTGTCTACAAAACCGGTTCTTTATTAAATAATACACTATATTTAGTTACAAACCTGAACTTGTGAGGTGTCTAGGCGTTTAAACGCGTTTAAACTACTTTCAGAGATTGAGATTTTGAAATAACTGCAACATTTCGTCTAGCTAAATTTCTTCAATGATTTAGATTTTCATTATTCTAACCTGAAGAAGTTCAGACAAGTTAAATGGGCGAAACTTTGGAATTCGTTAAAATTTCAATCGCTGACTTTATTTCAAATATAATTTTCACACATAGAATGAATTCTCTATACTGTTTATTCTTATATTAAAATTAAATCTAGATTACATTAAAATATAAATATACATAGTAAAGTAATTTATTCTATTACTTAACATTTTAATAAACAAAAACTAGACAAAAGAAGGTGATCAAAATGAAAAAAAGTATGATAAATTACATAGACTAGTCACTTCCTTCTGTATCTATCAATTCAACTGCTCCTGTGGAACAAGTTATATTGGCAGATGTTCTAGGAATTTGTACATTCGGGCGCGTGAGCACCTACCCGCGTGGTTAAACAAAGGCGTTGTCAAAACTGTTAACAGCTCCATCTTAGACCATCTAGTTCGAACAGGACACACAGACAACATGGAGCAGTCTTTTGCAATAGTCTATCGTGTTAACAGCAGTCTACCTAATACCGTCAGACTGTGAATCCTACAGACGGCTGAAGCAATTGTTATACGGATCAAAAAGCCAGAGCTTTGTATCCAAAAGTATGTTCAGTCACTCCTTTTACCCTGGCCAACTCTGGGGTCAACTACCTAATAATCAATCTTATAATGTGGTGACGTAATCTGATTAATGTTCATTATTGTCCCAAATTTATTATTATCTTTACACTTGATAAACTTTATTGAGGAATTCATTCAGTATCCACCCCTAAATCTACTATATCTGACCTAATTCATATTATTCTACATATGACGTAATTTCCGATTTGTAATCACAATATTCTCTCTCTCTCTCTGTCTCTGTTACCCCATGTTGACCATATTTATTCTGATCATGATTGATTGCACAAATTTCATTTCACTTATAAACTGATTCAAGTTAACAACTTCATATAAGTCAGCCCATAACATTCATGATCTGAATTGATTTGATTTGATATATATAATAAACCACAATAATTCTTAATTGACATATTCACAATTTCCAAATGATGATCTACTCTCTACCCTTAAATCTGATCAATTTTATGAATGATTAATTTGAATATGAGATAATGGTAGGTAGATATGCGTGATTATGAAATTCATTGAAATGAATATTGTTCATTCATAAAATTGAGTTTTGTTAACTTTCTAACCAGAATAACAGAAGTACATTTAACCATGTTGAAGAAAATAAAATTTTCTGAATATAAAAAAAAATAATCTGGGAGCACTAAGTGTGAGTTTAATTCTAATATGAAACTCCATAACCTTGAGCATCCACCAACCTGGAAGCGTGAATCAAACCTAGGGATTTCACTGATGAGCGCAAAAGCTAAACCCCTAGCATAGGACACATCATCACAAACACACTACCTGGAGACGTTCAAACTCAGAATATTTTTCTTCTTGCAATGAGCTTTTATAGAATCCAATAGTAAATAGTTTCATATTTAAAAAGTTATAGATATTGAACGACTATTATCATATCCCACTTGTGATGACAAGGAAATAGTTTACTTATCGTTTTATACTACTTTTTATCTAAGTAACTTCTAAATGTCTCGTATTTCCAATGATGTATACGTTAAATGGATTGCAGAATCAATCAATCATTAGGGTATAAATCTATACATCTGAGTGATAAAAACAAAACAATTTTATGCAGCAACTTAAGCATAAGCAGCCTTCTGTTTTAGAAAGCTAAAAGAGACCTAGAACATGGTAACAGGAGAAACTAGAGATGATGTTTGGTTGTTTTGAAAAGTCCAATAAAGAAACTTGCATTTCTGAATTAATCGAACTTGCTAGTTAGAAAATTTATTTGCTTTGGCCTCTACGCTAACATTTTGCTAACTTGTGATGAATACTACCAACGAGATTGTTCGTAAGTAATGTGTGGTGCAAAATTAGTGTGTAAATTGTCGTAGATGATTGAAGAAGAGAAGATTTTCAGCAAGTCAAAAAGCATGGCTTTCGCAAAACATTGAAATGCCAAAAGTGATGGCTTAGCACTAACTATATTACAGAACAAATTGTGAGATGTAAATGGATGATTGAAGGCGTTTTTCTACATAATACACAAATATCGTCAAATGTTCTACGAGTAAATAATTCAACTTATCAACCATATTCGTTGTTGTGAGTTCAATGACAAACCAAATCCCTTTAAATAACAATAATCAGTTCATAACCAAATGTCAACACTGTGATACACTATGAAAACTTACATTCATTATCAAAGTATTTTCTTCTTCAAATGATTATTTAAAACATCAAATCTATCCTTCTTCCGAAATGTCAGAATGAGACACTCAAATACTCAGTCAGCTTGCTCTAATTTTAACTACCATTTCAATAGATTTATTCATCAATCACATTTCTTACTCACATGCAGAGTAGGTGGAAGATACTAAGGTAATTTAATCGAACGGCATTACTGAAGTTAGTTCGAACGATAATTAAAAGCTTTATGTACATAGTACCGAATTCGTCATAAAACACGTGAACAGGACAAAATGTAAGGCTGATGGTAGTGAATATCTTGAGGGAAACGCTTCTTTAGAATTTATAGTCCAAAAACCATATTCTTTGACAGATATTCAAAGAAACATTTTAAAGGACTTTTATGAGTTGTTTCCTACAAAACCACTTCTGATACTAATCAATATATGCTTACTAGTGATTGGCCTCAAGATTTATATCTTGCAGTTCTAGCGAGAAGCAGTGACCAGTAGAATTCAACCGGGTCAGTTAAGAGATAGTACCTCTTAATTTGGTTGATTACTTGATGTTAGATACTAACACAGTTGGATTCCGGCTCAGTGGTCTAGTCGTTAGGTGCTCTCGCGAGAGACTGATAAGTCCTGCGTTCGGAGCCTGCGAGGCAAGTCCATGGATGCGCCTTACTGAGCAGTCCCACAATAAGATGAAACGTCCGATTGGTGTTCTAAGGTTTTCCATGGTGATATAGCTTTAGTTGACTCTTTATCTCAACTAATGTTTTCTGATAATTTGAGATTACTATTTTTTATATTCAATTATTTACACTACTGATTATATTATCAGTAGTTCTAATAATAACACATTTGAAGTGATCAATTTAGTTTGTTTGATGAACGCCGATAAAACACATTTTCATATGTTCATTGAGTTACTGACCTTAATCAGCGTCATATGTGTAATGTCAGCTTGATTTTCAACTACAGGATAGAATGATAAAACAGCTATCTTTTGTTTCCGAAACGTTGTCATTGTCCATCATCTGAACAAGATCAATTTCTTGAAATCGTTCCACGACCCCGCACCACCCGGAGCTCGAACCCAGGACCTACTGGCTTCGCGCGCGAGCACTTAACCATTAGACCACTGAGCCGGCATCCAACGGTGTTAATGTCTAACTTCAACCAATCCACGAAGTTGCGCTACCGTACACCATTGTCCTCAGTGAGTTCCTATCTCTCATGATAATACCGATCTATATAACTGAATATATAAGCAGTATAATTTCTAGATGTTCAATAGAAAATGTATTGTGCTTTTTGACTTAAAGATCTATTAACAGTCAGCACTGTAGTGTGATGGATAAATAGAGTGGATGTGGTTTTGTTCACAAGTTACCATTTCATATTAAAAGACTTATGTAATCATTTGACAGAATGCGTTTTTTTAAATAAAATACAAATGTGAATTTGAAACTTTTAATATCCAATCAAAACAGTTTGTGCTACTTTTGTTTTAACCAATCCAATCAAGATGTTGCAATATTAAATGTGTATTAACAGATTATTACAGACAACAAACTGTTTGTTCATGAACATATGAGCAGATCTTTTGAACTACAAGTTAACCAATCGTTGATTATAAATTAGTGTTAATCACATCCATGTTAGGTTTCATCAATAGGGGTCAGGAATTTCAAGCAACTGTGGATAAATTACAGTTCATGTTATCAACAGCCAGAAAAATATTGAATAAAGATGGGCTCATCTACGTCTATGATTGGATAACAATGAACATACGATTTTGCCACGTATATTCATCTTAATGGTCAATTTGAATCGTCGAATCAGTAGTAAACAACCATACACTTCAAAAATCTATATAAACCTGACACGTTCTATTCAAATATGACCTACTACTTTGAACAAGAAGATGAGGTGAGTGTTGACTGAACCTACGAACTCAATTTGAAAATTGATACAATGAGATAACGTTGTTTATTCCATCTGAACCATTTTAGACACAACGTTTTATCTTTTCAATCGATGTCACTTATGCTAATCGTCGTCTGGCTTAAGGAGTCCTTCAAATGCCAGGATATTTGTGAACAACGTAAATGGACGACCTTGGAAAAAGTAATTTCTGAAAATAGTTCATATCGATATGTAAGTAATCAGTTTTATCGTTATACACACACTCAGTCTCAACATTATATGTATTTACAGAGCATCAGCATTGATCAGTCTCCGCCAGCTGTGAATACAAGATTTGGTGAACCCACTAAAGATTGGGTAAGTCGAATACATTTTGTGATGGAGGTACTTGTCCCTGTGTTTACGTTTTTTTAGGATGGTACATCGAAACTGTCGTTTAAATATTACAATAGTCAAGTCGAAAGTTTCGGTATTAGCTTTTATGGTAAGTCAATAACTTTCTTTCATCTCAAATTATCACTTAATTTTCTTGATCACATTTCTGTCCATGAATCCAAGTTGATTCCATTTCTTTATTGAATTAGTTTTATTCTCCTTGAAATATGCGAAAATTCTTCGGATAACCATTCTTGTTCACATTGTGTCGATGGTGTGACACCATATAGTAATCCAGATGCAGTTCATGCAATTCATTTAAGTCTTTAGTTTATTTCATTCAATGTAAAATGATCAATCATATTTCATGTTTTCAATTAATAAATACAGGTTTCATGTATATAAGAAGAAAAATTAACCTCGGATATATTCAAGCTTTTCGTGCAAAAAATATTGTTCCTAAATTTAAGATTTTCAATGACAGTGAGTTCTTGTATTATTCAGTTATAATGTGTTTCGTTACTTATTCCCATACTTCATTTGGCATACATTAATCTCTATTTTACACGAGTATTACACAAGAGCTTATCAACACACGATGATTGTTTTGTTTATGTGATTGTCGTACCAGAACATGTGTGATTCACAATACCTTCTGATTACTGTCATGTGAGAAGATTAAACAAAACAGAGATTCATCTCAAAATAGAAACACATTAGAAGAATAGAAATGATAAAACAAGTGATCTTATTGTCCGATGCCAATTACCAACTCTTCAGTCTATCATGAGACGTCCTTGAGTATCTGAGTACATCGGTTCAATCATTCTCAGAATGAAGATCATAACTTGAATGCAGCTGTAGTCCGTGTTAAAACTTTCATTTATTGAAACAGATAGATATTCATTATGCACATATTTAAACATCCATTTTTATTTTCATTATTTCAGAGGAATTATTTGCTGTCAGATGGTTTATTAATCAAGAAGTTGATGGTAAACGTAAGTCAACACATTTGGAATCTAAACACTTACATCTTCATTCCATATGATTATTCATAGGTTGTCAGATTCAATTAGTCTCAGAAACTGAAAATGTAGGAATTTGTCACTTTTCAGAGAAATGAGGGTACAATTATTTGTAAAAATCCAGTCATCGTCTGATGATTTGAAGAATAGTTGATGTGATCTGGAAATGATTAAGGTTGATGAGTAAAATACAGATCACTATGGTGGATAAATTAGGTCACAATCTTATTTAACTTGTGAGGAAATGAATTCAGAGATTCATTGAGGTTGACAGGCTTGAATTGAATTTGATGATCAATTTTAGTTTCAAAATAAATACATTGAGTTGTGTGTTTGTCACAAAGTCAGTTCTGTACACAACACATTCATCTACCCATCCAATAATCTCATGTCATTTTAAAAATATACGTAATACCATCTATCTAAGGCTATTCGTTTCTCATCTACAACAAATAAACACTATGGTCGTATTCAGTTGATCGATTGAAATATCACGTAACCAATTAAATCCCAAAGTCCAATTTGTAAGCAAACACTCCAAACCTTATGTCATGTGTACTCAGTCTCGATTGTTTTCACGAGGCATTCAAGAATGCATATCGCATACATATGAACACTTCATTGACCATCGAATTTTAATGGAATAATTACCAATTGAATGTTTCAATAATAATACAAAAGTAAAACGTATTAAGGCATTTAACATTCGTCTAGAAGGATGCATGCTTCTTCCATTCACATGACGTGCACTTAGAATTATTTATCACGAAGTCAACTGAAGAAAATATTTGACAAAACACAGTAAATATTCACTGAAACATGGTTACTTTGTGAGCTAATTTATACAATGTTACATCTACCAAAAAATTATTCATTGGCTTTGCCCAAGTTTTAAATATCGATGGTTTTCTAATTGTAGAGTTAACAGCCACGGTAACTTGCCTAATACATCCGAATGGGAAGATAGTTTTGTATTATGATAACGTAAGTTGCACTATTGAATACAAATGTAGTTTTGTTTCAAGTACTTCAGATTACTCAACTATTTCATGTTTATGAATACTGTCAAATATATCTAGTTACATCGAACACGAAGGGAATGTACCAACATTATGTAATGTGCAAACAGAATATTTGACACTATTATTCAACCTTTGATGACACACCTTACTCAAGCACTTGTTAAAGACAGTGAATAATTAGAAGTGACTCACTTCATTTTCATCTAGGAGGTTGTGTGTTGAGAGATGTTGACTCAAACTATCAACACTTTCTTTCAGATTCCACCGAAAATTAAAGGAATTGAATGGAAACCGAAAATCGTCGGTAAATTCAGTTGTGGAGGAAGTAAGAAACATTTCAGCGAATGTTGTCAGTACATTGATGTCTGGTTACTCACATCATCAGTCATCTATTTGTGTTATATTACTTTCTGTTTTTACCCTGGTTATCAGCACGTCTATACAGAACATTCCCTTATTCTATCACAGTGATCTAATTTAGTTTTCTTACAGTTTACGTTAAAGATTTGATTTGCTTGTAAAATCAACTGATATAAATGTCATTGAAGTGTTGTGGATAATTGTGCAAAATGAAATTGATATGCGTCTTGTAGAAGCACTGTCCAAATGTTATTGAATGTTGAACATTCAACGTTAGATCAGTGTTCACACTCCTTGTAAGATAATTGCAGTCTCACAACTGACTGTGAATGACAGTGTAAGCTAATTGTGAAAGTGTTTGATATTTGCGACTAGGGCTTTCGAACATAGAACGATTATTATAAAATGAATTGAAATTCAAGTTTATATGTATTCAAATCAACAACTATCCTACTTGATGATGCCACAGAAATGATTTAAAGTGAGATCGTTATGGTGAGAGTTCAGCTTTCTGGGATATGCTTTACCGATAATTTATTTCACTGTCTACAAATGCTTATACTCACTTAACCAGATATCTTGAGTAAAGCAGCTAAGGTGTACGAATGTATTTATCCCTAAAGTGGGAATGGCTATTTTGATACAGCTCAATCTTATGGTTACCGATTGACGCATTTGGACGAGGACATATGAATGATGAGATTAAAGAAATGATATTTACACTCATTTATTCTTTAACTTACAGTACACAAGTCACACATTTAGTCTTCAGTCTCCACTTAAAATAAAGTGTGTTTTGTATGAAACAGAATAAAAGGAATTCTACTGGTTGGTCATTAATCGATCTTAATGTACTTTAATAATTTTTGGACATGCTTGATAATCAGCAATTTATCTTATAAGGGAGATTTCCTAGTTCCTTGTTTAGACCATGACTTAAATGGTGCAAATAACCTGTTGTATTTATAAACGAATTCAAAATTTTATGTGTCCTTTCTTGTTCAACATATCACAGAAGATGGAACAGAATCTCAAGTAACTACTCCTGAAACATGGATCAAAAGTGGCACGTTGATGGAATATGAACCCATTGGAAGTATGTTAAAACTTATTTAATCAGCCATCACTATCTTCACACTTGAAAACATCCTCTTTATTTCAGTGATTTGAACATTCCATGTATAATTTTATTCAACTACCAAATGATATCGAGCCATCTATCCCAAATGGCATTTCACATATCATTAATTACAACACAACGATTCGTTTGTTGAATGATGAAAAGGATTAAAAATGCAGTTTGAACCAATATTGAAGTCTTCACTTTGATCAAAAAGTGACTTGACCACAAAGCAACAAAACGATATATGAGGTGATGTTAGTTATGAGTAAAATTAAGTGTTCATGAGTTGATTGCGCATTGACAAGGAGATGTCCGTATTTCCTTTTTGTACATGTGTAAAGAAATCTTCCTGAGGTCGCGAATTTGCGAAAACACTTCACGTAAATGCGAATACTTTGGAAACGATTGCCTATTTTCCAAAATCTTTGCTTTGTCATACATATATGATATATTGAACGTATGGATAAGTCAAGTCTCCAAATAACAATTTATCATAGCCAGTTTGAGATTTATTTCCACTTTATGAAAATGTGTACCTTCTCATAAATATGTACATTGAGTAACTATAAACAGATTTTAGTTCACCATGTTTTAGTCTACTGAAATAATTATTTTAAGTAGTGACAGAGTCATTCCATGATATAATAATCAGATCGCCGTCAATATTCTGCGAATAAGATATTCCAGTCATCATCAATGAATCTTTATCGATCCAACTAGTTTCATAGATTAACTGACAGCACAAATAACAGAATGCAGTTACATACTTTAATATCATCCATCACAGTAGGTCAACTGAAATCTCTTCAAGAAAATCATCATTGATCATTCTAAAAACAATGTCAGACTTCGTTTGTCGTTTGACTGGATTGACATAACTAAAACACGATATTAAGTCTGAAAAAAAAACTGAATTTCTTGAACTGATATCATTTAAAGAAACTGTACAACAATGAAAAATTCAATGTAACGTGCCTTGCTGAGTCCACTGACAACATCGTTCGTACATGTCTGAATGTGAACAGTTATTGAAATCCATCGTTCATACTTGACATTCGACATAGTTTCATTCAATTCAATCATGTTGTCGCGAAACATGATTGAAATTGATGACACACTGAATGTTTCATTATGCACCGTAGTGACAATTTTCAAGTGAGTGAAATAGTCACTTAACGCCGAAATCACCATTATTTTATTGGGTTATGGTTAGTTGTTTTGTAATTCACTTACCATTTGTTTGGTAACTTGAAATTAAATCATCTCATTCTTTTCACAGACTATTGTCCAATATACACTTCGTCTGAAGAATGCCAACGCGCAACAACGTCGAATATAACTTGTTTTTGGTGTGATAAAGCGAACATATGCATTGATGATACTGACCAGGATGCTCATAACACGAAAGTTAATAACTGCCATGCTAAGGTTAGTACTTCTAAATCTTCACACGTCAATTCCAATATTGGAAAATTACACATTCAGCGTACATCCATTCACCCGAAGGAACATTTTTTCTTTACGAATAAACAATAACTTGTACACTACCCTCAATGACTAAATTGAAGTTTTGTATACGTTGACGTCAACTAATCACATATCAGTACCATGCTCTCTTTCTATGGAATGAGTAAACAATGGATCGAAGCTTCTCTTTACACTAATACTTGAAAAAATAATATTTTATCTCATTGAAAGTGCGGTTATTTTGGAAACTGCATATCTATGTGGATTGTCGCAAAATACCGATGAAACTAATTTGATTAAAGGAGCGTAACCTAATGGGACTTGTGTTTCATGTTTTGATAATAAGTGGAAGTAGACTCCATTGTTGAAGTTCAGAACAAGGATTTCTGACTCTCTGCTGAGTAATATGTAACCTGGTTACATTACTTTGATTTTTAAAAAAATCAATTTTCAGGTTATTGGTTTTTATTCGGATTGTGATTAGATACGACATTCAGAACACAAATTTCATCACCCAATTGAGTCGTCTATTAGTTTCAGAATGGTGTGTACTCAGCCTACAGACTGTCAAATCGGTAGTTGGTGTTCTAAATGATTGTATGAATGCAAATTGAGTAACTATTCGTTGAATATTAATCTATTATTATCAGTGCTGTCAATTGTGCATAATGATTACTGAATGAATTGAACAATATTTCACGTTTGATAATGAATACTTTTGTTTTGTTTATTAATCAGAACCCAGATGTGAATGATTTGAGTACACAAACTACAGAAGAAACTGATCAACACTCGGTAAATATTTGATATTTAGTAATCAATATTGTTATTTTGTTTTTCTTCAGAACATGACTACCGACGTAAACAAAGAGAATCTAGAGAAGAAATCATCCTGGTACTTGTATATTGTGATTCCTTTGATCATCACTTTCGTTGGTGTATGTGTTGGTTTTCTAATTTGGAGATGGCTACATAAAAGAAACAGAAGTGAAGAATGATTCTCAGAAATGTCTTATCACTTATTTTTATTATTGCAAATTGTTTTCATTTAGTACTTCTTGAGAACACTTTCCATATCGTTATTCCTGTAAAAGATTTGGACAATTTCTTTATGGAATTATGTACATTCTTATGATTGTTTACGTAATAATTTGTGTAATCTTATTGACAAAATATAGAACATGATTTTTACTATTTGCGTAATTGTCTTCATTCAGTAGAAACTCTGTAGTGTTAAATAAATCCCCAAAATAAATAGCTCTGTAAGCTTTCGACATTGGATTTTGACCTTATCAGTTTTAATGCACTCACCTGGCTAAAGGCGATAGGTCATGCATCCGCACAAAATCACAAGTGGTAACGCCATTGTCGACATCCCATGCAGTCACTAGCCAGATTAGATCAGACGATCTTCGATATGTTGATAGTCTATCAAACATATCTTCGAACTTCTTCGCTTCTGACTTTTGATTTCACTTGGAAGGTTTTATTGGATAAAATGTTGTTAAACTCCAACTACCTGTGGCATCTACTACTGACTTGCTTCGCGAGAGTTTGAGAATATTTTGTTTTCAAATTAGTAATACTGTGTAAACGTGATTTTATGATAATCGCAATCAACAATGAGTTCGATGTGAATGTTTATTTCCGATAAAATCTAACAACTGAACAATATCACTTGGAATTAAATACAGCCATTGTTTACAACTGAGCGACCATAATAGCTTATGATTACAAATATAGGCACTTTTATTCTTCGTTACTTGATTACTTAACGTTCAGTAAAAGTTAGGCGACAAACTATTGTTAACTCGATGTTGTCAAAACTGATTATGATTCCTTCCATGATTTTGTTGTTGTCACAGACGGTATATGGTCAGTTATTTCATTCGAAGCCTGGTCTATAGATAGGTTTAAGCTGGGATTTTCATAATCAGCTTCACACAAAACTCTGATGTTTTGGTTCAAGAATTGACAGCTGTTTGTGTCAAGTGCTGTGGAAGGATAAGAATTCAGCGTTGCACATTGATTTCCAGTTTTAGTGGGCACATATACATCACAGTTGGCTCTGATGATGCTAGTTTATTCGACGTCATTGTTCTGAATTAAGCAACGTTGCTCATTAAAGAATATTTATCTACGGATTATCATTGAAAAACTTTCATCATTTTTGTCAATGATCGCCACTGTTTATGATCTTTTGAAACACATCTACTTAATATTATGTTAAGGTTGAACTCCAGTCAGATTTCAGGAGAGATTGAAGAGCCGAGTCACTGAAATTTCAGGTGTTGCTGTTTGTCAGGATGATTTCTGTTCTTGAGGCCAGCAATAAATATCGTTTGATCAAAGACTTACTTCTGTTCTCCGTCATCTGAGGAGATAGGATATGCCGATAGTCTGAGTTGATGTTCATTTTGTGTATTTGGTTTCAAATATTTTGTTGATGGTTTTGATTTCAAACTTGATATAATGCGACTATCTCAAATTGTAGGTGAACCATCTCCGTAAACCCCGACAGAAATACACTATAATAGACGCTCTTCAATGCTGTTTCCTCTTTGATTTCCACTTGTCTTATCATGTCAGTTCTATTTTGAATTTTATTATTCAATTCTCTTGTGTGAGATGCAGAACACGAGTCTTTCAATGAGCGTTCATTAAAAATTCTCTAAAGTGATGTTGTACTTTAAATTTACTCAACTACTGTACATTTTCTACTTATTACCTTGATCCTTGGTGGGGTTTCAAGACAATAATCAATACTTCAGATGTATACCAATGCGTATGAAAATATGTTGAAATTCCAATCTGAAACATGGGTGGTTGGACGTTTTCCAAGTGCCACTGATTGTCCATAAGCTATTATGAAATTTCGGCCTAAATAATCATGCCGTTATTCCATTTCGTTATATGTGCTTGTTTTTAATAATCTTCATTCAGGACTGTGAGAGTACTTATCAGTGTTGTTCACGTGTTGCTAGTCAGGGTTTCAAATTCCATTATTTGTGATTATCACATGCAAGCCCTCACGGTGAATTCATACACAATCACAGAGAACTGAATGTCACCAACAGATGAGTAGCAGATATCTTTGTGTACGAAATGATGCACAGTTTTTGCCAATCGTCGGTTTTCTCGAAACGTCAAATACCCTTCAACCACTGTTAATTTGCGGTGGAGTTTATTTCTTTTTTTATGCAATCAATTATGAAAACTATAATGAAATCATTTTTGCTTTTAAACTAAGTATTGAATATCAATGAAAGAAATCCAACTAAATTGATCATGAGAAATAAACGTAACTCTATTTGTTGGACCATCTATATTCGCAGGCACTAGAAGACTTGTCGAAAAAACACCGTTAGATTTAAATACATGGAGCTCATTTGCCTGTCGCAATACATGTTCGCCATAACCCAGATGTGAGCAGATGAGATGCATAGACTTAATCTATTCCACGGTTGAACTTACAATAATTTATCAGTAATCTGCATATTAATACAACACTTCTCACCTAATATGGGTTTGATGAGAGACTTATAGAACATGAAATTCTGCAGAATACAGACACAAAGTAGGTATGAGATTGTAGTTATTTAGTAGACGTTTACTGATCATTATATATAAACAAAGTGTCATGTAGTAGAAACTGCGAGTAAGCCAACAAGACTACCTTAAGTGAAACTCAATGCTAAAAGTCAGATCAAAAATACTTTAGGGAGACGTGGCAAATACGGTAGGTAAGTAGCACGCATACAATCATGTAAAACAACCGTGATTGATAAGCGAATAAATGACTTGGTCAAAATTTGGCTTGAGAAGAATAAGTCATTTGATTTACTCAGAAGCTTGAATCACATGTGTGAGCTTGACAGAGTTGAATTTGTTTTGTGTTGCGAGTCTGAAAGTTGTCATTTAGAAGCTTTGAATATAGATTTTCATTTACTGATGTCAACTTTCATCTTCATTCATGTGCAGGAAATATTTAGGAAACCGATACTCCCCGTGAAACTTAAACTTATATTGTGTAGGATCATACAGACAGATTTTCCTGGCAACTTATTTTGATTGTGACTAACTTTCTATGCTGTATAATGTACGTCAATTCAAGCAGATCGTAAGAGGTGCAACAGACCGATAACAAATATAGTGAGTGACAAACAAACATACAGTTATACAGGCTTCAAATTTTAAAATTCAAACCGTTCTATGTGAACTTACCTCAGAGAGAACTGCACTGACCAGAACTCGTTGTGTGAAATGGTGACGAAATAAAGAATATTTTAGTGGACACGTTTTCCGATTTGTAAACAAATAATCATACTGATAAGATAATGAAGTGAGTTGGTGTGAGGTATCAAGCTGTGCACTATGGAATAATCTAACGGATGATGCTCATGAAATGGATGTCGGGATAATACCATGTACTTACTGAACTTCACATTAAGCACAACAGTAATATTGGTAGTAATAATAATAATAATTCTTAATATTATTGTTACGGCACCAGTATCAATGATATTGAATGTGATGTAATTAATATTGAAGACGTCGTATGGATTCAATGTGAATTTAATCTGACGAACACTTTTAAAGAAATTTCTTCAAACCTATGCACATTGATAGTGCTAAGCAGTGGTTAATAGAGAGACAGTGATGCGTGATTTCAGTTTCATAATAGTTATCATTGATTGTTTGCTGCTTTACATATTTTGATTTCGTCTTCTCCTTTTCGACCACTCGTCTTTTACATCTAAACTGTATTTCAGTCCATACCCTATTTGAGAACTAGAAAATATAGTTGAAGTGATTTAGAAGATAATATTGTCCAAAAGCAACAGATTATCATCAGTGGACTTTATTTGTCTGACCTGAATACTACATGTACCTCTATCGTCGTCTGAAAACTGTTCATACGGAGGGCTCTTAATTGACGACTTATTCGAGAAAATGTGTCTGGATATTGTATAGGATCGTCACATCTATACGAGTTCCTCTAATCTAATATGCGTTTTGGCATTAGAAAATTTTTTTTCTCAAATTATTAATAATGACAATAATGGTATACTTTATCTTAGAGTGTAGTCTGTCTGTTGACCTCAGTTGTTATTTGCAGAAATACCATTGATCGTAATTTCTTGTTGTTTATCATCATATTCTATATGGTTAATCAATCTATATTATATTATATTCTTTATTGTGTCATCAGTGTGATGTAAACCATCATCATTATAATAAGGAATGCCACTTTCTAACAGCACATTCATATGACTGACATTCACTGACACACTCAGAACAATGATGAATGAAATTTTCATCTTATAATTGCATACTACCTTTCTGACGAGAAAATGAAGTGAAGAAAACAATAGTTTGCCTGTCAATTCGTAGTACGTGTTGTTTGAGCAATGCATCAAAACGGTAGCCATGTACAATCTCACTTCAAATTAGTTTAGTGATGGTTACCGTAGAATTATCTAGTATTTTACGTCCTCAGTTCACCAATCTATGGAACTATCAATAATAATCCCGATGCACTTGGACTCGACTAATTAGTACGTTGCATGTTTATTGACTGTAAAACTGTGAACAAACATCTTGATCACAAAGTCCACATCACATTCTGTGTATCGTTTTATATCAGTCACTATGACAGATAAAATGGGTACCTACATCCAATATTCCGGATAATAAAATTCAACTGTTGACTAAATGAGTATTTGTGTTGAATATTGATAAAAATCGGACATTGTGATTAGGTGGAATCGATAAGATTTTACAGGAGATCATATACATTTTGTAATATCATTCGGTATTGAAATTCGTCTTCATTTTGCTGCAGAATTAAAATGAATTTCTCCGTAAGGAATTGTTCGTAGCCTGTCAGCTATGTTTGTCTCAACAACTTCAAATTCATATAATTAGTTGACGTTATTGAGAAGATATATTGATTGGGTTGGACAATAATCAGTGTTTGCAGTGTGTCGGCAGAAATCTTTGAAGTCAGTTTTCTTAATGGTAGGTACAGGGTAGTGAAGTGTAACCTTACTTCTGACCAAATAATACCTCTCATGTGATCCAAACTCATATCACTCAAATTTGCATAAGGAGAATGAAATATTTCGTTACTCAAACCACAACTCAGCTCGTGAATGGCAGAAATGTTCATGTTTATTGGTCCAAACACATGTATGGATGTAATGATTGTCTAGTAATTGAGTACTTATGAAATACTGTCTACCAAATGTTTCATCTACCTTACCTATGAATAACTATGTGTTGTTCATTTATGATCTAAATGACGTGTACGGATAGTTTCAGATAAAGATTTTCATTCGAAAATGTTCTTAGATTCCATACAACTCGTCCAATATATAAATTCTTCTAATGCAAGAACAATTGGTGTATCAGAATAACATGAGTTCATTGTGTTTCGCAGTTTCTCATCAGGTGCTTACAATTTGCATTATGACAACGAATGAGTTCCTAAATGCTTGACAGTACCTATTTTGTTAATGATGTGAAGTTCTTCAAGATGGATAGTAAAAAAAGATTGGTAAATGTGTTACGGTTTCTTGAAACAACTAACATAAAATTCTTAAAAGCAATTTCATCCATCCACAAACATTCCGTTGTCAATATTGGCTGACCATGATCAACTCACTCTCACATGTATGCCACGTATATTTTCTTTTGTGACGCAAATTTTAAGGCTAATGTACATGAACCCGTCGTTACTCGTTATTGAGCATAGATACATTTCACTATATAAGAAGTCTATGTTTTCATTGATTATTGATTATGGTTGGATAGACCAATTGATTGAAACAGACCAAATTGTAGTTTGATATTGAAATTCGTTGTCGAAGATCAACAGTAGTAAAAACGTACTTATTAAGCAACAAGTGAATATTCAGTCTTTCGAAAACACTTGGAAATTCTTCCATTATTATTAGTAGTATGTTAATTATTGTTGTTAAAACTACTAATCTAATTGATGGATCTGTATTCGTACTACTATTCTAGGTTTGTTTGTTGTTGCTCTATTCAAACTCAAATATCCCTTCAAATTTCAGTTGACTGGTTTATTCTCCGACCAGTTTGTTTATGGCCTGTCATTCAGTTATATCATTCAATTACACACGGAGAAATGTTAGATGATTCAAGATGGTCATTACTAATTGAATGTTATTGAATGAGTGACTATTTAGAGATATCAAACATGGGAGAAACGTCGAGTTCCGATCTTGTAGTGTCGATCAAGGTGTCAAGACAACAAAGCTTATTCAAACTTTCGAACAGGTTTATTTATTCATTCTTCTTGGTGTTTTTACTACAACAAATAATAAGGTTAATATAATTATTATTGATATGATTATTAATATTAAAGACACTTACAAAATTGGATTCTTCTAATGCATCGATTACAACTTGACACCTCACACCGAATCAATTCAAACTCTTGTCAATATCTTTACCTGTTTAAATATCGGAAACAGTGTCCAGTAAAATATTACTGATTTTATTCCAATATTATACGGGTATTTTTAGTCAGTTAAGTTTGCAAAATCCTTACTCTACAGAAAATGGTTTGAAAATGATTAATTGAATAAGAGACGGATGATTTGCAGTCCAGATCACCAAAGAGACTTTTAAAACAATCATAACATAAGTGACAATAATCTTCACTGTTGAGGGATTCAATAACGCACTTCAACCGATCATTCATGTTTTTGTTGTGATCATGCACTTTTATTACAAGAAGTGTAAATATTCAATTGACGTTAAATATACACTATTCAGTAACATTTAGACAGTGCTTGTATAAATAGTTTCCCGATTTTATTTCTCACAATGGTCTACAGCACATCAATGACAAATCCATCAACTCATTCTATTCACAAAACAAATGGTTAATGTAGACTTTTAGAAATTTATGTTAAATCACTGTGATAGAATACGGAGATATTCTGTGTTGACTTCTTGATAACCTGGTAAAAACGGAATGTAATAAAAAGGTAACAGCTGACTGTGGACACAGAATATTGTCTTTATTCGGCTGTATGTTTTTTTTTGACAAATGTAAGGAAACGAGCTACAAAATTAACATGCTCAACTTCTTCCGGTGTCTCAGTCCAATGAGAAACGATGACTAGTATAGTTCAACCATATCTGATGTCAGACAATGATTTAGGGTAAGCAATGGAGGGAGGCCAAACAAATTGTGAATTGATCAATGTTACACGTCAAACGATTTTGATCCGACCTCAATGATTTGAGGATTAAGCGATCATGCAAGAGACTGAAGAGAAGCTCGTACGTCGTAGCGCTATTTTTATAGTCGTATATGTGTGCTACTGAGCAGTTGTATACAAGAATGAAACGTCCAACCAGTGCTTGGGTGTTTTCGGTGTTGTTATGCCTAAGATCGTTCTGTGATTCAGAGATTTAAGGATGCAGTCTATTCCCCAATACACGTATGGTGGAACGTTTTCGTGATTCCGCATTGACTGGACATCGCGTGAATTCAAGTAAGTAGATTGTATTTTCTTGACATCCATTTCATGAGCATCATTCGTTTGATTATTACATTGTTTACAGTTAGACACCTTACACCTACTCTTTTCTTTATCTTATCAATATGATTACCTGATTACAAATCGGAAACAGTGCCCATTAGAATATTCTTTATTTCTTCCCAGTTTCATACAACGAGTTCTAGTCAGTTCAGTTTGCTCTGGTGCGTTCAAATAGAATGGTTTCACTTTTATAAATTGAAACTGGTACAACTGTAAATCACGCCGACATAGCTGAACACATATGGAAATCGGGTCAATTGCATTCTAACTTGATTTCAGTTCAATCATTGTTTTGTAAGTCATTATCATTATACAAATGACACTGTCTGCAGAACGATGATGTTGACACAGGTGGTTAGAGTTTGACAACGTTTTAACCAGTAACACCTTCTATTATAGATCGTGCCTACCTAGTGAAATCAAACTGCAGAAGTGTAAAGGTTCAAAATATATTTGATAAGCTATCAATATATCGAGAATTGACTGATTCAGGCTTGTGGTTCATTTCCATTGTGCTCCACACCATCAAGGTTGATGATAATTAGTAATTTCTTTTAAAACACCTCTATTTCACCACAGGCTACTCCTTATACTAAAATTTCTTCTTCCTTTCAGATTTAAATAAACTTTGCGCAACGTAATCTGATTAATATTATTTATGTACAGTAATCTTCATCAGCAGTTTTATGTTAACTTCTTATCACTTTCTGTTTGTACCGAGTTATTAACAGGTCAGCACAGAAAGCTTTATATTCTATTACACTGATCTTATTAATGCTATCAGTACAGCCTACTTGAATAGCTGAATGTAAGTGTTTTTATCAGTGACAGTTGTTGTAGTATGTTCAGAACACCTAAACCAGCTTCCAGTATGCGAATCATTCATTTGAAACATACCTGTTTTATTTACAAGCCAAACAGACGACATCACACCATAAGACAGAAAATAACATTTCTTCATGATCAAATCAAACAGTGGCTGTGACTGTCGGATACTGTAACAACACATGAATGTAAGTTGCCCTAATCTATCCTTCTTCTTGTAGTTAGCTGATTACGTACATCTGTGTAGGTCATTGTAGTATGCAAATCAAACGACTGATGCTCATTTAAAGCATAGTTGAAACACTTGATTGGGTTAGTCCAGTTAATATTGATAGTAATAATATTAACCATAGTAAAAATAACAACAGTGCTTTTGTTAATAAATATGAATATCCCTGTCCGTCAAGACATCAGTTGTGGTTCAAGTAATGAAGTAGTCAATTCTTGCTCTGCATTGCTGAAAGATTTATGTTCGGATCACAGAAGTGAAGATACGCTTTTCTGATTTGTACCAACCATCATGAAATCTAGCTTCACAGTTTTCTACTGACACACTATAACACTAAACGTACACTGCCTCAATCAAAATATCTCCCGAATAACATCAATTAAATATATGAATTCAAAGTTGTTGAGGCAGCTATAGCTAGCGGGGTTTTTATTAATTGATCTACGAACGCTTCCTAGCAGAGAAATTCATTTCAGTTCTGTTGCACAATCGAGACGAATTTCCATGCTAACAGATATTTCAAAATGTAGTCTAACTCCTGTTAAATCTGATTGCTTCCGCCTAACGATGATACTGAACTTCAATGAACATTCAACACAAACGTACATTTGGTCAATTGTCAAGCGTGTACTGACTATGAAACTGTTGTCCAATATTCCGTATTCACAGTTGAGTATTGACCAAATGTATGTTTACGTTGAATATTCATTGAAATGATAAACTGAGAAAAGAAAAAAAGCCAAATGACATCAGTGAAATATACTGTCTCATACTAGCAGAATAGTATGTCAGACAGTGTGAATGTTCTCTTCATCGTCATCTGTATCTACGTAAACTAGCTTTCAAACCCTACACCGTATCTTCGCTTAGATCAATGCACTTAGATCATTGAGGACTTAAATTGGACTAGGAATATGGTAAAACACTGAACATGGCGACTACTAAGAGCATCAAAGAATATTTCGAAGCTTGGCACTCAGCTCAATCACTACTCTATAAACACATGTTAATCGATTGAATTTGCCGACTAGTGAGATAAACCATTGACAAATAGTAGGACCAAGAATCAATTCAAACAGAGAGGCAAACAGTATAAATTTGTGAGCAACGACAGGTTAAAGTTTAGCATTAAATAATCAAGGTGAGGGTTGACTGGACAAGTAGTCAGTCATACGTACAGAAATTTGAATATCTAATTTCTACAGTAAGTATGTCGGACGAGACATTAATTTATAGACGAAATAGTCACGTATAGGGTAACGAGTCTCGAATTTTGCAATGTTGTTGAGTCAGGTTTGTTTATTGATTCTTAACGAATGTTTGGACATATTAGCTTGTATTTCCTCGATAACTATGATACTAGTCAACACTGTGGTGAAATGTCGTTGAGCGTATCTCTATTTATTTGTGAAATTGTGTTAACATCAACTGAAATACTGATTGTCAACAGTGGTCCGTTGAAATATCTGTAAAGACGTTTCACAGAACTATTACTCGCTTTCTGTTTGCACCATAATTGTTCCCCCTTTTTATGCAATAATTAATTCCATTAGGGTATATGTAGCAGAAATTTATCACATTGTAGATAAAGGTTTTATTCTAGTTTAAGACCTATTAGAATCAATGAACGATTGAATAAATATAAGACTGAACCCATGACATTTCGATTTTATTTGTTCACTAGTAATCGCATCCATGATAAACTCCAGTGTTCTGATGAGGTGTCTTGATCTCTAGAGTCAAACAATTTCGAGTGAGACAGTTGCAAGAAGAACTTTGTAAGTTATCAAATTTAAAATCGTGCATCATTTAAACCCTGCTGAGTGAGTGGTTAATTGCTGACATTGGGTGGTGGGTGAGTGAGTGAGCGCTCACACACAGTCTCGTATCAGAACAAAACTGCTATACAGTGCATCTTGCCATTCAAAATTTGTGTAATTGGAGTCAGTTCATGGTGCAAACTATGAAACACAATAACTCCTACAAACACCAGTCATTGATCATCACTAGGTATATCACATAAATTTCATCAAACATTGTTGTTCAACTTCATTTACTTTGAATATTTATTCTTATTATTGATAAAAGTGTTGTGTTCTTCAAGCTAAAATAACATGTAATTGTATAAAGCTCATTACATTACATGGATTACTGTCTGTTATATTGGTTGTGTATTATGCTATATCTAATCAATGGATCGATATGTTATTCTATTTAGAAACATATCAGTAATAAGGAAATGCCACCTTTATGAAAGTCTGAACCTGCAACCGGTTTACTGAATACAATTTTACATACACAAATTTGAATTAACCCGTTTTTGTTGAGGATAATAATACTAAACAATTGCTTAAACTAAACTGAATGAGCAAAGAGGGATAGTAGCTAGCAGTGGAATCCAGGACGCGCGTATCGTCCGATCTAAGACTAAACTAAACTGAATGAGTTCAAATGAACAGTGACTCATCAAACAATCTTCACTCATTCAATACTTAAGTTTATTACTTCAAGAAACCATATCACGCTCTAACGATAATTTAATCATTTTGCTAATACAAATACTCAGTTTTGATATTTTTTTCTTCTCTGATGGTCAATGAAGTACACATGGGTGGTAACTAGCAGTGGAATTGAGGACGTGCGTTTCGTCCTATTTGAGACTCATCAGCGATACATACATGCAAATAATTGGAACAAATGGGTTATTAGAGTATAGTTACACTTATTATCTCGAACGTTAACAAAAGAGATTGATAACAATCACTAGAAACAATGCGGTATTAATAGACCAATCGAATCACTCAAATATAACACAAATAAACTATTTGACTGTAGTTTAAATATTTGGAGTCTTTGGACATTTTTCTGACTACATGATTTCGTTCAGGCTGTGAGACTTGAACAATCATCATTATAATTTGATGTATATAAATACTTCAGTAGGAATGTACTTACGAAAGATTCCATGAGTGAGTTACTCAATGAACTGGACTCATAAGAAGTCATTCAATTCAGTTGCCTCAATAAACCTGACACTCACTATCCATCGTCAATCATACCTTCACAATTACGCAATCAAACCAGAGTTCACAAAACAATTGAATTTGAATGAAATACTTACGATATTTTATTACCACAATGAGTATGCTCAGTATTCAATCTCTTCAAATTGTGAACTACGTTAACAGTTGGACATGGAATTAAAATGCCGTTTATGTGAATATGAATAGTGCAGACTTTGTATTTCCCCATCTGTCGTCTCACTATGTTGGTCTACACAGTGATAATGGAACTGAATGTTGAGTTACAAATGAAAAACAACCAAAACAACATACATCATTATTATCATTCTCCTCTGAGTGAATAGAATTTATGTGATATACCTAGTGATGATCAATGACTGGTGTTTGTAGGAGTTATTGTGTTTCATAGTTTGCACCATGAACTGACTCCACTTACACAATTTTTGAATGGCAGCATGCACTGTATAGCAGTTTTGTTCTAATACGAGACTGTGTGTGAGCGCTCACTCACTCACTCACCCACAACCCAAAGTCAGCAATTAACCGCTCAATCAGCAGGGTTTAAATGATGCACGATTTTAAATTTGATAACTTACAAAGTTCTTCATGCAACTATCTCACTCGAAATTGTTTGACTCTAGAGATCAAGACACCTCATCAGAACACTGGAGTTAATCATGGATGCGATTACTAGTGAACAAATAAAATCGAAATGTCATGGGTTCAGTCTTATATTTATTCAATCGTTCATTGATTCTAATAGGTCTTAAACTAGAATGAAACCGCTGTCTACAATATGATAAATTTCTGCTACATATACCCTAATGGAATTAATTATTGCATAAAAAGGGGGAACAATTATGGTGTAAACAGATAGCGAGTATCAATAGAGCAAGAACAAACATTCGTGCAAAATAGTATGAATTCATAATATTTCGAGATTTCTCATCAGCTGCTTACAAATCAAAAAATGTGATAGAATTTGTATTACATTGTGTGAAACAACTGACATAAATGAGTGTCAATAACTGAATTATAATAATAACTATGTGCTAGAACAGGTCAGAGGTTAAAAAAAGGGAATTAATTCAGGGTGGATGGTATAATAGTTTAGTGTAGTTGTGTGATAATTTTAGAGATTAATGGAATTGAATAATGAGAAGATGGATTACGTAATCATAATGAAATAGAATTCCGAAAGTTAAGATAATTTAAGAGGATTCAGTGAGTGGAAATGTGTGTGAATAAAAAGTTGGTTTAAGAATTAGTTAATAGGGGGAGGAGTATAAATATTTTAAAATAAATAAATGAATAAAATAACCCAATGGCTTCAGCAAAATGGAGAGTAGTCGTACTTCTTTGTCTATTGATAGTTTTAAAAGCGTGCAAAATGTTGACGGTGTGCCCGGTGTCCAGTAAATGCCGAGCTATTACACTGTTAAGAGCCTTAGTCCCTCGCAGCCTCAAGTTCTCCGGAACATGCTCAGAAATTCGAACATGCACTCTTCTCTCAGTTCTTCCAATGTATGTGCTATGGCACGTACATGTGAATTGGTAAATGCATTTGGAGCTACTAATAAAAGCGGACTGGTCGATTCTAGTTTGTTTAAGTCAGCAGTTCGTTTGCCATATTGTTGTCAGTTTTGCTGCTGAGTAAGCCACTTTCAACGCAGAATTAATTATGTGATTGATGAATCTGGCAACTTCATCACCTTTGAAACGTAAATGTAAGAAGCAGGTTTTCTTTTCTACTCCATCGTACTTTGTCCGAAGTTTGGTTTTTGCATGTTTCTGGATGAATTTCAATGGGTATGCATTTTCACGTGGAACATTAGTGATGAGAGTAATTTCGTCATCCAAGCATTCCTTTGAACACATTTTACGAGCGCGGTCAAAAAGGGTTCGTACAATACCCTTATTGTAACTCATTGGACAGAAACTATAGTAATTCAGATATAGTCCACTCCAAGTATTTTTGTGATGAATATGTCTATGAATTGTGCCATCAGATGTTCGTTTGATCCCAATATCAAGGAAATGGAATTTGCCTCCAACTTCTTGTTCCATAGTAAATTCTATATTCTTGTGTGCTTTGTTGAACAGATCAAGTAGCCTAATGGCGTGCTCATGATTGTTGCAGACGAGAGATGTGTCATCAATATATCTACAGTACAGCGTAGTACCATCGATTGCATCCTTAAGCTTATTTAGTTCCTGGTTTCCCATAAATGTATCGGCAAGAATTGTGCCGAACGGGCTGCCCATGGCAACTCCATCAATTTGGCGGTAAAAGACATTATTGAATTGAAATTGTATGTTTTTTGTTCACAAAAAAGGAGCTGTTTAAAATCATGGATTGGCAGAGGTAGAAGTTCAGGATAACCACATATGATCTCTATCGTTTCTTCCAATGAGTTGTTTGTGAAGAGCGATGAGACGTCAAATGAAACCATAAATTTATCGGAAACATTCAGGTTGCCGAGTTTTTGTACAGATTCAAAACTATCTTTTAGACTGTAAGGTGTCAGTTTCTTTCGGATTGGTTCTAGGCACTTTGTCAGCCAGCGGGCGAGTTTATGGAAGGACGAATTAGCCATGGATAATATTGGTCTAATCGGGATGTCGGGTTTGTGAGTTTCGGGTAGGTCGTATAAGTAAGGTAATTGTAATCCTTTAGGTTTGAGTTCATTGTGTGTATGATTATCTATTAGATTTTTCTTCAGTTCTCTCAATTTTTTTAAAAGTCGCTTCTCTGTCGTCTCTGTTAAGTCTTCCTGGGTATTATTGATGGTAAATCTAGTGGAATAATTTAAAGTAGACATTATTTTGCTAATGTATTCGTCTCTCTTAAAAACGATTACATCGGAACCCTTATCTGAACGAAGTAGCAATATTGTTTCATCTTTCACAAGTTTCTTTAATGCTAGTTGGTGGATATGAAACATTACACATTCACATTTGAATTTTATTTCAATAAACACATTCTGTCAAACGATTACATAAGTCGTTTAATATGAAATGGTAACTTGTGAACAAAACCACATCCATTCTATTTATCCTTCGTATTACACTACTGACTGTTAATAGATTTCGGAAATATTTACGTCTGGATAAACAAGCTGAACAAGACTAAAAACACTGCTCATTAAGTTCAAGTGTATTAATGACTTGCTTGCGTACTTACTAACTTACTTATAACATCTGAGATTTTGGAAAACAGACTATCCAGATTATCCATAACCCACTGTATTCTGCAGTATTTTGAACCTTTTTTTTCTAGCAAGCAACTCAATCAGTGAATTTTCAACGATCAACTGATGCTTGGAACCGCCTAAATGTATATCGACCTGTATATGCACTGACGGCACAATTGGTGATGAGCTGAAAAGAATGTATTTAAACCTATGTCAAATGACTGTGATCAATAGTATTTGTCAGATAGAAGGCGATACGTGATTTCAGTTCCATATTATCTGACGCTGATTGTTCGCTGTTTTAATTGTTTAGATTTTTTTGTATTCTCTCTTTTATAATAATGTACACTCACCTCCTGTATCTCTATTTTACTCGACACCATCATCTGTTCGACGGCTGAAACATATAGCTCAGGTGACCAAAAAGATAACGCTGTCCATCACGATCATATTATCCTGTATGAACAATAGTAATTTGACTGGGACACAACACGTGCTTCATATGTACTCTTGAATTTCTATTGAACCTTCACGATTCAGTGAGGAATATGTGTCTGTATATCACATATAATCATTACATCTACTATTTCAGTACCTTTAATCTAATATGAGTTTACTCATAAGAAATATTCTTCTAAAAATAAAAATAATGATGATATTATCAGTGTCCACTCTCTGAGAGTGTGATTTTAAAGTGACGTCAGTCTGTTGACCTCAGTTGTTGTTTGTAAAAACGTCAATGTATGTACTTCTATGTTGTTTATCACCATATTCTATCTAAATAATCAAAATTATATGATTTTCTCTTTTGTGTAATGTGCCTGATATAAATCTTGATTATAAGAAGGAATGTCACTTACTAATGATGCTTTTATATGACTTACAGTCATTTACGCCCACGGAACAAAATTGAATAAAATTTCTATTTTACAGATGAGTACTATTTTTCTAAAGAGAAACTGAAGTGAAAACGAGTAGGTTGTCCTTCAGGTTACAGGAAGTATTGCTTTAGCTATGAATAAACACTGATTCCATTTACCATCTGATTTCAAATAAGTTAAGTAAAGGCGTTCTTATAGAATTGTCAATTTTGTACATCCGCAGTTCATAAATCTATGGAACTATCAGTAATAATTCTGATGATTTTAGACGCGACTAGTTAATAAGTCACATGAATATTTTCTATGAGACTGTGATCAAGATGATTGATGACATAATCCTCATGACCTTCTGTGTATCGTTTTATATCATTCAGTGTGACAGATAAATTGATCGATACCCGATATTCTGTATAGATGCATATGACTGTTGACCGAATGTACGTTTGTGTTAAGTATTGATTGAAGTTGGATATCATCGTGAGATGTAGGTGATCGAATTTCGCAAAACATAGAATACGTCTAGAAATATATTTGGTATTGAAATTCTTCTTAATTTTGCAGCAGAATCAAAATGAGTTTCTACATAAGTAAGCAATCGTAGATGAAGATTTATATAGCCTGCTGCCTATGTCAGCATCCTCAATTTCAAAACTGTATACATAGTTAATGTTTACGAGGAGATACTTTGATTGATATTCATTGTTTGTAGTCTTTCGGCAGGCGTTCTTGAAGCGAGTTGGTATAAATCGGTGAGATTTACTCTAACTTCCGAAAAAACCTATACTACCCGTGTGATTCAAACTCATATCACTCAATTTTCAACAATGAAGAGTAACTACTGCGATATTCAAACGATAAATGACCTCTAGAGGGACAGAGATATTCATGTGTCATCATTGTCCAGCAATTGAGTACCTATAGAATACTATCAATCACGTGTTCCATCACTAATTCATTCTCATATGATTTTCACGCAACTCGTGTTTTCACGACACAAAACAAGAGACTTTGACAGTTAAACTCATCGTAGCCCACTCTTCTGAATATATACGTTTTACTGTTGATCAAATGTATATCTTCATTGAATATTCCTTAAGGTTAATAAAAACAGTTGAGTGAAGTAGAAGTCGACCAAGTTGTTCAAAAAAATAAAAGTCTTTGATATGTTTGTCTTTTCATGTTGAAATTGGTTTTATAAACTAACAGAGGTGGAAACGTTCCTACTACTCAACCTGTAAATATTCAGTGTTTCGAATATGCTTGAAAATTATTTCATTATTGTTATTATCATCACGTTTATTATCGTTATTATTAACCATAATTTGCACTAAATTTCTTGCTTTATTCATGTTGCTGAATTCCAACTCAAACATTCATTCGCATAATGGTTGATTGATGACACACAGTAGTCTCATATAAAATACAGATATATTTGGTAATTCAGGAACGTCATCACTAGTACATTGATATTGAGTGAAAAATTGTTCATAAATATCAAAAATTACAAAAACGTTAAGTAATGATCTTATTCTTGAGAGCCCGCACAGCTTACTCAAGCTTCAGGAGAGTCTTATTTGTTCAGTATTTTCCAGTCCCATTGCAATTGCCTCTGTATCACATCTAATCACATACCATCAATGTTCGTCCTGAATCTCAGCAACATCTTTTAAAAGCACATGATCATTTCAGTGGAGCATTAAGAATGTGCATTATGTATGGAAACCACTGTTTATTTCTATCTCATACAAAACCTACTTGATTTCGTACTCAGTTGTGATATGACTGAGCAGTGCAAGTGTGATTCTCTTGCTGTGTGTGAGTGATTGAGTATGTAAATGAGTATGTATATCGTCTGTTTAATTGAGTCAACCATATGTCCATGTCTGGATGAGTCAATGGGTACCCATAAGCGTAATACGTATCCAAATATATATTCACACCTCAGTTATTTTACTCGAAATATCTGGTTAGATGGATGTCAACAAATGCGGATCTTGAAATTCATCTTTGACGAAATGTAGCACAGAAAACTAAGACAATTCGGTGACATCTATCTTTCTGATACACCAATCATAATTTTAACAGCTCATTTCAATATGATTTCAGTCTAATGTTTCTTTTTATAAATCATTATCACTGATCGAATGACACTGTCTGTAAATTGAGTTCATTGATGAGCTTGAGGAAGTGACATTAATGCAGACTCTAGTGCATGTGAGATGCTATGCTCTACACTGATATGCTTGTTTTCCTCTTCTCTGTTACCTGGTTTCATATATCGGTATAGGTCGTCCGAACGGTTTATATGAAATGATCGAAAAAATATTGTGAAATTCACACAATCACATGTACCAGTTTGTTCATAAAACAATCAAAATAAACACACACACACAAATTCTCACTTCACTGTATTATATTGCAAATGCCACATTTCACAGACCCACTAGTACACACACACACGTAATAACAGTGAGGTACACATAATGACCTCCTTATAATGTTGAAGATCTGGAAAATCTAGATAAATCAAATTGATAGCAACAGCATGTTCTACATTAAGTTCACATTAAGTAGATATTAAAAGTGAAAACTAATGCAGAACGGTTTTTCAATATATAAAGTGATACAACTAACTGAGATGTTTTAACCCTTTTTAATGTAGTAAGTAGAACTATGTGTATGGCAGAGTACTTTAGATATTCCCGTCAATTCATGAAATTACCGATTTCAATTGGTTATGGAGGTTTTGACCATTTAAACTTGTAATAAACGACAAGATTAAATAAAAATAAACAGTGAATCATCACACAATCATCTAATATTTATTCATTCAATCGTAAAGTAGATCATTGCAAGATACCATATCATTTTCTAATGATAATTTACTCATTTTCCCAATGACTATACTCAGTTTCAAACTTTTCTTTACACAGTAGATAGAAAAGACTTGCTATGTTCTGGCACACAAAATGATCGTCATGACAGCCGTTAGACATCACCTCTATAATGGTTATTTTAGGTTAGTATTTTAAGGGATTTAATGTTTCATGGTCATCGCTGGACTGCATATTGGAAAGAAAAGGCATACCGAGATTCACCGTAAAATGGGAAAATGCCGTCAATAGTCAAACGTACGTTTTAAAAGTTTGCAGCTCATAACAGCCACAGTAACGCTATCTCTCAGCAGAAACGACTCTCGTGTGTTTCTCCTACGATTGATGGGTATGAGTCCCTAAAACTCAGTCTGCAACAACGTCTGTACACAGGAAATGAAAGAAGTGAACTCTGTGTTGTCGTTATCAAAAAGTCATAAAACTTCATTTTAGTGAGGGACTTGAGGAATGCACTGAACCTCTGACACTTTGATAAAAATCGAAGCTAGTGTTATGGTCTAAAAGAACTTAATCACATGATGCTCTCGCAATCGCTAAACAAAAAATCCAATGGCCCCACGAATGCGGTGTTACTGAACGGTGCAAGTCTCAGTATAAGCTGCACCGATGGCAGTTGTGATGAAAATCAACCACGCATCCATTTATATGTCCATTACTCAACCGAGGCAAATGAAACTTGGCAGTAAATTATAGGCGAATTCCGAGAACTGGAATGGACTATAATTATATATATTCTTATTGTTCAGCAAATCGATCACGTATATTCACACCCTTCTTATTATAAGTTTTCTTTTGACCTACAGACTATTGTAATACGATTTACTATTCAAAAGTGTTAGGTGTCGATGAGCATAATCGATGGCAACTTTGGGATCGATTCATGGACAAATACTAAATGTTTATTTCTAACGTATAATCGTTTAATAACTAAACTATTCATATTTAATTCGTCTTATTATAAACTTCATTTTGACCTATGGAGTATTATTATACGTTTACCGTTCTTGAATTATGCCCTGTCTATTAGTCATTGCCTCTCACTTTCATAGCTACATTTCGCCATATTTTGTAAAAATGTTGTTTTCTATTTTATAGTAGTTGCGGTCTGTTTGTTTGGTGTATATAAACCTACTATGTTTGAAATACATGATTCATATTGCATAGGCTGAGATTTGCGTCTTGGACTTTAATGGCTGGGCTAGGCGGAAAGCAGGACCAACCAGGACTCTAGGCTGCTCGCACGTGTTTTAGGCGTCACTGGTTCGATCGATAATTCGCTGCTTCTGATTGACGATATTACTACATTATCCATTAACAGGGCACTCAGGCCAGAAGTTATAACACAAAGTTATGTCCACTTTATACCTTCAGTCTTTCACAATCACAGCTACTTTTTGACTTCATCATGTACAAATGTTATTTTCTGACCTATGGTGTGATGTAGTTTTTATGGCTTGTCTATATAGCAGGTATGTTTGAAATGAATGTTTCGCGTAATGGAAGATGATATTAGTAACCTGAACGTTTCCCAGTCACTGCCATATATAAACACGTACACATTCAGCTATTTCAACATTCGTTTGTTTGCTGATCATCAAATTGAAATCGAATCCACATTTGCCTATCCCAACCAAATCAACATATTCATTTCAAGAGAATATTTCATTCGGTAATTTATATCTAGAATGATAGAATTAAATCAACACTGACGACTAGATGAACATAGAGTTGACTGCTGCTCAGTGGTCAGTTAGTGTACCCACTTCATAAATCCGTAGTTCAAGAACCATACTGAACAAAGTGACCAAGCACTTTAATACAATCTACCTATCAAACTAATTTGGGTTAAACGTTCACTTTCGTAACCAAGGGTGATAGGAATTGAATTATAAGACACAATTTTAGTTGAACATCAGGCAGAATATAAAAACTAACTGTGCAATCAGTTACGTAATACAGAATATTGATCGACTGCACAAATGAAGAATTAGTGTAAACTATATTCAGATGACTACTGTATATGCTTCTTTTATATTTGGAAGGATACAGAATTCTATGAACTGTTTTTAATCAGTGTTGACGCTGAATATTCACTGATGTGATGTATTCTACTTATAGATCTGACGACCGATATAAGTAGTATTTAATACCAGTCGAAAGTGAAATGTCTACGAACAGAAATTTGACAGAATAGAAATGAAGAGGAAAAACAACAACATTGTAAGTAAACGAAATGAAAAAAGGAATAAGGGAACGAGTCTTGTAAGAGAGGATTCAAAGTTATGCAAAAGATGTATTGGATGTATTATTTTCATATTTTGATTAAACCGCTGTTTGATTTTGCATTAAACAGTAAATTGGTCTTACCTAATTTACTCCCCTGTTCATTACGATAGTCAATAAAATTCTCATTGCATATGAATTAGGAACTTGTTTTACAATGAATTCTTTTCAATTTCCACAATCATATTATGCAAATACCTTATCTGTGAAGTGTTAAGATTTGAGGCAAAATGCATCAGATTGAGAATGATTTAGACGGTTGAAACAGCAGATACATAGATCGAAATTTCATAGACCAGAATCCAGAAGACATATGTTCAACTGCTCGTTTACCTTTGCTAAATTTTGGATTACTTAATGTTCATTAGTTATGATTTGGTGACAAATTTGGATTCATGTTCAAACAACCATGATCTTTGTATTCTCATAGCTAATACTCATTGATTTATGTTGAAAACGATGAAACGTATTAGGAAATTCATTCAGCATTTACTCCATCTCATTCACTAATTTGTACATCATTCATAGTAATTTACATATTACATAACTTCTGGCTTGTTTTTATCTAATCCATATTTATTTCTGATCATTAATCTTACAATTTCATTCAATACTTAGAGCTATTACAATTCACATGTTATTCTTTTTTCAACGATGAGTATCGCCTTACATCTGACTGGATTTCGGATGATTAAGCTGGATAATATAACTGTACAAAGTGAAGAGAATGACACAACGATCATTTATTTTATACAGTTTGAGCTACTATAAACATATTTTTGTTAAAGTCTTTGGAAGCTACTTCATTTGGGATGGTTTATGTAAGATCCATTTTGAATGTTTCTTGTCTGTGAAAATCCCTCCATGTAAACACATGCAGTTTGTTCTCATTGATTCCGTTGGTTGTACATTGTAAGCCTTTTTGATTCCGTTTGAGTTGTTATTATTTTTATTTTATTGTAGTTTCTAATTCTCTTACGCCTTCACTAAGTTTCCGTGTATCTTCCTGAACTGCATTTATGTTGCTTGACGGCAGCCATTGGTTGGTTTGTTGCTCCTTTTGATTGTGTTGCTTGTATTGACTGGAATTGTGCCTTTCTTTGATTGTGAATTGAGGCACCCTTCCAGAATTGGAAACACTCTGTGTTATAAAGCAACCAAATATTATCATTTGAATGCATCTTTGCGTGGTCTATCCAGACAGGATAGAACAGCATTTATTTGTTGTGATTGGCAATTTTCTCGCATCCATTATCAACTTCCTTATTTATTGTAATTTAGATTTGATTAATTGAACAGTTATTGGTTGGATAGCTGGGTTGTCATATTAATTTAGGTAACAATGTGCATTTATATTTATGATGAGTTATAGAACCATCATTTTAACCAATTACTTGATTTTGGATTCACTCGGGCATGGGCGCCTAACTAACTTACTTGGACAGTTATTCTTCAGTTCAAACCTTAGTTTGGATCTTACAGTTTATATGAAAGAGCTACATTAGCCGGCACTGAGCATAAACGTACGTCATTATAATAGCTACTAAGATATTTGATTGTTGGTTGACATTTGCATTTTGAATTCTTCTAATTCAAACATAGAATTATTCATTCAATAACATTAAGGCTGAATGAATAAAGCTAACGTTCTATGTATGACGTACTTTTCCAATGTGAAACTTGTCGTCATACTATATTTTAGTTTTCATCCGTTAATCTAAATAGTTTTCACCTTGGAAGTTCCATTGAGAAACCATCAAGTAACAAGAAAACAGTAAATTAAAATATGATCTAAACGCCTTAGAATTATCAGTATTGGGTTGAGGAGATTTTTAAGACTTTCATGGAGTTCACGAATCAGTTCCATAATGATTATCACTGGTTATTCGTTGCATTAATTGTTATCATTTTGTCATATCTAATATGGTCAATTGGATACTCAGCTTTTACACCTCTAATTAACTCAAGACTATAGTGTGTTTCACAGCTAAAGAGTATAGTTTAAGTGATTTAGAAGATAATAATGTGCAACAAGAAGATGTTATTCTGGATGAACCGTATTACTTTGACATGAACACAACATACACTACTTCCATCCTCTCAAATCTGTTCACATAAAGGACTGTTACTTGACGATTCAGTCAGGAATAGGTATTTCAATATCATATAGAATCATCACATCTACCATTTGTGTTCTTCTAATCTAATATACGTTTTCACATTAGAAACATATTTCTCAAGGTTAACACAAACGCTAATAATAGTGTACACTAACTGAGAGTGTGATTTTGAGAAACATCAGTCTGATGACCTCAGTTGTTGTATGTAGAAATGTTAATGATTGTACTATTTTGTTGTTTACCATCATATTCTATCTAAATAATTAAACAATATGGTTTATTCTTTTGTTTGATGAGCCTGATATCAAACTTGAATATCATAAGGAATGTCGCTTAGTAATGATTCTTTCTGTCTGTCGACCATTCCGAATTCGCATATTTAGTTGACGTTATTGCATAGATATTTTGATTAGGTTAGGTAGTGTTCGCTGTTTGTACTCTGTTGAGAGAAATCCGTGAATGTGAATTTCTTGGTGTTTGGTAAAGGTCAATCCAGTTTATCTTCGCTTCTGAAGAATCCACTACTCCTCGTGTGATCCAAACTCATATCATATGAGAATTAACTGTCAGCTTGCCCGAGGATCATGACACCCAATGGTGACTTCTATGCATACTTGTACATATTTCTAGGATTATGCTAATGAGAGTAACTAACAAGTGTCAAATATTAGTGAATTCCTTCCTAATTTCAAACATATTTAGCTGCTGACATTGCCCTCCCTTGCATGACGAACTGAGAAATGTCTGTCACCCTATTCTTACTTTCGTGACACAGATAATTTGACTTTTACAAGAGTCCTTGAAGTGACAACTTAACGTATTCCTAAGGAATAAAAATAATATCTTACTATCATTTACGAATTACTTTAACCTCTATTATTGTTTATATACCTTGGTTCCTGCCCAGATTTATCGGTGATCCACTGCCACTAGATATGGAATCTCGTTAAGCGAAACCCTCTTCTATTCCATCCACAACCATTTTGTAACATTTGGTACAATTGTAAGTTATTCAATGTAAAGTATTTAGATATCATTGATTTGTATTGTATAACCCATAAATGTCATTAGGATTAACACCTATAGCAAAATGGGTAGACTGTTGAAAAATCGAACTGAAAAATCTCTTATCCTTCATATAATAACAACTCTGTTATTGCCTGTGATCTTTATTGAATCAGATAGTGCTGGGAGTAGATGTATTTCACACCTGTTACTACATGACTCAATTTCTAATTTACCCAGAAATTCTATATTGAGATGAAAAAGCATTGATTATATTAAGAGTGAGACAATATCTATAAGCGATTATGCGTTCTAATGTGGAGTCACTTGTGAGCTCACTATTAAAGGATGATGATCTTAGGCAAGCAATAAAAACACTACAGCCACTCAAACTGCTACTGTTGGTGGATGTAGTTACTGCGGGACTTGTTGTCATTAGAAATTAAATTCTGTTATCGATTTTATCGCTGGCGAAGTTGCTAAGTGCATTATCTTTCAAAATAAAGTGATTATCTATAATATACCTAGCGAAATTACCCTTGAATTTGTGTGTAAGTGTGTAAGGAATTTGGTTTTGAAAACATATGAAATTCAAGACAGTCCATGTGTATGTGTTCGCCCTAATGGAATACGCCATATGTACTAGTACCCTATCTTGTGTAAATTCAATTCACGTTTATTTGCTGAACAGCTGAAGGAATCCGAACGGCTAATCCTAAGTACACTTACGAAGTTTAAGGTTTGGTCGTATCGTCTCAGATAAAACCGCTGATCAAAGACTCGCGCAAACGCGTACCTCAAACGAAAATAATGCTGTTGAGATTACAACAAATCCTATTGCATCAGAGTGAGGACTCACTTATGCTGTTAAACTATCTCATGCTCTCCAACACTCTAAATTACCAATGACGAATGGAAAATTGCCTTTCAGGCATGTGGTGAACTCAGGCATTCAATGCATGTCCAATGGCAACATTATTTCGAAATCTTCCAGTAAAACATTCGAAACTCATGCACCACTACACACTTCTAACGTGAAAGCTCTTGAAATCAGTAAGGATTAAAAATTCTATACCACGTTGTAAGAAAGTATATACAGAACCGTCTGGTTCCGGACATAATAGCAAGAATATTACAATATCTCTACCGTACAATAATTTGCACACCAACATCATGTTTTACCTTATTAATAGTTGAGCTCACTATATGATCAGAATTCGTTCAAACGTCGCACAAGACGGTCATCACCACCGTCGTGTAAGCACGGCAAATTTTACAAAGATCGCAGAATACTAACGTGTCTCTAAAAGTTCGGGTAGTGTGGGTGATCTTATAGTCAATGCATTTACACATGGATCCGCTCCAAACTACAGTAATTCAAGGGATTTATATTGCCCTAGAATGAACTGGATTGCCGGTAGTTGTGAGTCATGATGAATAGTAGTTTAATTCCTGATACAGATTCATATTATTCCACCGAAGTTACAATATTCTGTGTGTTTCCTTACTTGAACAGTTCTGAATTGAAATTAATCTGGTCGTAACTGCCTGCACACCTCAGTATTGTAGAGATTCACGAATTGATATGGAAGATTCCTTAGAAGGATTATAGCGGCATATGTGATCAGGGTTCCTTTCAAAAAAGACGATTCAATCTACCACAAAGTAGCAAATATTTTATTCTAAATTGAAGATGAACATGAGTTCCAGCTTCAGTCACTTCTGGTAGACATCTACTACAATCAACCATGTGTTTGCGAAGTTATGAATGGTTAGAATGTAAGATGGTTGAAAAGAAATGGCAGGTAGCTGGAAACAAAAGTAATTACTCAGTTCACACTTGGCAATCAGAATTATATGCGGTATAGAGAGTGCAGATACTTCATATATCACTCGAACAAATATTCCCTAGTTTCATGGTCGAAAAATGTCGTAATTCAGATATAAATTCTACGATTCACCCCTTTTAAGACTGGCACCTTTATGTCGCTAAATAATTACTGTTGATTAACTTGTATTCTCTGTATTAATAGTTACCTAATTAAGTATAAATAAGTAAATAACTGTTTTACTGAAATTAAAACATTCACAAATGGTCAAGATCATTACACTGAATGGACGTGTGCTTCGCTATGAATCCAGTGTGTCTTAGTGGATAATGCATTGAGGCTTGAAATGAACGCTATTCGGTTTCGATCTCAATGTGAAGAATAACACTGAAATACAGAACAAATGACTTAACGAGCCATTATGTAACCTGATCAAAATCATTTGCGGAGAAAATGGTGTAAAGAGACAGGAAAAACAGTTATATGTATATGTATAATGTGTTTTCTCGTTCACAACTAATAAGATAGAAGTTTGTAATGGATGTTTTCAGGATTATGATATTGATGATGAAAATAATGAAGGAAAGGGTCAGGTGGGAGAAACATATGTTAGCATAGCGTCTAATGTGCTCATGTTAATGATAGTGTTAGCGAAATAACGGAATCGGACGACAATGACAATATGAACTGATAATATTGATAATATTGTGGATAGCAATCAATTGTATGTAAACGATAAGTTATGCTAGTCAATATTCTGTGACGATCAGCGAGATCATACTTGTAATACCAATTTCTGTTTGCAATGGTTTGAACTATGTTTTTGTTGAAACTTTTCGTCCAGTTTAGGACTTGTCAGTGAGAATAAATATCAACTCTAAGATTGGGTACAAAGTACTGACAGGTCTTAAGTTGGATGAAACACACATCTCAGTTTCCGGTGCTACATTTCACTGAGGCTGCGAGGGACTAAGGCTCTTAACAGTGTAATAGCTCGGCATTTACTGGACACTGGGCACACCGTCAACATTTTGCACGCTTTTAAAACTATCAATAGACAAAGAAGTACGACTGCTCTCCGTTTTGCTGAAGCCATTGGGTTATTTTATTCATTTATTTATTTTAAAATATTTATACTCCTCCCCCTATTAACTAATTCTTAAACCAACTTTTTATTCACACACATTTCCACTCACTGAATCCTCTTAAATTATCTTAACTTTCGGAATTCTATTTCATTATGATTACGTAATCCATCTTCTCATTATTCAATTCCATTAATCTCTAAAATTATCACACAACTACACTAAACTATTATACCATCCACCCTGAATTAATTCCCTTTTTTTAACCTCTGACCTGTTCTAGCATATAGTTATTATTGTAATTCAGTTATTGACACTCATTTATGTCAGTTGTTTCACACAATGTAACACAAATTCTATCACATTTTTTGATTTGTAAGCAGCTGATGAGAAATCTCGAAATATTATGAATTCATACTATTTTGCACGAATGTTTGTTCTTGCTCTATTGATACTCGCTATCTGTTTACACCATAATTGTTCCCCCTTTTTATGCAATAATTAATTCCATTAGGGTATATGTAGCAGAAATTTATCATATTGTAGACAGCGGTTTCATTCTAGTTTAAGACCTATTAGAATCAATGAACGATTGAATAAATATAAGACTGAACCCATGACATTTCGATTTTATTTGTTCACTAGTAATCGCATCCATGATAAACTCCAGTGTTCTGATGAGGTGTCTTGATCTCTAGAGTCAAACAATTTCGAGTGAGATAGTTGCATGAAGAACTTTGTAAGTTATCAAATTTAAAATCGTGCATTATTTAAACCCTGCTGATTGAGTGGTTAATTGCTGACTTTGGGTGGTGGGTGAGTGAGTGAGTGAGCGCTCACACACAGTCTCGTATCAGAACAAAACTGCTATACAGTGCATCCTGCCATTCAAAATTTGTGTAAGTGGAGTCAGTTCATGGTGCAAACTATGAAACACAATAACTCCTACAAACACCAGTCATTGATCATCACTAGGTATATCACTTAAATTTCATCAAACATTGTTGTTCAACTTCATTTACTTTGTATATTTACTCTTATTATTGATAAAAGTGTTGTGTTCTTCAAGCTAAAATAACATGTAATTGTATAAAGCTCATTTCAGTACATGGATTACTGTCTGTTATATTGGTTGTGTATTATGCTATATCTGATCAATGGATCGATATGTTATTCTATTTAGAAACATATCAGTAATAAGGAAATGCCACCTTTATGAAAGTCTGAACCTGCAACCGGTTTATTGAATACAACTTTACATACACAAATTTGAATTAACCCGTTTTTGTTGAGGATAATAATACTAAACAATTGCTTAAACTAAACTGAATGAGCAAAGAGGGATAGTAGCTAGCAGTGGAATCCAGGACGCGCGTTTCGTCCTGTCCAGGACACCATAATTGTTTCTTTCTCCCTCTCGAATCAGTTCACACAGAATACTGTTACTTGACGATTCAGTCAGGAATAAGTATTTCAATATCACATAGAATCGTCGCATCTACCAGTTGTATTCTTCTAATCTAATATGCGTTTTCACATTAGAAACATATTTCTCAACGTTAACACAAATGATGATGATAATAATAGTGTACACTATGTGAGAGTGTGATTTTAAAGTAACCTCAGTCTGTTTACCTTAGTTGTTGTTTGTAGAAATGTCAATGATTTGTACTTTCTTGTTGTTGATCATCATATTCTATCTAAATAATTCAACAATATGGTTTATTCTTTTGTATAATGAGCCTGATATAAATTAAGGAATGTCGCTCACTAATGATGCTTTCATATGACTGACAATCACCTGAGTACACGGAACAAAGTTGGAGGAATTTTGTTTTTCATTTCATTTCATAAATACTACTTTTCTAAATAAGAAATGAAATGAAAACAAGTGAATTATCCTTCAGATTACAGAATGTATCGTTCCAGCTATGAATAAACACTGGAACTATACGCCATCGTCTTCTTATAGAATCGATTAGTTAATGCATCCCAATTTTATTGACTATGAGACTGTGATCAATCATCATGATCACATAACCCACATGACGTTCTGTGTATCATTTTATATCAATCACTGTAACAGATAAGATAAGTACCTATATGCATTATTCAGGATAATCACATTCGATTGTTTACAAACTGAGTATATGTGTTGAACTTTACTTGAAATATGGTATCAACATTAGGTGGAAGCGATAAGATTTTACTGGAGATGGAATACATTTCAAAATATCATTTGGTATTGAAATTTGTCTTAATTGTGCAACAGAATCGAAATAAATTTCTCCTTAATGAAGCATTCGCTGAATAAATATCCCCTGAAGAAGTAACTTACACTGAGTCACGAAACGTCAGAAAATCTAATTTTCTACTCATTGGGATATTACAAATATATTATTTATTTATAACAATCTACCCAATGCTCAATTTATTCGAAATTATCAAATCAAACCTTGGTAATGATGCATATGAATTCATTATATTTGGCGATTTCTCACCATTAGTTTTTGTGCGTACTTCGAGGTTGGAAATGATGGTTGGTGCGATCTCAATTCCGAACATCTACATCACCTGTTGAAATACTACAATATCTACGTATCCCCGTACTGAACAAGTCAATTAGTTACTTTTTTATAAGTTAGTAATCATGACAACAAAACTCTGCGAAACTTTATATCTTGAAGGGGGTTGCTTCAGTTGATGATTCTGTTTTTCTTAATGATATGGATTTCCATTAAAAACCTCTTGTCCGAATTCTACTTATGTTTATATCTTTATAATCCACACATTCATCATTCCTAATTCACCTTCATTCCTTTTTAACGTAATTATCTTGAATATAATCCTTTTATCACACATTATATCCCCACAAAGTTAGGACTATTATTATATTGATAAAAACTTGGCACCTTACTACAAATCATTCCGACCTTCATTAACTGACCTTTCTAATTAAAAAATCACACCATCTTGAAGTACTTCTATAAAAACAGATGAGAGTGTTCAACACTTCTCACGTATAACATTGTTAAATTCATTCATGCCTGCCTTATTTCGGTCTTTATAAAATGGGACAAACATTATAGACCTTTAACTGTAGAGGCTGATGATCAAATCATTTGTTCGCTCAAATGTTCTTTGTGTTTGCATACTCTATGATCATCCTCAAATTGTTAGTTTAAAGCATATCAGTCAAACATCAATTCCTCTGTTTTTCACGTCAATCTCTTGAATTATATACTAAGAATGTAAAACACTGAAATGAGGGATTGTGGAGATTGTAGTAATCTAATAGTTGAATTCGTGAGTCGATCAAAGCTAGACCGCCATGCAAAACCTTCAAGCACTGGACGATCATCTTGTCCTAGTATGATACTCCTCATCATGTGCACAATAGTGACTAGTTTCAAGATGGATTTTATGGAGTTCTAGGGAGAAGCCGTGACCAGTGGATTTCAATCGTGTTTGTTGTGATGCAGTTACTCACTGGAGATAATGGTGGACGGTCGTACAATATCGTGAATTGGTTGAGGTTAGACGTAAACAACGTTGAATGCCGGCCGACTCATCGGTCTACAGGTTAAGCTTCTGAACGTGAGACCGACGTTTCTTGGATCGAATTCTAAGAGAAAGATCGTGGATGCGCGCTTCTGTTGAATTCTAATGATGGGCCGAAAACGGTTGTTCAGTTCCTCCAGGTTTTCCATGATGCTCTAGCTAAACCGACTGACGTATTCAATCATTAAATCAACATACATTTAGAATGGTAAAACAGTAGTTTGTGCAAAATATATCGACTTAAGTATTTTATAGTGATAGGAATAAAATGTCTGGCATCAGAACATCAACAAGATGGAGGAGGAGGAAACACGAGGACATAATTGAAACGGTATGAAAATGCAGGACCATTGAAGTCTGGGACGATGAACCGATATTTGCGAAGTGAACTTGTAGTGTCAGTTATTGTGTCATTCTCATATGCTTTATTCTAACTTTCGGACAGACCAATCTATTCATTCTACATGAGTGATATTTTGACCTTGTTAATTATTTGCTTATCAGTCTTGACTGTTTTTATATGAGCGTATATGTGTGTACACTTCATATCCCATGTCTCATCACATATCTGTAGTTTATTTTGTCTGCCTATAAATATTGGGTAACACCTGGCTAGAAATGGAGTTGGCTTACCAGCCATCTCCACTGCGCATCATTTTGTTTTGTTCCATTACATTCACTTTACATACAAAATATATGTATTCAGAGGGCATTCTCGTTGACTGATTTATCTAAATTCCGTTATTGACTAACGTGATTTAAGTCGATGATTGTATACGAGGATAGGTGATAACAAATATTCGTCCGATCTGATTGGAGTCAGATCCACGGGCCATTAAAAACTGTCAAGTTTAAGAGAACTGATTGACATTTGGCAAATTCATTGTATGGTTCTCAGATTTGACTTAGATGTTCAGTAGTTTTTTGTTCAAATGTATTCGATTGTCTTCACTGGTATTCTTGTTCACTACAATACTATTTGAAAAGAATACGTTTAAAATGTCAATACTGTTTGGAAGGAATATATCAATTTCTAAGATAAATAAGCCGATTGAACTTGCACTATTTTTGGTGCTAATTTAGAATATCGTTGTGGAAGTACACGAAATCTTGAGGCATTAAAAATAATAGCTAACTCGACATTTCAGTGAAATGTTTGAGGCGTGTGAGGATGATTCAACGGCAGAGTGACAATCGACAGTCTTGATTCATGGAAACATTCAATATTTTGTTATCGCTGTTATGTTGTTTAATCACCGGTTGTTTAGAGTATTGCTGGTGAACCGAATCATTTGATTTCACTTTTCTAGCAAGACTTGAAACATCAAAGTCGTATTGAAGCAAGTGACTGACTTGGAACAAACTTCATGAATGTTTCACACAATAAAAAGCACAAATTGGTCATTTGCCTTATCATGAATAAAGAATTTTTCGAAAAATGAAATATGGTCATACCCGTTAGTTGTGTAAAATAGATTAAGAGCATTTATCGAATAGAGTAGTTGATCTAAGAATCCTTACAAATGGTCTCAAAAGTGAGATATCTTCCTTACCTCTCCTCTTATTTGCGAATTCACAATCATTCTATTAAACTGGACGGTCAATCTTCACTTGACATTTGAGAAGACAACAATCCATCAAATCAAATGCATCAAAAGAAAAAATAAATTGAATCGGTACAAAAGATACTACTTATTTGAGGATTATTTTCAAAAAAACTATTTCAAACAAACAACATGAGAATTCGGGTAGATGGGAAAAACAATGAGAATAAAAAATGTGACGAGATAATGGGGAATAGAACAAAACAACAAGGATGATGACGATAATGACAACATTGATACATGCACACACGCACACTTACACATGTTTATTTACATGTTACCAGATTTTAAAGATTGTTAGTGTTGACGTATTGTAGACGAATATATCAGTGTATGTGTATGTGAGTGTGTTGGGACTAGATGAATCATGAAAAAGTGGGTGAATAACTATTTAAATGGGACTAAAACATTCACATATGATCAGGATCATTGCACTGAATGGACGTGTGCTTCGCTATGAATCCAATGTGTCGATTAATACTGATGGTGATGATGATCATTCCGAGAGGATTACCTTCATGTCACCGGTAAGTCAGAAGAAACTATGCATTAACCAGTGACTGTCTGAATTCAATATCTTAGTGGATAATGCATTGAGGTTTGAAATGAACGATATTCGGTTTCAATCTCAATGTCAACAATAACACTGAAATACAGAACAACTGGCTTAACGAGTCATCAATCGGACGGAACGGTTATCCTGGATACTGTTACTAGCCATTATCGCAACTGTGACGACCAGTGAGATCATACTTTTAATACCAAACTCTGTTTGCAATGGTTTGTTGAAACTTGATCAGTCCTGTTTGGCATATGTGCATCCTTCATAGATTGTCTCGATGAAACCACTATCACACAAGTTACGTAGGAAAAGGGTGAGATGTGGCTTGCGGACGGACAAAGGACCAGCGTTTCGTCCTTTTTAGGACTTTTCAGCCAGACTAAATATCAACTATGAGATTGGGTACAACCTACTGACAGGTCTCAATTAGGACGAAACAAACATCTCGAATTCCGTTACTAGCTACATTTCATTGTAACTGACTTTGACTTCAGTTCAACTGGAAATTACTTGACTATCAACTGAAGAACACTGTGTAGCCGTTATCCTATACGTATTCGTTTTATTCGTAATTTGTCCACTATTTTGTATCTCCAGTTACTGTTTAGTACACAGACTTTGTTTTCCTGGATGACGATGCTTAATTTGTCTTCAGATAATAATTGCAGTAGTTTATAATACAGTACATACGTATCCATGGATTCACTGTTTTTGTTAGATAGTGAAAATGGTTTGTTGTAGTTGTATTTTCACCTTATCTAAAATGTATCTGTTTTGATCTTCATTCATGTGTTCATCATTTATTCACTAAATCGCTTAACGTGAGGATTCAATATTGAAGGTTCCTTGTTAAATTGATCAAAATGATTGAAATGAAGTGGATTAACCGGATTTCAGTCATACGATTTGCGAGGGTTATTTCATTTGTATTCAATAACATTCAGTGGATGCAAGCAGGTATCAATCAACTTGAATTTTTTTTTAAGGGAATCTTGCATAATTCTTATTCATTCTATTACAGATGCATAACATTTAATGATCAACTTGAATGATCAAAAACTATTCGTTTCGAAGATGGAGGTGAATAGGCTTGTCAAGTTAGACTGGTGAAAACGACTAATTCCTGTCATGGACCATATCCTATATATCAGTTTGTTAATCCATCAAAATTCTATTGGAAATCAATAAAATGTTACGTAATCAATGAGCTTGTTTTATTGATTTGTGCTTTACTCAATTTGCCAATGAGTTTGATTAAAAGTTACACCGAATACTTAAATGTTATTGGTAAACTATTAAGAAAACAATGAATGGATCATGTTAGATCGATGGCTAGTTATTTCCGAATTGTTGCCTTCAATCTAATAATTCATCAGTAAGTGAAGGCTGATACAAGATACATTGATGAAATCTGTTAATTAGACTGTAAACGTAGTTTAGATGGCAGATTGATCACTTCATATGTGAATAGAATATCGAGCTTGATAATCAAGTATTAGTTAATCAAATTAGTTCAAGTGAAGAAAGTCGACAACAGTTTAATATAAAACAAACAATGGTGTACTAATACATGGAGTCAGCCAGACTACAGAACAATTGAAATATAAGACATGAAGTCAGGTCCTCCTTCGAACTGTTTTGGTTGATTAGTCATGCTGTTGCTACATTGTGGAATAATGGTTATTAAATGTTTATATGCGTCAAACGAATTGAGAGGAAAACACAAAACTAGTCAGCAATCAAATAAGTTTAAACATATCCTAACTGACCTATTCTTTTAAGTAAAACTTCTATTTCATCTTTTCATTTCCCACAATAGTATATCATTGTCCTAGACTTGCCATTGTCTTGTATTTACGAAAAGCCAATGTGTAAGCTGATATCATAATGACGTAAAAAATGAACTGTGCAGGTTTGCATCTGGTTTGACGGTATATTATTGTTGAACGAGTATGAATAAAATCACGGATGAGAGAATTTGGAAATGAAAATCGTCAGAAGAAAAGCGAACTAATGGCTCGATAATGCAGAGGAAACATGTGGGTTCAGTGATAAGAGTCATCGACGATAAACATTTATACACAAGTGTTAATACAAGAGATTCAATAATGCAAGTAGTTGAAGAAGGATATCGAAAATGTTGAAGAGATGGTCCTAATGAAACAACTTATGTTCTAATGCTTGGTTGAATTTCAAGCCTGTCAAGTATATGTGTACAGAAATATAGGATTACGAACAATTGGACAGCAGCTAATCCCATCACATTATCAACACATATTCCACCTTGTTCATCACAACTAGAAACGGACAGAGTGAAGTTGGTTACGAAACTGACATAATCACTAGATAACTGTTGGTCAACAAAAGTAGTTTGCCTAAATTCATCAAACAAGCAGGATTAGAGATACAGAACGGTATTGATAAGTGGAGTAGTAACAATATGATAAGTTGACTGAAGTTACAGTAGTAAGTCAATCGTACGAAATACCTGCAGATCTTGGCTTTGTCTTCGGTAAGATGGCTGGTGAACACTGTTGAGGTTTAGTACGCTTAAACAGAAGAGATTTTATGATAAACTAGAACGATATTCATGTTCATCAATCTGTATGTTTGTTTTGACGTCTGCTCTAAATGAGACTATTTTTCAGATTAATTGACTTCACAGATAGAAAATATTTCGAAAAGATTCATGCAACTAGTCAACTTCCATCGAAGTAACATTCAATCAATTCCAGAGTGATCACAATATAAATTGATTGATGTCCGATTATGGTCATACTGACATTCCAAATAATGAAATTAGTTGACATTACAAACCAGTACGTAACGACACCAAATCTGCAATCGAAGTTGTTGACTAAATATCACCAACTAGCATTAAAGAAACTTGTGAAAGATGAAACAATATTGCTACCTCGTTCAGATGAATGTTCCGATGTAATCGTTTTTAAGAGAGACGAATACATTAGCAAAATAATGTCTACTTTAAATTATTCCACTAGATTTACCATCAATAATACCCAGGAAGACTTAACAGAGACGACAGAGAAGCGACTTTTAAAAAAATTGAGAGAACTGAAGAAAAATCTAATAGATAATCATACACACAATGAACTCAAACCTAAAGGATCACAATTACTGTACTTATACGGCCTACCCGAAACTCACAAACCCGACATCCCGATTAGACCAATATTATCCATGGCTAATTTGCCCTTCCATAAACTCGCCCGCTGGCTGACAAAGTGCCTAGAACCAATCCGAAAGAAACTGACACCTTACAGTCTAAAAGATAGTTTCGAATTTGTACAAAAACGCAGCAACCTGAATGTTTCCGATAAATTTGTGGTTTCATTTGACATCTCATCGCTCTTCACAAACAACTCATTGGAAGAAACGATAGAGATCATATGTGAATATCCTGAACTTCTACCTCTACCAATTCATGATTTTAAACAGCTCCTTTTTTGTGTACAAAGCACATACAATTTCAATTCAATAATTTCTTTTACCGCCAAATTGATGGAGTTGCCATGGGCAGCCCGTTCGGCACAATTCTTGCCGATACATTTATGGGAAACCAGGAACTAAATAAGCTTAAGGATGCAATCGATGGTACTACGCTGTACTGTAGATATATTGATGACACATCTCTCGTCTGCAACAATCATGAGCACGCCATTAGGCTACTTGATCTGTTCAACAAAGCACACAAGAATATAGAATTTACTATGGAACAAGAAGTTGGAGGCAAATTCCATTTCCTTGATATTGGGATCAAACGAACATCTGATGGCACAATTCATAGACATATTCATCACAAAAATACTTGGAGTGGACTATATCTGAATTACTATAGTTTCTGTCCAATGAGTTACAATAAGGGTATTGTACGAACCCTTTCTGACCGAGCTCGTAAAATGTGTTCAAAGGAATGCTTGGATGACGAAATTACTCTCATCACTAATGTTCTACGTGAAAATGCATACCCATTGAAATTCATCCAGAAACATGCTAAAACCAAACTTCGGACAAAGTACGACGGAGTAGAAAAGAAAACCTGCTTCTTACATTTACGTTTCAAAGGTGATGAAGTTGCCGGATTCATCAATCACAGATTAAATTCTGCGTTGAAAGTGGCTTACCTAGCAGCAAAACTTACAACAATATGGCAAACGAACTGCTGACTTAAACAAACTAGAATCGACCAGTCCTCTTTTCTTAGTAGCTCCAACTGCATTTACCAATTCACATGTACGTGCCATAGCACATACATTGGAAGAACTGAGAGAAGAGTGCATGTTCGAATTTCTGAGCGTGTTCCGAAGAACTTGAGGCTGCGAGGGACTAAGGCTCTTAACAGTGTAATAGCTCGGCATTTACTTGACTCCGGGCACACCGTCAACATTTTGCACGCTTTTAAAACTATCAATAGACAAAGAAGTACGACTACTCTCCATTTTGCTGAAGCCATTGGGTTATTTTATTCATTTATTTATTTTAAAATATTTATACTCCTCCCCCTATTAACTAATTCTTAAACCAACTTTTTATTCACACACATTTCCACTCACTGAATCCTCTTAAATTATCTTAACTTTCGGAATTCTATTTCATTATGATTACGTAATCCATCTTCTCATTATTCAATTCCATTAATCTCTAAAATTATCACACAACTACACTAAACTATTATACCATCCACCCTGAATTAATTCCCTTTTTTTAACCTCTGACCTGTTCTAGCATATAGTTATTATTGTAATTCAGTTATTGACACTCATTTAGGTCAGTTGTTTCACACAATGTAACACAAATTCTATCACATTTTTTGATTTGTAAGCAGCTGATGAGAAATCTCGAAATATTATGAATTCATACTATTCTACACGAATGTTTGTTCTTGCTCTATTGATACTCTCTATCTGTTTACACCATAATTGTTCCCCCTTTTTATGCAATAATTAATTCCATTAGGGTATATGTAGCAGAAATTTATCATATTGTAGACAGCGGTTTCATTCTAGTTTAAGACCTATTAGAATCAATGAACGATTGAATAAATATAAGACTGAACCCATGACATTTCGATTTTATTTGTTCACTAGTAATCGCATCCATGATTAACTCCAGTGTTCTGATGAGGTGTCTTGATCTCTAGAGTCAAACAATTTCGAGTGAGACAGTTGCAAGAAGAACTTTGTAAGTTATCAAATTTAAAATCGTGCATCATTTAAACCCTGCTGATTGAGCGGTTAATTGCTGACTTTGGGTTGTGGGTGAGTGAGTGAGTGAGCGCTCACACACAGTCTCGTATTAGAACAAAACTGCTATACAGTGCATGCTGCCATTCAAAAATTGTGTAAGTGGAGTCAGTTCATGGTGCAAACTATGAAACACAATAACTCCTACAAACACCAGTCATTGATCATCACTAGGTATATCACTTAAATTTCATCAAACATTGTTGTTCAACTTCATTTACTTTGTATATTTACTCTTATTATTGATAAAAGTGTTGTGTTCTTCAAGCTAAAATAACATGTAATTGTATAAAGCTCATTTCAGTACATGGATTACTGTCTGTTATATTGGTTGTGTATTATGCTATATCTGATCAATGGATCGATATGTTATTCTATTTAGAAACATATCAGTAATAAGGAAATGCCACCTTTATGAAAGTCTGAACCTGCAACCGGTTTATTGAATACAACTTTACATACACAAATTTGAATTAACCCGTTTTTGTTGAGGATAATGATACTAAACAATTGCTTAAACTAAACTGAATGAGCAAAGATGAATAGTAGCTAGCAGTGGAATCCAGGACGCGCGTATCGTCCGATCTAAGACTAAACTAAACTGAATGAGTTCAAATGAACAGTGACTCATCAAATAATCTTCACTCATTCAATACTCAAGTTTATTACTTCAAGAAACCATATCACGTTCTAACGATAATTTAATCATTTTACTAATACAAATACTCAGTTTTGATATTTTTTTCTTCTCTGATGGTCAATGAAGTACACATGGGTGGTAACTAGCAGTGGAATTGAGGACGTGCGTTTCGTCCTATTTGAGACTCATCAGCGATACATACATGCAAATAATTGGAACAAATGGGTTATTAGAGTATAGTTACATTTATTATCTGGAACTTTAACAAAAGAGATTGATAACAATCACTAGAAACAATGAGGTATTAGTAGACCAATCGAATCATGCAAATGTAACACAACTAAACTATTTGACCGCAGTTTAAATAATTCGAGTCTGTGAGCATGATTCTGACTACATGATTTCGTTCAGGCTGTGAGACTTGAACATTCTTCATTATAATGTCATATATATATATATATATATATATATATATATATATATATATACTCTTCAGTAGAAATGTATTTACTAATGATTCCATGAGTGAGTTACTCAATGAACTAGACTCATAAGAAGACATTCAATTCAGTTGCCTCATTAAACCTGACACTCACTATCCATCGTCAATCATACCTTCACAATTACGCAATCAAACCAGAGTTCACAGAACAATTGAATGTGAATGAAATACTTACGATATTTTATTACCACAATGATTTTTCAGTATTCTAAGTATTCAATCCCTTCAAATTGTGAACTACGTTAACATTTGGACATGGAATTAAAATGCCGTTTGGGCGAATATGAATAGTGCAGACTTTGTATTTCCCCATCTGTCGTCTCACTATGTTGGTTTACACAGTGATAATGGAACTGAATAGTTGAGTTACAAACGAAAAACAACCAAAACAACATACATCATTATTATCACTCTCTCCTGAGTGAATGGAATTTTTTATGTTCTGACTGGCCTAATATTCTATTTACAGATCCCTTGGAGATAAAATCAAAAACAAAGAAACGACTACAGTTTTCTTCGCATAATTTGCACTGACTTGGGTGTATTTGTCTATTATAATGAATCAAACAAACATGTATGGTAATATATTTATCAAATTAATGGGTTATTATTTCTCAGCAATAAAGGGTAATAGGCATTTGCGATTCAAATGGAGTTGTGAGCAGTTACAGTTGTATACAATTTCCTTTAGAAACAAAGTTTTGAATCGAGACATGTATGTGAGCTTACTTAAACGACGCATTTATCTGGTTCTCTGTGTAGGGAGATAAATTTCTTTCTTTCTCAGCTTTCAAGAGCTACACGAATATGCTTTGAAGACACAACTGTTGATGAGCTGAACATAATCCGCGAATAAATCTTGAGACTTGTTTAAAGCATTCAATACTATGGAATACAACCCTTCTATCTGTAGATTGTTATTTGATATACTGAATGTGTTTGAATATCTTTGCTAATTTTGTAGAACTCCTCTGTTTCACAACAGACTACTACATGCTTAATAAATCACCCATAAATACAATTGTAAAGCCCACAAATCGATATTGTCAAGAAGAAAGCATTCGTCATCATTTGTTAGTATTTCGTCAACTCCATTCAAATCAACTGGATATTCAGTTTTTACATCTTTAATCACCTCGAGATCATAATGTGATTTACAGATGAAAAGTATGGTTGAAGTGATCTAGAAGATAACATCGGCCAAAAAGAACATGTTATTCTCCATGTACCGTATTTGAACACGATATTTGTTTCTTTCTTCCTCTCAAATCTGTTTACATGGAATACTGTTACTTGACGATTCAGTCAGGAATAGGTAGTTCAATATCACATAGAATCATCACATGTACCATTTGTGTTCTTCGAATCTAATATGCGTTTTCACATTAGAAACATATTTCTCAACGTTAACACAAATGATGATAATAATAATAGTGTACACTATGTGAGAGTGTGATTTTAAAGTGACCTCAGTCTGTTGACCTTAGTTGTTGTTTGTAGAAATGTCAATGATTTGTACTTTCTTGTTGTTGATCATCATATTCTATCTAAATAATTCAACAATATGGTTTATTCTTTTGTATAATGAGCCTGATATAAATTAAGGAATGTCGCTCACTAATGATGCTTTCATATGACTGACAATCACCTGAGTACACGGAACAAAGTTGGAGGAATTTTGTTTTTCATTTCATTTCATAAATACTACTTTTCTAAATAAGAAATGAAATGAAAACAAGTGAATTATCCTTCAGATTACAGAATGTATCGTTCCAGCTATGAATAAACACTGGAACTATACGCCATCGTTTTCTTATAGAATCATTTAGTTTACATGTCCGAAGTTTAACAATCTCCGGAACTATTATGATTATGTATGTGGATGTTTTTTAGAAACGATTAGTTAATGCATCCCAATTTTATTGACTATGAGACTGTGATCAATCATCATGATCACATAATCCACATGACGTTCTGTGTATCATTTTATATCAATCACTGTAACAGATCAAATAAGTACCTATATGCATTATTCAGGATAATCACATTCGATTGTTGACTAATTGAGTATATGTGTTGAACTTTGCTTGAAATATGGAATCAACATTAGGTGGAAGCGATGGCGTTTGAATCGGAGTAAACCTCAACTCTGGGATACAGGCACATTCAGTTGTCAAGTCTCAAATTCCACTGCCAGCCACTATCCATCCTTTCTATAGTTCTGTATTGATTATCAATCTATAATGTCAATTTGATTACATCTACTATACAACTCTACACTTACACTTTCAATCAACAATTGGACAGTAATCATAAAAAGTACACAATACACTAACCATTTTGTGACAGTGATTTTTATTTTATCTTCCTGAATGATTAATTCAAACTCTTCACTTATTATCATGTTCATATACTTAGCCGGTTATTATTCAGTATTTTAGAATCCATTCACAGGGTTGTTCCACAAAGTAGATTACAACCATTCAGTCATCTCAATAAGTTGAATTATTAGAACAGATACGGTTTAAACTGAAAAACGAATCGTAAGGCAGACACCAACAGTCAGACTTAATCAGGAATGTAAAGGTAGGAATTCATGTTTATCATGTCTATTTGGTAGCTGGTGCAACATTTCCTATAATTGGATTTTATAAAGTGACAATAAAGAAAGATCGATTTAACTGACAGACAGAACATTTTCTGTCATCAGTTTATTCCCCGATACAAAATTATCCCGCTGTCATTCTATGATGCTGAAAAGACAGCGTTGAAGTCAGTCAACACATGAATATACAGATAGACAAAGTCAAATATATTCCGTCCAAAATTTGACAATAATTAAATGTGTGTAGTGCTCATGCAATTGCTTAGAGTTCTTCCCAAACTCTACAATGTATTAGTTCATCATAAGAAGTTGAGGAATTTCGTAAACCCTTTAGTGTTGATGTAAACTAGGCTTTTTATGAGTTAACATTGTGACTGTAAATACATCAGAAACGATTTTGCATGGAATATCACAATTGTTATACAAGAACATGTTCAACCGTAAAAGAAACTACTATCTGAAACATAATTGCTGACTACAAAACATTCAAACGACTTTGAGCAACAAAATTACCCATCATTAATGGTATAAATAATTTCAAAATTTATTATGACCGAAAACTGATGGGATATTAGGGAACGTTTTCAAGAAATTGATCTTGTTCAGATGATGGACAATGACAACGTTTCGGAAACAAAAGATACCTGTTTTATCATACTATCCTGTAGTTGAAAATCAAGCTCACATTACACATTTGACGCTGATTAAGGTCAGTAACTCAATGAACATATGAAAATGTGTTTTATCGGCGTTCATCAAACAATTTAAATTGATCACTTCAAATGTGTTATTATTAGAACTACTGATAATATAATCAGTAGTGTAAATAATTGAATATAAAAATAGTAATCTCAAATTATCAGAAAACATTAGTTGATATAAAGAGTCAACTAAAGCTATATCATCATGGAAAACCTTAGAACACCAATCGGACGTTTCGTCTTATTGTGGGACTGCTCAGTAAGGCGCATCCACGGACTTGCCTCGCAGGCTCCGAACGCAGGACTTATCAGTCTCTCGCGAGAGCACCTAACGACTAGACCACTGAGCCGGAATCCAACTGTGTTAGTATCTAACATCAAGTAATCAACCAAATTAAGAGGTACTATCTCTTAACTGACCCGGTTGAATTCTACTGGTCACTGCTTCTCACAAGAACTGCAAGATATAAATCTTGAGGCCAATCACTAGTAAGCATATATTGATTAGTATCAGAAGTGGTTTTGTAGGAAACAACTCATAAAAGTCCTTTAAAATGTTTCTTTGAATATCTGTCAAAGAATATGGTTTTTAGACTATAAATCCTAAAGAAGCGTTTCCGTCGAGATATTCACTACCATCAGCCTTACATTTTGTCCTGTTCACGTGTTTTATGACGAATTCGGTACTATGTACATAAAGCTTTTAATTATCGTTCGAACTAACTTCAGTAATGCCGTCTTACATTTAACATAAAGTTCAGTGTTTATAATAAATGAATGACAACTCACATTGACATTGAAATAAAACAGGGAAATTAAATAACATTTAAGGATAGATTTGATGTTTTAAATAATCATTTGAAGAAGAAAATACTTTGATAATGAATGTAAGTTTTCATAGTGTATCACATTGTTGACATTTGGTTATGAACTGATTATTGTTATTTAAAGGGATTTGGTTTGTCATTGAACTCACAACAACGAATATGGTTGATAAGTTGAATTATTTACTCGTAGAACATTTGACGATATTTGTGTATTATGTAGAAAAACGCCTTCAATCATCCATTTACATCTCACAATTTGTTCTGTAATATAGTTAGTGCTAAGCCATCACTTTTGGCATTTCAATGTTTTGCAAAAGCCATGCTTTTTGACTTGCTGAAAATCTTCTCTTCTTCAATCATCTACGACAATTTACACACTAATTTCGCACCACACATTACTTACGAACAATCTCGTTGGTAGTATTCATCACAAGTTAGCAAAATGTTATCGTAGAGGCCAAAGCAAATAAATTGCTAACTAGCAAGTTCGATTAATTCAGAAATACAAGTTTCTTTATTGGACTTTTCAAAACAACCAAAAATCATCTCTAGTTTCTCCTGTTACCATGTTCTAGGTCTCTTTTAGCTTTCTAAAACAGAAGGCTGCTTATGCTTAAGTTGCTGCATAAAATTGTTTTGTTTTTATCACTCAAATGTATAGATTTATAACTTAATGATTGATCGATTCTGCAATACATTTTACATTTACATCATTGGAAATACGAGACATTTAGAAGTTACTTAGATAAAAAGTAGTATAAAACGATAAGTAAACTATTTCCTTGTCATCACAAGTGGGATATGATAATAGTCGTTCAATATCTATAACTTTTTAAATATGAAACTATTTACTATTGGATTCTATAAAAGCTCATTGCAAGAAGAAAATAGTCTGAGGTTGAACGTCTCCAGGTAGTGTGTTTGTGATGATGTGTCCTATGCTAGGGGTTTAGCTTTTGCGCTCATCAGTGAAAGCCCTAGGTTTGATTCACACTTCCAGGTTCGTGGATGCTCACGGTTATGGAGTTTCAGATTAGAATTAAACTCACACTTAGTGCTTCCAGATTATTTTTTTTTATATTCAGAAAATTTTATTTTCTTCAACATGGTTAAATGTACTTCTGTTATTCTGGTTAGAAAGTTAACAAAACTCAATTTTATGAATGAACAATATTCATTTCAATGAATTTCATAATCACGCATATCTACCTACCATTATCTCATATTCAAATTAATCATTCATAAAATTGATCAGATTTAAGGGTAGAGAGTACATCATCATTTGGAAATTGTGAATATGTCAATTAAGAATTATTGTGGTTTATTATATATATCAAATCAAATCAATTCAGATCATGAATGTTGTGGGCTGACTTATATGAAGTTGTTAACTTGAATCAGTTTATAAGTGAAATGAAATTGTGCAATCAATCATGATCAGAATAAATATGGTCAACATGGGGTAACAGAGAGAGAGAGAGAGAGAGAGAATATTGTGATTACAAATCGGAAATTACGTCATATGTAGAATAATATGAATTAGATCAGATATAGTAGATTTAGGGGTGGATACTGAATGAATTCCTCAATAAAGTTTATCAAGTGTAAAGATAATAATAAATTTGGGACAATAATGAACATTAATCAGATTACGTCACCACATTATAAGATTGATTATTAGGTAGTTGACCCCAGAGTTGGCCAGGGTAAAAGGAGTGACTGAACATACTTTTGGATACAAAGCTCTGGCTTTTTGATCCGTATAACAATTGCTTCAGCCGTCTGTAGGATTCACAGTCTGACGGTATTAGGTAGACTGCTGTTAACACGATAGACTATTGCAAAAGACTGCTCCATGTTGTCTGTGTGTCCTGTTCGAACTAGATGGTCTAAGATGGAGCTGTTAACAGTTTTGACAACGCCTTTGTTTAACCACGCGGGTAGGTGCTCACGCGCCCGAATGTACAAATTCCTAGAACATCTGCCAATATAACTCGCTCCACAAGAGCAGTTGAATTGATAGATACAGAAGGAAGTGACTAGTCTATGTAATTTATCATACTTTTTTTCATTTTGATCACCTTCTTTTGTCTAGTTTTTGTTTATTAAAATGTTAAGTAATAGAATAAATTACTTTACTATGTATATTTATATTTTAATGTAATCTAGATTTAATTTTAATATAAGAATAAACAGTATAGAGAATTCATTCTATGTGTGAAAATTATATTTGAAATAAAGTCAGCGATTGAAATTTTAACGAATTCCAAAGTTTCGCCCATTTAACTTGTCTGAACTTCTTCAGGTTAGAATAATGAAAATCTAAATCATTGAAGAAATTTAGCTAGACGAAATGTTGCAGTTATTTCAAAATTTCAATCTCTGAAAGTAGTTTAAACGCGTTTAAACGCCTAGACACCTCACAAGTTCAGGTTTGTAACTAAATATAGTGTATTATTTAATAAAGAACCGGTTTTGTAGACAAATCGTTCTTTTGGGACTTCGATTTTGCGTGTATCTCAATCGGGGTTACTTGGACGCTTCGATAGAATTAACAACCACCTTGATAATGATACCGACAATTCTAAGCTTTGTTATTAGACAGAACTATAACAATAAAGGACTGTTCATTATTTGACTTATATATTTTTAAATAATGAATGAAACGTTTAGTATTAAAAGTTAACCCATAAAAGACTAGAGTACATGTTAAAAGTTGTTCATTTAACATATTCAGATTAGTCTGAAACAAGAAGTTAATATGTCCATTTTAAATAACACAGTAAAGTGATATAATAGAACTAAGCACAATAGATGGTATTAAAACAAGTAAGCTTTTCTATGGTGCTAGAAAAAAAGGTTAAAGTACAATACATAAAAATATTTTGCTATCTCTTCTTAAATACAACTATGCTTCGTCCGTTTTGAAATTCGGCCTTCATTAGCTCCTTCATTATTACATTACCATGATCTTTTCAACTGAATTTATTTCATTGTTGCATTCATGAATCAATAGATGATAGATCATCATGGAAAACCTGGAAGCACTGGAAGGACGTTTCGTCCTATTGTGGGTCCTCCTCCTTAGTAGTGCGCATCCACGATCCCGCTTCTAGAGATTCAATCCCATGTCCTATAAGTCTCGCGCACGAACGCTTAACCTCTAGACAACTGAGCTGGCTGGCATCCAACGGTGTTAATATCTCACTTCAAATAATCCACGAAATCCAGCTACACATCCACCATTGTCTTCAATGAGTCGCTATCTCACAATCGACCCAGTTGTTATCCACTGATCACAGCTTCTCACTATTGAAGCCATTCACTAGTGAAAATATGATGATGATTATCAGGAGGGGTTTTGTGGAGATCGACTCATGAATTCAACCACAAGATTACTAAAATATCCACAAAACCCTTTCTGAATTTTTTTCGTTTGCTCGAAAGAAAATAACATTTTTTCAGTTACATTACTCGTTGTATCTCAAAGTCATATTACTACAAATTGAAACAATAACTCGAGTAATATGGTTTTATTCCATTTTTAAAACAGTCTGCTTCATTAACAATATAGTTTTTCTTATTACCGATTTCGTATTTCATATTTCGTGTTTAAGCGCTCGTGCGCATGACTGATAGATCCTGGGTTCAAATCTTGCGAGGCGGGATCGTGGATGTGCCATGCTGAGATGTCACACAATAGGACGAAATGGCCATCCAGTTCTTCCAGGTTTTCAATGGTGATCTATCTACAATTGACTCATGATCTCAATTATAGAAATTACTATAATATCCACAAAAAACTCCTCTGATAAGAATTCCGAATGTCTTAACATTTTATGAATTAATTTTTTTCTTTCTACTTTCAGATGTAATCAACTTCTACTTTTGAATGCATCAATACAAAAACTGGATAAAACAATATTGATATGATCATTAATATAAAAGACACTTAGGAAATTGGATCCTCCTAACGTCTATTTCATTTGCATCATTCGTACAATTATTGCATGGATTACAACTTGACATCTGAAAACACCGAATCAATTCAACCTCTTGTCAATGTCTTTACCAGTTTAAATATCGGAAACAGAGTACAGTAAAATTTTACTGATTTTATTCCAATATTATACGGGTATTTTCAGTCAGCTAAGTTTGCAAAATACTTAGTCGACAGAAAATAGTTTGAAAATGATGAATTGAATAAGAGACGGATGATTTGTAGTCCAGACCATCAAAGAGAGTTTGCAAGCAATCATAATATAAATGACAATTATCTTCAATGTTTAGAGATTCAATAACGCACTTCAACTGATCATTCATGTTTTTGTTGTGATCATGCACTGTTACTACAAGAAGTGTAAATATTCAATATACAATATTCAGTAACATTTCGATAGTGCGTATACAAATAGTTTTCCGATTTCATTTCACACAATTGTCTACAGCGCATCAATGACCATTTCATCAACTCATTTTACTCACAAAACAAATGCTTAATGTAGACTTTTAGAAATTTATGTTAAATCACTGTGATAGAATACAGAGATATTCTGTGTTAACTTGTTGATAACCTGGTAAAAACGGAAATTAATAAAAAGATAACAGGAGACTGTGGATATGGAATGCTTAACATCAAATGATTAATAACATTAATTTGTTAAATTACCTGAGGAATGTGAATAGAAATATTTAAATTCTGAGTTCAGATCTGTCAACATTCGAACACCTTTTATCAAAATAAATCAATCATTGAAGTGATGGGTCATCATTCGGATCAACTTATTGAAGGCGACAGATCAAACTGTGAAAATTAGAAGTTTTTGAATTATAGTACAAAGTATGAACCCTAGAAGCAACGTAATTAGATGAGGCAGTACTAGATAATCGTGAACGAATGGATTGTTTTTGGAATTCGAAATCAAGAAGTCAACAAGTACCAAGAAATCACTATTTCGTACAAACACCACATCCGCCTCAGCTTGAATTGAGATCCAATTTTCTGTTAACGATTTACGTCTTCTCCTTATGTTAATTCTGTGCCTGTTGTACAGTGGTTTAGGCTGTAGACTCTGTTTGATCTAGAATGTACTCATTAATCACAACCGCAGTTATCATGGATTAAACTGGGTCCTGGAATTCTAAACAATCACCACATCGGTTGTGTACTGAAACCACCGATATCTAGAATTCGAATCATAGATTTTCAGACACTATCCTTCCCCACAAAATATTGCTGGATCTTCATATTCCCAAGTTATCAATGATGAGGCTTCATTTAAAACATATTTCGCAGATTGACTAGAGTATTCATTGGAAGTGACTTCATGATATGGATATACGACAACTGATATAAAATCATCCGAACTGTAATCGAAATGGAGCGCATTGAGCACTTGTTCTTTGTGTTGAACAAGTTTCACTCAAGGAGCTAACACATTATGAGGATAAATAATATCTGATATCACATCGAAATTTGATTCTTTTGAAATATTTTTCTCAAATGTTTTAAGAACGACGTTGCAGAGTGAAGGATCATTAGAAAAATCAGCATTTATCAAAACTGCATCAGGCTTTTCATCATGATTACGTCCACTCAACATATTTCCCTTAGATTTGCAAAGAATTTCATCAGAAATATGTGAATCATTAAGCTGAATCACGTTCGGTACAATATCATGAGATATTCTGTTAAGCTGATTGATTAGAAACTTTTGTCGCACAAGGATTCTGAGTTTCGTTTAACTCTGCTCTTCCATTTCACTCTATACCGCTATTTTAAGTTGTGGATAAAGATAAATAATCATTAGAAACATCCAACTTAATAGGATCACTGTTATATCACGTTAAAAATAATAAATGGTAATTTTTTGGATCCATTTATGGACCAATACAATGAGTATGCTTTTATCATGTGATTGTTGTGTAACTAGTCTGTTCATATTCATATCCCTATTATTATAAGCTTTATTTTGACCTATGAACTATCACAATACGATTTACCATTCTTGAGTTATTGCCTGTCTATTAATTACTATCTCCCTCATTCACAGCCACATTTGGCTAATTCTTGTACAAGTGTTGTTTCCTATTTTATGGTACGTTGTGGTCTCTCTGGTTGATATATAAACCGAGTATGTTTGAAATAAATGATTCATATCACAGAGGCTGGGATTGGTGTTCTGAACTGAACTGGCTAGGCTAGTCAGGAAGCGAAACCAATCAGGACTGTAGGTTGCTTGCACGTGTTTTATGCGTTACTGATTCGATCGCTGCTCTCTGATCGGCGGTATCGTTGCGATATACAATAAACAGAGCACACAGGTTCACAAGTTATAACAATCACAATTACAACTTTTATCATCATCTGCAGCGAAGAGAATTGTAATATTACAAACTGACAGAATGTGTCCAATCGCACAACATTCAAAGCAATAAGAGTTGCGAAATACACATGAATCAAATAGGTGGAACTCGCCACAGAACAATCATTTACCGAATTTGTGCTCGTCTTCGTGACCTGCTTCACAATTTATTAATGATTTGCTATCTGGTTAACCTTGATGGTCAACCTTGACAACGTAGTAAAGTAGTGGGATTACTGATATTCCCACAAAGCATATTACGAAAGTATTACTCCTTTACCGCATTTGAAATTTGTATACTTCACATGGTCCACTAGTAGCTGCTTGTGAGCCATATAAATAAGTGAAATAGGTTTGTCTGGAGATGTTTAAGTCTTTATTCGGCTGTATACTTATTTTTTGATAAATGTAAGGACACGAGCTACAAAATTAAGATTCTCAACTTCTTCCAGTGTCACAGTCCAGTAAGAAACGATGACTAGTGTAGTTCAATCAAATCGGATGTCAGTCGGTTATTGACGGTAAGCAATGGGGGTAGGCCGAACAAATTGTGAATTGATCAAGGTTCCACGTCAAATGACTTTGATCCGACCTCAATGATCCGAGGATTAAGCGATAATGCAAGAGATCGCAGAGAAGCTCGTACGTCGCAGCGCTATTTGTACAGTTGTATATGTGTGCTACTGAGCAGTTATATACAATAATGAAACGGGCAACCAGTGCTCGGATGTTTACGATGGTGTCATGCCTAAAATCACCCTGTGATTCAGAGCAATAAAGATGCCGTCTTTTACCCAATGCATGTATGGTGGAACGTTTCGTGATTCTACGTTGACTGGACATCGCATGCCACTTATCTACTATTTCTCTCACTGTTCAAATAAATTTTTTCTCGTTCCGAATTTACAAATTCAACTCTCTCAATTCACATAAAATTCTCAAAGCAAATACCTTGACACAGCACTCTCATCGCACATCAATTCCACACAACGTCTTCAATATTATATACATTACAATCAATATCATTGGTACTGGTACCGTAGCAATAACATTAAGAATTATTATTACTATTACAACCAATATTTCTGTTGTGCTTATTGTGAATTCCAATAAGTAGATTGTATTCAGTTCCATATTAACTATCATTGATTGTTTTTGTTTTATTTGTTCATACTTTGTTTGCGCTATTTTGATCTAAACACTAAACACACATCTTTTATAGCTGCACTTAGATCAACATCATAAAGTGTTTGATAACTACAGAAAATGGTTGAATTGTTTAGAAGAGAACATTGTCAGACAGGAAAATATTATCTTCAATGAACCGTATTTGTTTGACCTAAATTCAACATACACTACGTTCAGCCTCTCAAAACAGTTCACACTGAGGACTTTTAATTGACGATTCAATCATGAATATGTGCTTGGATATTGCATATAATCATCACATCTGCTAATTGAGTTCTTTTAGACTAATATGCGTTTTCACTTGGGAAATATTTTTCTAAAAGTAAAAATAATGATGATAACAATAGTGTACATTATCTGAGAGTATGATCTGTCTTGGGACCTCCGTTTGGTGTTTGTAGAAATCTCAATGATTGTACTTTCTTGTTGTTTATAACCATATTCTGTTGTTTATGTGGAAGTTGGCATTTTAAGAGGTTTTGTTTGTTTAAAGGTCATCACTGCAGTACATGTCCCAGAATATGGTATGGTGAAATTCTAAAGCCCGAAAACGATATCAACAACCGAAAGTTTGTTCTAAAAGATTCAAGCTCTGAACAGTCAAAGTAACGGTAACTCTCAACAGAAATGGCTCTCGTCACTGTAGAAAATATTGTAGATTCCACAGGTATTTGGAGTTTGAAGTTTTATTCAGTAACACCTATTATGAATCGTACCCACCAAGTGAAATCAAAAGTCAGAAGGGAGGAATTTCGAAGATATATTTGATAGGGTATCAATCTATCGAAGATCGTCTGATCTAATCTGGTTAGCGATTGCATGGTTTGTTGAGCACGGCATTCCCACTCGTGTTTTGGTGCGGATGCATGACCTATCGCCTTCAGTTAGGTGAGTGCATTAGAAATAATGTGATCAGCATCCAATGTCGAAGACTTAGAGAGCTAATTAGTTTGGGGATTTATTCACCGGTACAAAGTGGATTTTAAAAATAACTTGGTTTAGAAATATACATGCTCATACCTGCTTGAATAATAAATCTATTTGTCAATTGACTATGAGAGCCAATTGAACTAGATGTACATGTGAATTTCAATTAAATTAACATTTTCCAGTTTCATTTAATCATCTCTGTCGAGATGATTTTGATGATCATTTAAAAATCGTCAAGTTGAATTCATAAGTCTAGACCTGTACGCACTATACATTCATTTTGTTTTGACATGAGATTCCTCACCAGTGAGCAGCTAGGATCCTTCACATGGGAATCGGATTCAGGATTTACGAGCTGACGTGTGATCATTTAACCTCTAGCCCACGAACTCGGAATCCAATGATGTTATTGTCTGACATTAACCAATTCACAATATTGCACAACATTTATGTAAATAGACGCTCCACATCTTATATCGCACATTTTTTCAAAAAAATCAACTGTAGCTTAGGAGTAATTTCTTGACATTACGCTGAGTCTATGTGTACTTGTTCTTACTGCTTACTTTGAGGAAATACAAAGTTCATACCTGAGAATGTCAGATTGTTGGGGTTGGTTTGAAGAATGCTCCTCTAATATTCCAGCTCTCTTCACCAACGTTCGTGTTGCAATAGCATAGCGAGATTTTCTGTCTTGATGATGTAGGCAAATTAGCTTGAAACCTATGTCCAAGTATTACTTTTAACTGACTCCAACTATCCAACATCAGAACATGGTTACAAATGTTTGAATGTGGGTTACATTACAGTTCGATCTTTGAGATATAAAGATATGTATAAATGACCAGATAGGTATGATATTCGTCATTGCTCTGTATTGAATTAATCGTCAATACTAGTCACTACATTTATCCACAAGTAACTTATTGTTCTGCATCTTTTTGTAAATTGACCAAATTGATTGATTCATAACGACAGATAACTTACTTACTTACGCCCGTTACTCTTAATGGAGCATTGAACGCCGAACAGCATCCTCCAACCCATTTACTCTATCTGAGCCTTCTCTTCTAGTCCTATCCGATTGATGTTCATTCTTCACATGTCTGCCTCAATTTCTCGGCTTAATGTGTTATTTGGTCAACCTCTCCTCCTTCGACCTTCAGGATTCCATGTGAGGGCTTGCCTTGTGACACAGTTGCGTGCTTTCCTCAAAGTGTGTTTTATCCACTTCCAGCTCTTCTTTTATTTGATTCATTCGTCAGCTGGAATCTATTTTGTTCTCTCCCTTGGTAGGTTGTTGCTGATAATATCTGGCTAACGGGTTCGAAGTATTTTGCGTAGATGTCTGTTAATAAACACTTGTATCTTCTGGATGATGACTTCCGTAATTCTCCTGGTTTCCCCCATGCAGTAAAACTGCGTTCACATTTGAATCAGATCCACCATGTTCATCAATGAAACTGTCCAGATATGTGAAGGTTTTTACTTCTTCCGAATCTCCATCAATTGTGATTGCATTGGTGCATTCTGTGTTGTATCGGAGAATCTGGCCTTTCCAGTTGTGTATATTGAGAATTACTATCGTTGAAACTGTGCTTATCTGATCGTCCACTCCTGCATTTGTTGTTGCGTGTGCGATAGAGAAGTCCGATCATCGGCGAAGTCTAGATCGTCCAGCTGCATCCTAGATGTCCACTGTATCTCAAGCTTCGTCATAAGCGTTTTCAATTTATGACCAAGCATTAGTGATTGATCGGATATCTCTGTGTAACCTTGTGTGACAGCGAAGCATCATTTCCATATATATCTCATTAAATAAACTTTGAGAGTTGCTTGCAATCAAGTAATCAGAATAGATTATATCCCCTGAGTTTCAGAATTCCTTTTGTATTTAATGTATATACATTCTGAAGATAATAATTATAGAACTCATGCCACTAGTTTACAGATGTGATCAGCATTTAGACTGTGTTTGTCTTTGATTTGATTATCATTTCTGTTGGCATCTTAGTTTATTACGATATTAGGCTGTTATATGTAATTCGTGAGGTTAACTAAACTTGTACGTTTTAAAACAGACTATAAACACCGAACATCGTCTAACTCAATCATAAAATCTTCCCAATAACATCGATTCGAAACGTGTATATCAGGTTGTTCCGACCAACGTGACTGTCAGGCTATTTACCATTTCATCTTCGAGTATTCATTCACGGAGGAATTAATCTAATTTCTATGGCAAAACTAACACGAATTTCAACATCAGATGATATTTCAAAATGTATTCGATCTCTTGTCAAATCTGATCGCCCCAACCCAACAACCGTATCCAACTTCAATCAACATTCAACACAAACACCTATCTGGTAAACAGTCGAGTGCGTCTATCCAGAATATAGCGTACAGATGAGCTTCTCTGACAGTGACTGAAATGAAACGATACACAGAATGTGATGTGGAGTTTTTCGTGAAAATGATGGCTGGTCATAGTTTCACATTCAATAAACATGAGAAGTATCAACCAGTCGAGTCTAATTGTTTCTAGATTATTATTATTATTATAATTATCATGGGTTCCACCGATATACAAACTACGGAAGTGAAAACTAGAGAATTCAGTAAGATTATGGTCAGTAATTAAAAATTAGATGGCAAATTCTCACAGAGTTTATTCACAGCTGATGCTAAATCTATTCAAAAATGATAGAGAATTTTATTCATTTTTCTGCTGTGTGTTTGTCAGTGATTGTCAGTCATATGAATGAATCATTAGAAAGCGACATTCCTTTCTATACTCAAAGTCAATAGAGAACATCAGATAACCTGATGATTAAGATAAAATATGGTCATAAACAACAGAATCTTTGATCATTGACATTTCTACAAACAACAAATGAGGTCGACAGACAGATATCGGCATATCACACATTCAGATATAGTTCATCACTTTATTTCATCAATGTTAGTTTAAGAAGAATATTGTTTTATCCCAAAACGCATAGTAGATTAGAAGAAGTGAAGTAGATGGGCTGATTATGTGGAATATTCAAACACATTTTCGTGATTGAATTGACAAGGTACAGCACACAGTGTGAACGGTTTCACGATTATGAGAGTAGCACTTGTTGTGTTTACATCAAACAAATACAGTTCATCGAGGATAATAATATTTCTGATAGATAATCTTATCTTTTGCATCCGTTCAAGTACATTTTTGTGCTGTTAATCACTTAATGGTCCCCAGTAAATTGGGGATTTGAAAGATGAGTGTCCACCTAACTAAAGTGGAGAACACGAAATACAAACAAGTGAAACAACAAACAGTCAGTGATATACATTATGGAACCGAAATCACGCAACAATATATCTCTATGATTATCACTTATTAGTTATTTCAATTGATATAGGTTTGAAGAAATTCTCCAGGAATAATTATCGGTTTATATTCAGCTAATCATGGTATGTGCATTTATTGCATATTGGTCTTTCTCTTCAAGGAAGTAAACGGATAAAATTACTCTGCATACTCAGAGCATTGAAATCTACAATGTCTACGTTAGCCCAATCCACTTCATTTCCAATGAACTCCACTTCAATATGTTCGAATGTATTTAGCCCTTTTGTGAACCGCTCTATTTTATCACAGACTACTACTACAGCTATGCTTCTGTTTAGAATTCAATAGAAATTGAGCAAAGTAATCTTTTCAATAGTTTGATGTGATGTAATCTACGTCCACACAGATCTGTTAGTTTCTTATAACTTTCTGTTTGTACCCAATTATGTACATGTCAACACAGAAAGTTCTTGCATTTTATTACAATGATCTGACATCACTTTCTCTAGTCGTCATTATTATGTTGGTCACTCAAAATGAATAGGACTACGTTTAGAAGTTATATTTACTTATTGAACTATGATGAAATCGTCTAAGAGAAGTTTTATTAAAATGAAATTCAAGTGTAAAAGTGAAAATGTTGAATTCCCACCTAAACTGTTGGTGTCATTTTGATTTGAATCAATCAAATAGAAACAATACACCATTGTCAGTCTATAAAGAGGTATTTGCAGGCAACAAACTGCTTGTTCGTATTTTTGAGTAGCAAGTTAATCAACCATGTATTACAAAGCACGTTTAATCACATTCAGGAGCGGTTTCATCAACAGGGGTCAGGAATATAAAACAGCGGTGGATAATATCTAGTTCACGTTCTCAATAGATAGAAGAATATTGAATAACGATCAGTTATTCCACCACCATGATTGGTCAATAATGAACGTAATGAACGAAATTTGACCTTCATGGTCACTTTGAATCATCAAATCAGAATAAAACAACCAAACACTCATAAAATCTATATAAACCAGACAATTTTTAGTGAAATTTCATTAACTGATTTGAACAAGATGATGAGGTGAGTGTTAGCTGAACACGCGAGGTAAATGACTGTATCGTACAAATTGAATTTTGATTCCATGAGTTAACGTTCTTTTATTCACTTGAACCATTTCAGATTCAATTCTCCATATAATCTGTTCATACGAATTTCTATGATGTTGAACTTGTTTTCCGTGTTCTGTAACTGTGATGAAATCTGTAAACAGCCGGAGTGGAACAACTTTACAAAAGTGATTTTTGTGAATGAGTCATATCGATATGTAAGTAATCGGTCAGATTCTAATAGACATATACAGTCTCATAATTATCATTACTCACAAACAATAAGTCTCAATCAGCCTTATCCAATTGTGAATGGCAGTTTCAAGATATTCAAAGAGGATAAAGTGAGTTGATTACATTTTGTAGTGGAGGCGCTATTCCTGTATTTACACCTTTTAGATAGTTGAACCACAATTCCCGTTAAAATTTTTTGAAAGTGAATTCACTGAATTTAAAACTTGGTATCGTGGTAAGTCCATAATTTTCTTTGAATTAAAATTGTTATTGAATTTACTTGATCACCAATTAATCGCATGAATCATTGTGGATTCAATTTCTTCAATGAATCAGTTGCATGCTCCTTATGACGCGCCGATTTCTTCAATGAATCACTTACATGCTCCGTGTTACATGTCCAATTTATATTTTATTCATTCCATGTGAAATTATCAATCGAATTGTATGTTTTCATTACCAAAAATTTAGGTGTTTTATCTATATTTGAAAACAAAAAGCCAATTGGACAAATCTCAAATGTTTTAGAAAGTTATGGTTCAAGGTATCTTTTGAATGAGAGTGAGTTTCTTGATTTATTCGGTTGTAGTTTGTTTTATTTACTGTTCTCAAATACATTTTGCATATAAGAAATCTCACCGACCCGACATTTCTCAATAAAGTCAGTAAATCAAACTAAACAAATGTGTAGTAATAAGCGACGTTCTGACTTAAATCAGTTTGTACTATTGAAGCCGACAATCTATCAAATCCCACTTGGTGCCCTAAAATACATTTCTAGTACTTATTGGATTCCTGAAAGTTTAATGTCTCTGAGTCGCTGTCTGTCGACCATCGTATATTCAAATGTATCTCTTTAAACATATTCATATTCATACAATTTTCGAATTCAAACACTTTCTGACACAGCGGACTAATGAACGAACGTGAACAGTCGGCTAGTGCAAAATTCTTTACTCAAACTAGAATACATAGAACATCAATTTTGCATCCGTACATCTCGGTCAGCTATACACATTGATGATTAACAAAATCTAACGTCCAATAAATATCCAAAGACAGTTATTCAGTCAAAAACATTTGAGAAAAATTAACAGAAGTGTAACATTCTCACTTAGAGAGATTGAAATGTTCATCAAATCGTTGAAGTGACAATAATCCTTGAATCTTCCTCATAGGCGATGATCGAGCATTTCACCACACCGTTTCATGTAAATGTTGGAATGAATCTGATAACTTGTATGCAGAGGTAGTCCATGTTAAAACGTACATTTAATAAAAGAGATGTATTTTCATTTCACACAAATTTCATTATCTATTTTTATTTTCAATAATTCAGAGGGATTAATCGCTGTCAAATGGTCTCCTGAAGGAAAAGATAAAGGTAAACATTATTCATAACAAGTGAAATTTGCACACTTACTTCTTTACTCTATTTGATCACACACTGTTTGTGCAATTCAGTTTTCAGAAAATTGACATGTAAAACTTTGTTACTTTTCTAGAAAATGAGGGTTGAACCAAATGTGAAATCCACTCAACCTTTGATCACACATTGAATGGGACTTGAAGCTCAGTTGACATCGACTGAGAAAAATTAGATAAGACGTGTAAAATATTGATATTCATTGCCTGTTTGAAAACCTGTGCAGAGATACATTTTCGTTTAAATGCTTCCATGAAACTTGACGACAAATCATTGCTTCAAAACAAACGAACCGTGTCATATGTTCGTCACAAAGTCATTCCTGTGCACATCATATTCATCTACAATTCCATTCGTCGCATAGTCATTCCTATACATTATCCATTCACATTAGGAAATCGTTGAGATTTCACATTCAAATCTATTCGTCTCACATCTTCAACAAACAAACACTGTAGCCAGAGTTACTTGATCGAGTTAAATATCCATATGTTAGGTGATCAATAAGATTCTCAAGTTGCATTTGTGAATAAACGCTCCATAACTTATGTCATGCATACTTGGAGTCGATTATTACGAGGAAAATTATTGAAAATATTGCGTATGTGCGAATATATATGTAGTATTACACTTTCAGTGATTCAATAGTAATACAATAGTAATACAGATTCAGAAACTCAGCATTTCACACTAGTTTAGAAGGATGAATGCTCGTTTCATTCAAATGAAGTTTAGTTCAATGTTTTGAATGCGAATCCGACTGAAGAAAGCATTTGACACAACTCAGTAAATATCCACTAAATTTGATCACTTTGTGAGTGAGCATATGCTGTGTTACACCTATCTTTCAAATTCTAAGTATCGTTTGTCTTTTAATTGTAGAGAATACACCCATAGTAACTAATCTGTTATATCCGAATGGGAAGATATCTATCTATTATGAGAACGTAAGTTATAAACTGAATGTACATTTAGTTTTGTTTCAAGTACTTGAGATCATCCTACTATTTCATGCGTATGAATACTGTCGAATGTGTATTAAGCTACACTGAACACAATAGAAAAAGATCAACATTTTGTGATGTGCCAACAAACTATTAGATTGTGTAATTATTCTTTTAATGACACAACTCACTCTAGCACTTGTTAAAGAGTGAGTAATTAGAAGTGAAGTGATATGAGTTGTAACAATGATGTGTTCATGTCAAACACTAACAACCAGTGTATGTCAGAATAGTGTATGTAATTTGTCGTATTCTGTCAGACTGTATTTCATCTTCAAATGGTCGTCTATTCGGAACATTCAATAATGTATCATCGGCTTTCCGATACATTCATTATTGTATATTCCGAGCACAGCTTCCTTGAAGCTGTTAAGAATCACATTTCATTACAACTGACACAGATTTTTATTTCGCAGTATGTCGACATATTTCATGACAGACTTATAAGTCATAAAATTTGGCTGAAGTTGACAACCGACGTGATTAAGAATATATATGTACACTAGATTGAACACACTTTCAAAGAAAATGAGAACATTAGTATACCTAGTGTAATTGTGGTTAAGATAATTTGAACGAAGACCCACTTATTTAATGTTCAATTTGCTTTGATATAAGAGGTAGTGTGCTGACAAATCTTCGTTTCATGGTTCTTTCAGATTCTTTTGGAACTTAGCGAAAATAAGTCGGTGCTAGGAATCCGAAGAATCTTTCAATGTGAAACAGGTAAGAAACTTTGCAAAGAATGATGTTAACAGTTTGATGTACTATGTCGTCTATAATCAATCATCTGTTTGCTGAAGCTCATATAACTGGCTATCTGGAGTAAGGTAACTAAGGTGTATGAATTTTTTTATTGCAATAGTTTGAATGGGTTGATTGAGTTAACAGAGCAGGAATGAAATAAATTTTCACGCTTCGTACAAGCCAGTGGGTGTTTGGACTGAATAGTTAAGTGAATATCCGTATGGCGTTTGCATTGAATTGTTCTCGGCTCTTGTCCACGAATAAACATCAACGCCGAGATGCCGGAATATCCAGCTGAGACTTTTTAAATAAGAAGGAACGCTAGTCATCTTTCGCTCTTCATTTGATGCTTCCATGTTGTTTATTTGTAATCTGAAACGTGAAAATTGTTCAATGGGTTGAACTTGGATTTTTTCGGTTGTTGCTCATAAAGAAAATCTAAATGTTACATTTTTCTTTTTGATTTGTCACACAAGGTCCCATAGACCACAGGATATCTGTTCCTGTAGAATGGATCCAAAATGGCACGTTAGTGGAGTATGAAGTCATCGGCAGTATGTTAAACCTTATTTATCATCATTTACTATATTCACACTTGAATCCATCCTTTTTATTTCAACACGCTGAAAATTTCATTTATAACTGCAGTCAGCTACTACATGACATCCAGCCATCCGTCCCAAAATTACTTTTCACTTACCATTACTAACTACACGTCGATTCACTTTTAGATATCAGGAATGATAAGGTATCCATTTTGAACGATTATTGAAGTCTTGTGGACAAACTCACAAAACGATGTATGAGTTGATAGTAATCTGGAAAATGATTAGGTGACAGTTATTTGATTGTGGATTGAGCAGGTAGCTTCTGTTTTTCCTTATTGGTACATGGGATATCGAATTTTTCTGGGGCATTGAAATCACAAGAACACTCCATGTCATTGCGATTAACATCAAAACGGTTGGCTACTCTCCGAAATCTCTGCTTTGTCATACATATCCGATAAAATGAAGATGAAGAAATGTGACGTCACCAAACTTATATTCATCATAGACAGTCTCAGAATTATTGATGTATTTAACAATACGAAATTGAATATGAACACTCAGTAAATTAAAACAGATTTCAGTTCACCATGTGTTAGGCTACCGAAACAACATTTCCACCACTGAGAGAATCATTCCATTATCCAATGATCAAATCTCCTTCATATTCATCGAATACAATATTATCTCTATCATCGATGAATTTTCTTTGATCCAACTAGTCTGTTGCATTAACCGACAGCACACAGATCAGAATGCGGCCACATACTTTGATATGTTTTCTCAGAGTAGAACAACTAAAATCTTTTCAGGAAAAAACGACAATGATGACTGAAAAAACAATGTCTATCATCATTTAATGTTCAACTGAATCACCATGATTGAATTGAATTTTTACTCTAAGATCAACTGAACTTCCAGCACTGCTTTTGCGAAAAGAAACTGTGCATTGATAAAGCATAGTATGCAGTACGTTTTGCTGAACCCAATGAAGCACCGTGTGTGCATGTCCGAATGTAAACAGTCATTGAATTCTGTCAAGTTTGTCAGTCGAAATTCATCGTTCATTCTTGACATTGAATTCTGTTTCATTCATGCCGTTGTGGAACATGATTGAAATCGAATGTATACTGATTGTTGCATTGTGCATTGTGATAGCAACTCTCCAGTGAATGAAATAGTCACTTGACACTGAAATCACCATCATGTGATTGAGTTATAGTTCCATGTATTGTGATTCTCTTTAGTTCTGTTTAAGTATTCGAATTATATAATCACCTTATTACTTTTACAGCAATTTGTCCAAAACACAATTCAAGTGAAGCTTGCCAACAAGCAACAACACCGAATGTAAAATGTATTTGGTGTGAGAAATGGAATACGTGCATTGACAGTAATCATCAGAATCATCATTTCTTCAAAGTGAATGATTGCCATTATAAGGTATGTCAAATCGGTGTTAGATGTTCTGAATGATTGTACAAATGCACATTTTGTTACTGTGTGTTGAATTCTATTTTATCACCCTTATTGACAGTAATGTGTTATAAATTAATCAAGACGTATTTCATGTATTTTAATGGATGCTAATGTTTTGTTTATTCAAAAGGGCCCGGATGTTAACGATTTGACAACGTCGACACCCATCAATCACAAAGAAACAACATTACGAAATACCACTTTTGAAATAACTGAAGAAAGTAGACAGAACAAATCACTTTGGTACCTGTATATTGTTATTCCTTCAGTCGTCTTCGTCTTCGCTGCATGCATCAGTTGTGTTATTTGGAGATGGTTGCATATAAGAAGGAGAAGTAGTGAATGATTCTCAACAAAATCTCATAACTAGATTCGAATATTCTGACCAATTCTGCTTTTCTGTTCGTATTTTAATGAACAATTTTATATTTATTTATTCGTTTTAATAGCGTGGACTTTTCCTTACGGAACTTTGTACATTTTGTGCTTGTTTATGTTATAGCCGATGTATTCTTGTTAATTAAATATCAAACATGATTTATAATATTTACGTCATTGTCTTTATTCATCAGAAGCTGACTTTTCTTACGAGAGTTTGACAACACTTTTTTCGGAATTAGTAGTCATGTGTTGACTTTATTTTGTGTTAATTGCAATCAACAATGAGTTTGTTGTGAATGTCCATCGTCATCCTTCGTTACTTCATTATTTATTGTTATGTTAATGATGAGTGAAAAACTAAGGTTAATTCGGTGTTATCTAGACGGATTGTGATTTTTTACAAATTTTTATTGTTGACAGAAGCAATAAACGGCCATCAGTTTCACTCAAAACTTATTCCTCCAAACGAGCTAAAACGGAGTTGTCTTTCTCAGCTTCACAAAGGAGACCGTTACTGAGTTGATAGTTTGGTGTGCTAAGTGCTGTTGAAAAATAAGTAACCAGCGTTGCACAATGAATTGCAGTTTTCGGAGCACACATACTTCACGGTTGTCACTGAAGATGTTCAGTTTCATTGTTCTGAATTGTGCTGTGAGAAACTGAATGAACACAAACGAACTTGTTGTTTTTGAAAACTCGAAATCATAGGCTATCAAGTACGAAGAAACCATTAATTCGTAAAATTATCAAATCCATCACAGTTTAAATAGGAGTCCGAATCTATTTAATGGGTTGTACTTCTCCTTAGGTTTATCGTTCATTTGTTCAGCTATGTTTTGCATGTAGACTCTGTGTGACACAGTCATCTGGTTTCTGGAAGCGTATCTGAATAATATGCCAATGTGTATAATTATATCATTGATGTCTGCAATTCGAAGCATAGCTCTTCAAACACTGTTTTCTCGATGAAATAATATTTTATATACAACATTTGATATTGAATCATCCGATCAAATTTTAGGTTGAAATTGATTTTGAACTTGTTTCAGGTTTCCCACATTAGGAGCCCCTAAGTGCCATGATACGGCCGAGAGTGAGGAGAGTCAGCTCACTCTCTCACTACAAATGCTCTTACATGGCCACGTGCGCACAGCCCCAGTCAAGGACGTCCGATTCCTTGATGTTTTGAGAGTTGGCGAGGACAAAATGCGAATGGCTGGTGAATAAACCATGTTGTTGGATATGGAGTAGCCACATAAAGGAATTGGAAAATCCTGAGTACTAATCAATGGTGCACATAGGCTCTGAGATTCGGAGTGAATAAATGACGTGTGAATCAATTATGAGTCAGCGGCTACCATGAAACTGTATCTCCCACGTTGCTCCACCACCTTGTGGATTGCACCTTTAGGTCGAACGCTCCACAGCAAATGGAATATAGCCTAGCTCTCACACAGATCAAGTGATTTGTGTGGCGCATATATATCAGATAAGTTATAATGCGGATATATCATATGGATATTTAAATCGATCAAATAACTCTGACTACAATGTTTGTTTGTTGTAGATAAGAGACGAATAGATTTGGATCTGTAGTCTCAACGACTTCTTAATGTGAAAGAACAATATATAGGAATGACTATGTGATAAATGGAAGCGTAGATGAATATGATGTGCACAGGAATGGCTTTGTGACGAACATATAACACGATTCATTTTCTTTTAAGCAATGGATTATCATCATGTTTCTCAACAGGCGAAGTGAAATTGTGCCTGAATGTATCTATGGTGATCAATTTTTGACTTTTCAGATCTAATCATTACCAGTTCATGTCAACTGATCTTCAAGTCGAAATTATTGAATTCAAATGGTAAGTGGATTCATATATATATGAAATATCGTTTTTCAAAAATGTAAGAACTTCTAACTTTATCAGTTTCTAAGGAGATTTGAATCTCACCAACAAGAAATGATCACAATCCGTGAAGATGTAAGTGTGCTGGTTTCATATGTGTTGACTTACGTGTACCAATATCTTCTCCTCAATGAGATCATTTGACAGTGAATAATCACTCTGAATTATTGAAAATACGAAAAAAGATAATGAAATATCTGTAAAATGAAAATCCATCTCTTTTATTTAATGTACTTTGTAACCCGGAATACCTTTGCATACAAGTTATCTTTGTCATTCCGACATTAACATGAAATGGAGATGTTTCAAGGAATAATGTCGCTTCAATGGTATAATGAACTTTTCAATCAACTGACTTCGGTAAAGTTATTTCACGTCCGCCCAAATTTGTCCAATGATTTTTTGACTGAGTAAGAGTAATTTAATATCTATCTGACAATAGCCAAAAATAATCATTTTCTGAGAGTCAGTTATTCATGGATTCGGACAGCAGACCGAAATGACTATATGTAAACTTGATGTTTTAGGTACTCAAGTTCAAGTAAAACACTTTTTACTGGCGGAGTGCTCATGGTCGTTCAACATTCAGCTCTTTCATGAAGTGCCTCGAATCGGAGATCATAATCATACGAATATGATTCCAGAGATACAGTCGAATCAAGTATGAACCAAGTAAGTGCTAGTAAAGTATTGTGGGATAAAAATATGATATGATATTTTGTAGGCTTTACAAGTTCAAACTGACTCCACTCAGAACATAGCTCATTGCTGCACATTTGTTCAGTTTGATTCACTCCGTTCAAAAAGAAGTGTCGGATCGATGAGATATTAATTATACGAAATGAATGTGAGAAAAGGAAACAACACAATCTACAACTGAATAATATAAGAACCCACTTTCATTTAAAACATCAAACTCAAGCATTCAGATGTCTTTTTAATTCATTTGAGATTCTTCCGTAGTGCATTCTGACCTTTAATTTTAATAAAGAAAACATGCAAATTGATTGATGATTTCACATTGAATGGATAAATGAATTCGAATTAGACTGAAGATTTAAAGGAATCCTATTGACTTAATTGAATCAGCTATAAGGCATCACATCACAGACAATTTGAGGAAAAGGTTCGGCATGTTACGAAGAGCAAGCGACTGATTCACTGAAGAAATCGAATCAACTTTGAATCATGAGATTAATTTGTGATCAAGAAAACTCAATAACAATTTTAGTTTGAAGAAAATTATGGACTTACCATCAGAAGAATCATCAAAGTAACTGACTTGACTTTCGTAATATTTCAACGGGAATTCTAGTCTAATGTACCGAAAAGATGTAAACATATGGATAGCGCCTCCACCACAAAATGTATTTCCATCAGACCGAATCCTTTAAAACTGCCAATCACAACTTGAGACTAATTGTTTGTGAGTAATGATAATGATGAGACTGTATATGTCTATTAGGATCTGACTGATTACTTACATGTTGATATGACTCATTCTTAATAATCACTTTTGTAATGTTTTTCCAATCCTTTTGTTTACAGATTTCTTCACAGTTACAGAACTCGGATAATGCGTTCAAGATCATAGAAATTTGTATGAACAGATCATATGGAGAATTGAATCTGCAATGGTTCAGGTGAATCGAAATTCAATTTTTACGATACACTCATTTACCTCACGTTTTCAGCCATCATTCACCTCATCACCTCGCTAAAAGTAGTTTACCTCAATAAAAATTCTGCAAGGCAATTTCATCATCATTTAATATGAAAATTGTAACTTCTCAACGCAGTCACATCCATTCTGTTTGATCACCATATTATACCACTGATTGTTCATAGGAGTTCTGATTAAAAACATAATAAATTTAGTATCGATCTAGTAGAAGTGGAAATGACTGTGTCCAGTTATGTGGATTGATGTCGTCAAACATTATAATAATAGATATACAATTCATTCTGTTTGAAGTGAGTTTTTGAAGATTGAGAACAACTTCTTGAACCAGACACACATTTGTTTTAATAACAGTGATTAGTGTATCTAATTACTAATAAATTTGTTTACACGCAAAAGAAGGACTGATTTCCATTTTAGTATTTCAATGAACTATTTCCACATGTCATTTGAGCTTGCAAATAGATGTTCTCTTGGTACAGTACAGATGTATTGTTCTACTTTAGAAGGAATTTGACAGTAATCAAAATGTTGTATTCGCGAGCATCACAGTGTTGTAGAACAAGGAACTGTTGTGTAAATTCATGAATGAATCAAAATCAAAATTGATTTCAATGATACATTCTACATTCTATGCTGTTGATCAGTACCTAATTATGAGAAGAAAACTAGTCTGCTCAGCATAAGTTAGATCTAGATTAGAACTTAATTGGTAGTCTCTCCTTGTACTTTCTTGTGTATTTTACATAGTGTTACAAGTGAATATGTTGTAAGTACTCAATTTGACTGTATAATTCGAAAGTTCTTGCATGTAACCTATTATTACTTACTGTGCTACATTTTCCATTTACGGTCTTGTGAAATAAAGACTTTTCTGTTTTGTGAAGAGTCCTGAAGGCAGTAAGAAAGATGACTGGTTAATATTTTGAGGTCATTAAAAATATGATTGTATATAGACGTTCAATGTCTTCCTGAGACCTAGCAGTTGTTGCTTCACCGGATACTCACCATATCCTTTATTTATATATTTCTCCGTGTATATCTCCTGGTAAGACGAGATTTCAGTATATTATAATACATGTATGCAAGCAAAAGAATAGAAGCTTCACAATGCTTTTGATGTGTGTGCGAGTCTGACAGGTATTAGATAAGTTATTATTTCCTCTGTCTTTATCATTACACGTTATTGATTGTTCCTGGTTGTTGAATTGTGTCGGCTTTTTGATGTGAAAATATATTTACGTTCCAGTCAGGTCAGTCACGTGTTATTGACCTGAATTGTGTTGACGTTCTGTAGAATAAACATTGGGAGAGAGTCTAGCCTAGATATTTGTTTAAGGTAAATGAAAGTCCTATACGTGTAGGCGACGTGAAACCGAGCGTTATAACAAATATATTTTGTGACGAACAGGTTGTTTGAATTTACCTAGTCAATAACTTGTATTCGCACCCATATTTCTAATTAAGAATGCTGTACAGATTCCTAATTTTCTCCAAAAGACAACCCATTCTATTCCATGTAGTTCATCCACTCGAATTATATATTCTCTTCAACTTTTTCCATTTTTTGTAAAAGGAAATGTGGAATACCCGTTGCAGAGGATTTAATGTTTGAACAAACACATAGCAATGAATATGGCTGATATTCATCATGACAATTACATATCATTATCTTTATCTCTCAATGTAGTTTGATGATGACAGCAGAGATGATTGTCAAATCCTAAATGTTAAACATTATCATTCGCGGATTCATTACTGTCTACTCAATGCCATGCACTTTTAACAAAAAATCTTTGAAACAACTAATTGGTCACATGTGGTGTACCTCAGTGTATTTTATCAATCCAGAAAGACACTATTCTTTGTCAAATGATTTCTTCCTTCTCTAGTACATTTTCAACGGAGACAAATGAATTGTTTTGGGTAATGTTCATTGTATTATCAACTGCTGAATTCTACCAAAGTCAACTGTATAATTTGAATTTTGACTGTACTTTTGCGCAATGTTTTCGCGAAATACATGAATTGACCAGGTGGACAAGCTGAACAAGATTAAACAATTTGTTTTCTAAGTTTATACGCAATACTCACTCACTGACTCATATACAGCTGTTACAACTTGTCGTAGCATAATTCGCTCAAACACATTCTCCATATAACTCTGACCTAGACAAACTATTCTAGTTGTTTTCAGTTGCTATTCATCCCTTTGATGTCTGATTCGAAATCACGACACAGTGTGTGTTATTTGGCATTCCACTTTTCTGTTGCTCTTCAGCATTCCAAGTCAGCGCCTGCTTTAAGATGCAGATTGAGGAACTTTGTGATATATATCCGACTCTCAAAAGTCAGCTGATTTGTTCTCTCTCACAGTATGCTGTCACTAATGATAACCTTTCAAAGGATATTGAGAATCTTTTGAAAGCAATAACTTGAAAATAATTGAACATTTTCATGATGAATGTAATAGTAGATCACGTTGATAAAATTAAACGTAAACAAGTTTAAATGCAGGTGAGCCATTAAATGCGACATGTTAATTCCTCATCACTTGTCATACTGCGATTTTGCTACAAGAAGTGTACACATGAAATTGACGTTGCAAATTTTGGGTGACAGTTACGTTTGTACTGTGTGTTTAAGAAACGAATCCGGATTACATCACGTTTACTTGTATTCAACTCACCATTGATATTCCGAACAATTTATTTTAAATAATGACGACTAGAGAAAGTTTTGTTAGATCATTGTGATAGAATGCAAGAAGATTCTGTGATGAAATGTAGATAACCGGAAACAAACAGAAAGTAATAAGAGTTTGACAGAAATCTGTGAACGTAGATTAGAACAAATCAAACTATTGACAACATTAATTTGCTCAAATTCTGTTGATTTCTAAACAGAAGCAGAGCTGAAGTAGTAGTCTGTGATAAAATATATCGGCCTATAAAATTGTCAAATACAATTAAACTTATTGAAGTGGAGCTAATGGGAAATGAAGTGGACTGGGCTAACATGGGCATTGATATTCATGCGTTATTTCAGCTCCATAATGAATATCACTAACTGTTTGTTGTTTCACTTGTTTGAATTCTGTCTTCTCCATTAATTACTCAAGACCATAGTGTGATTGACAACAAAAGTGTATTTCATCGGAGGTTCAAGATGATATGACTGTTCATCAGTAACATATTATCCTCGATGAACAGTATTTGTTCGACGTGAACACAACACGTGCCTCTTTCGCATTCGTGTAACCGTTCACACTGAGGACTGTACTTTGGCGATTCAATCACGATTAGGTGTTTGAATATTACTGAAAATCAGTAAATCTATTTCAGTTCTTCTAATCTACTTAGCGTTTCTGTAAAAGTAATATTTTTCTTAATTGAACATTAGTGTAAATAATAGTGTACATTAACTGATCGCGTGATATGCCGATCTCTTTGTGTTGACCTCATTTGTTGTTTGTAGAAATGTCAATGATGAAAACTTTTGTTGTTTTTCTCCATATTTTATAATAATAATTAGGTTATCTGATGTTTTCTATTGTGTAGTTAGCGTGATATTTACTTTGAGTATAGAAAGAAATGTCGGTTTTTAATGATGAATTCATATGACTTACAATCATCGACAAACATACAGCAGAAAAATGAATAAAATTCTCCATCATTTTAGAGTAGATTTTGCACCAGGTATGAATAAACTCTGTAGCCATTTACTATCTAATTCCAAATAAGTGTATTGATCGTTATCCTACAGAATTCTATTGTTTTATCATCCATGTTTGCGTGTCTGTGGAACTTCCATTATTATTCAAGACACTTTTAGACTCGACTGGTTGATTCATGTCATGTTTTTTTAATGCGAGTTTGTAAACAACCACCATCATCATGAAAAACTACACATCACATTGCGTGTATCTTTTTATTTCGACCAATGTGACGTAGAAACTCATCGTTACACGATATTCTGGACAGATATACTCGACTGCTTACCAGTCTTATTTTTGCGTTAGGTCAAGAGTTCAGATCATGCGACCGGAGATCGTAGATAGGCTCTGCAGAGAAGTTCTACAATATCACGAATCGACTGTTCAGTGCTTTCAGGTTCTCCATATTAGTCTAGCTTCAATCGGTTCATGTTCAAAACCATTGAAATTACAATAATACCGAAAAAATTCTTTCTGATATGAATCAAAGGATGTTAAGAAAGATTTAAGCACTGAAAAGCTACATTAACGAAAGCTGTTAACAAGCGCGTCTCTGGCGTTCTCGGAAAATTCGTTTGTTTTAAGAATAATGACTATCAAACCTGCTAACAGCTGCACATTACATCCGACATGTCACTTATGAGCAGTAAATTCTGCACCCGAAGAAACGTTAAAATGTACAGGTTAGATTTATTGTGAAGCTACAGTCAATGAATTAATGGAGAAGGGAGTAATAGTTTTGAAACGCCGTTCGTAACTCGTCTTGTTGGGTCTTGACTGGATAGAGAGTTTGCAGTTAACAGACCTTCCCACAAACTCGATCTGCACCAACGTCAGTAAACTGAATGTGGGAGAGGAACACTCAGTTGACTCGTTGTTTAAGCGACTCGTTGAGGAACTTGGAGGATGCAGTAAATGTTTAACCACTCTTGGTCTTCCATTACAGTAGAAGTTTTGACCTAAATAATCTGTAGCCCATGCTGCTCTCGCATCAGTTGAAGAAGTGCTTGAACGACTTCATGAATTAGTTTTTATTGAATCGGTAAACGTCTACGAATAAGCTGCATGGATAGCAGTACTTGAGAAGACAAATCACGCTTCCTTTTATGTGCCGATTGATTAATTGAGCTATGGCAAGCCCTAAAAAGTCTTCACTAGCCCTTAACAATATATGTATATATGTGCTTGAAACTAAAGTTAGTGTTCTGAGCCCACGCCAGTCATTAAAACACGTTCACATTCAGCTCTCCGAACATTCACTAGTTTACTGATCATCAAATCCGAATCGATTCCATGTTTGCCTCATCCAATCAAATCACGGTATTCCATTCGAGAAGTTATTTCATTCGATATTTCGTGACTAGAATGGTGGAATCTTATGAACACTAGAGACTAGATAAATACAGAGCTGACTGCTTCTCGGTGATCAGTTGGTATACTCACTTCATAAACCCATACTTCAAGAATCCTACGGAAAACGAATTTAAAAACTTCTTTCTCAATGCTGTAAAATAACGGTAAATATCAGGTAGGATGGTATATTAAACTGTGAAATAAGTTATGCAATAGAGAGTATTGATCGATAAAACGAATGAAGAATTATTTAAGAGCACTTGTCAGTCAGAAATGATTGCACAAGTGTGGAAAACAAAATAGGACACAATGTGAGTTAGATTATGAATAGGGTTCATTCGCCCAAACTTATGATTATCGAAATAAAAATAAGGATCATGTACAAATAATTCACGAATGTGAACATGAATTCATACATAGCGTTTCCGCTGTCTGTCTATGAAGGTTTTCACCTAATACACTTTCAAATGATTACTTTTTACGGTACCTTAGTATTTGGAAGAATACACGATTCTATGAACTGTTTGTATTCAATTTTGTTGCATAATATTCACCGAAGTGACGTATGCTGAATATGACTGCTGACAGACATATGTGGTAGTCAACACCAGACGAAAGTGGAATGTCTACGAACTGGAGATGAACAGGATTGAAGTGAAGAGAAAGGAGAAGAAAACTGAAAGCAAACGAGATAATAAGTGAAATGAAGGGACAGTGAGGCATGTAAGAGTCGATTTGAAGATGTGAAAATGGTGTAATGGAATTACGATCTTTACATTTTATTAGCTCACTGTATGAATTTGCATCAAACAATAAATTGGTCTTCCACAATCGACTTGTCTGCTCGTCGCGATATAACAGTGAAGAAATAGAAAGAGTTTTATCGCCGAGAAATGCTTTGTACATAATGGATGTTATCAATTTTCCATAATCATACTGTCGAAATGAATCATCCAAATTGTGGTCATATTTAAGGCAGAATTATTCGTTTCAAATAACAGTTTGTGAAAAGAGGATTGTTTATATTAGGAAGATGCGGATAAATTATTTGGTGTTAAGATGATCAATGTGAAGGTTTGACTTGACAGTGATGTATCATGTTAACAGCAATCTGCCTATATCCATCAGTTTCGAAATCATTTAGACGGCTGAATCAAGATGTCAGAGCTCTGTATCCACAGAAAATATGTTGAACTGCTCGTTTTACATTGATCTACGTCTGGATACACTGATGAGTAGTTTTCATGTGTGATGTGAAGACATCATTAGATTATAAATCACGCAACACTATTCTTTGCATTTTCATAGCTTAAAGTCATTCACAGATCTTGCCATAAATAACATTGAATCACAAGAAATTGAGGGGAAATTTATCCAGCAATCACAACTATTTAACACCTTTTACCTCGATCACATAATTTTACACTTTGCACGACTTCTCATTCGGGATAACATAACTGTCCCTTACGCCATCCAATCCATCTTCATTTGTCATAAATATTCTGACAAATTCATTCAATGTGTCACATCATTACTTGTCACATCTTAACAGTCTTGAAAGAAGCATTATTCTGTAAATCTTTTGTAAAAATTCTTTTTGACTGTTTAAGCCATTGTAAAAAGATCTCTGTCTCAGTCTGTGGACGATGCTCCATTTCGAATGTTATTATGGAGAGTTACATGAGCCAGCTTCTAGCATAATTATGCGTAATATCACCTACGAATGATGTGATTGTCAGTTGACATTTGCATTTCGACTTATTGGAATACAAGTATGGGAATGTTTAGTCATTAATTTGAGAGTTGATTGAAGAGACCTTACATTTTATTTACGAAATTTTTCGCAGGGTGAAAATTGTTCTCTCCTAATACGGTTTTCTTGATCCGTCCATCTGGATTGTTTAACAAAAGTAACAAAATAACCAGCAAATCAAAACATACTCCAAACACTTTAGAATATAGGATTGTGTATATGACTGAACAAATTGTCGAGGATTTGACCGATATCATGAGTTGGTGAATGTTGAGGCACCATTTAAAACCTGGGAACACTAGACGACCGTTTCGTTCTGGAATGAGACTACTCGGCAGTGTTTATCCACGATTTCGCACGCGCAGCTCAATTATAGGAGTTTTTGCAACATCCCAAATAGTTGTTATGTGCACAAATATTACACAAATAGATTCATGAGCAGTTTCAACTAAGACAGTAATTTTTCGCAAAATTGGAAAACAGATTTATTTAAGTTAAATTGGTTCAACGGAAAAACGAGATTTGTTCAAGTAGACTGCAATCCAGAATATCTTACCTGGAAATCTCATTAAAATCATAACTCACAAATAATGATGAAATACTTTTTGTCAATAATTTGAAAACTAAACATAGTCTCATGTTATTACAGTGTGGATGATTGATGCGTCTCAATGACTTCTGTGTTGCATATTAAGTATCCACTGAAAAAGGCGTCACATAAATTACTAGATCCAATGAAGCCTACAATAATCTGCTAGTTTTCTCAGTAGTGTTCCTATATTCAAAACCCTTGAACTGGAATTCGTCTAACAACCACGTCCCGTATATCTCACCACCAACGTTGAACAGAATAGGAATGTGTTGCACATTCATTCCTCATCACATGTCATACTGCCATTTTGCTACGACGATGTGCACTAACAGCACAAATGAAGATGAGCTTGATATAACCCGATAATTGTTCCAGGAGAATTTCTCCAAACCCATGTCAATTGATAGGGCTAATTAAAGATAATCAGATAGATATTGATGCGTGATTTCAGCTCCATAATAAATATCACTAATGGTTCGTTGTTTCAATTGTTTGAATTCTGTCTTATCCGTTTTGGTCATGTGGACTGCCACCTTTTACATCCATTAATTACTCAAGACCATAGTGTGATTGACAACAAAAGTTGTATTTGATCAGAGGCTCAAGATGATATGACTGTTCATCAGTAACATATTATCCTCGATGAACAGTACTTGTTCGACGTGAACACAACACGTGGTACTCTCGCACTCGTGAAACCGTTCACACTGAGGACTGTACTTTGGCGATTCAATCACGATTATGTGTTTGAATATTACTGAAAATCAGTAAATTTATTTCAGTTCTTCTAATCTACTTAGCGTTTCTGTAAAAGAAATACTTTTCTAAATTTAACACTAGTCAAAGTAATGGTGTATATTATCTGAATACGTGATATGCCGATCTCTGTGTGTTGACCTCATTTGTTGTTTGTAGAAATGTCAATTATGGAAAATTTCGGTTGTCTATCACCATATTTCATCTTATTAATCAGGTTATCTGATGTTTTTTAATTGTGTATTGAGAGTGATATTTACTTTGAGTATAGAAATGAATGTCGCTTTCTAATGATTCATTCATATGACTGACAATCATCAACAAACACACAGCAGGAAAATGAATAAAATTCTCATTTTGCAATTACAGATTAGTTTCTAATGAGAAAATTAGTAGATAGCAAGTAGTCTATCAACCTCTCAGGGAATATTTGGCACCAGCCATCAATAATCACAGAAAATGTTTACCATCTTATTTCATATAGTCGTAGTTATTGTAATCTCATCTGAGGAACTGTCATCACTAATTTAGATACATTCATATTCGACTGGTTGTTCCTTCTCACGGTTATCGGATGTCAGATTGTGTTCAATCGTCGTCATCAGTATTATTATTTTAAACAATAAATCACGTTCTGTGTATCATTATCGCACCTACAAGATTACATTTTGGTGGAGTTTTGTTCTCTGAGCTGGATGGTTTGGTCGTGGAGCTTTCATCGTTCTTCTGAACGACATCATCAGCACAAACTTCAAATAGAAGTGAAGTGTTCGAATTTCTCCATATGTGTTTCACAGCTTGTTCTGTGCACCTCGATGTTGATTGGTTCTTGTTGACCTTAAATTTATCATCGTTTACTTCTTTGTTTTGGTTGTGTCTCCCATTGGTTTGATTTTCGTTCCTATATTTATGCATGATTTTTCTGATTGGTTGATAAATTGGATTGATTTCAATATGTTTGTTGATTGCTGATTGACCTGAGTGCCAGGCTTCTAAAAATTCTCTGGTATTTTTGGAGTTTCCTCTGTCTAAGATTTCTACATTTTCCCAATCGAATGAGTGTCCGTAGTTATCCACGTGTATTGATATAAGTGAAGAGATATCATGGCGTTTGACTGCTAATCGGTGTTCATGTAAGCGTAGATGGAGGGGGCAAAGCGGTGAGTCACAACAGACGCTTTGAACTTTACTGATTACTGCTTCTTACTAGATCTCCAGGAAATACAACTTGAAGTTAGCCAAAAGTGAGCATATATTGATTCATATCAGACGGGCTTTTGTGGATATTTTAGTAATTTCAATGGTTTGACTCGTGGATGAGCACTGCTGAGGGTACCACTAAATCAGTACAATCAGCAAGACATTGTTACTTTCGATTGATGAAACAGACTACTTATATCTGTCGACATCAGTAGAACACACCGCAACATGATTCATTAGGAGTTTAAATAAAATATCACAAATTCAATGTAAAAATGCAAATTCGCTTCATGAATTTTTCGTTTTCAACTTTGTTTCAAGCTAATTTCAAATGTTGAGACATAAAATAAACTCGAATCAAACATCACAAAGATATCTTTGCAACACTAAAATAATCTGATTCAGATTGTAAGAATAACACAAAATGATTAGGGATTGGACGTTAACACAGTTGACTGCCAGCCGGTTCAGTAGTCTATAGTTTAAGCAATCGCGCATGAAACCTACGGGTTTTCTTATTTGATACTGACGAGTGAGATCGTGAATACGCATTGCTGAGGAGTCCTATACTGAGACGAAATGACCATCCAGTGAATCCAAGTTTTCTACAGGTCGTGGAGAAATAGCATAAAGTTATTGGTCTATGAATATTGTTAGATTACTCAACATCTTTAAACAAGGCGAATTCATTTCAATAACACAAGATTCATAATTATAGCAGAATAATATGAATATCAGAGTAGAGACTTGTGGAGATTGTGTTAAGTTTAATAGTTCAATTCATGAGTCAATGTAAGCTGGACCACCATTGAGAACATAGAAGCACTAAACTGTTGATTCGTTCTAGTATGGGAGCCCTCATTAGTCCACATTCAGGACCTTTTCTGATTGTTATTTAGAACTGTAATTGTGCATGTTGTGCTGAATGCATCAATGTTGCCTTAGGTCACAGACATTATAAACACAGATGGATAGTGTCAAGCAGTGGAATCCACGACAAGCGTTTTCTCTTATTTAGGACCAGTCAGCTGTACATACTTACATCTCAGAGTTGATATTCACTCTGGGACTCCAACATACTACTCGGTTTATAAACAAACTGAACAAGCCACATCAAACCACATGATAGAAAAACAACGTTTTTTACAAGATCTAACCAAAAGTGGCAACGGAATATGGGACAGAGTAATTCATAATCGACAGGGCATAACTCAAGAACGGTTAATCGTATCATAATAGTAGTCTGTAGGTCAAAATAAAGTTTATAATTAGAGGAACATGAATATACAAAGGATTAGCTACTTAACAATGATACGATAAGTAATATTGAAATTGAATATCGAATAAGAGAATATAATGAATTATTACACGTCATGTATGACGATATTCGTTCAATGTTATTTAATAAAATGATCTTATTAGGTAAGGAATACATAGAATATCATACAATGAAGTGATTGAGTGAGTAATTGAGTATGCAAGTAATTGCCTGAGTGAGTGTGTGTGTGAGTGAGTACTTGAGTGTGCGAGTGATTGAATGGGTGAGCGTGTGAGTAAATAACTCAACATATGTACCACATAAACTGATCGATTTGTGTGTGAGCAGGAACACTACCCGGGTACACAGAATGAAGCTGGTGGATTTCTTAGTGTGTTACACCCAGAGCCTATGACTTAAAGGAGTAATTCATAAGACCGTAGAGTAAGGTGACGAGAAGCGGTTACGTGGTAGCCGGTGATCAACAATTGGTCCATACGTTATTTTTTCCTTGGGAATACTGGAGCCCATACGCATCATTGGTTTGGTATCAGGGTATTTCAACTTCCGTGAGATGATCCTCCGTATCCACCAACCTGGTTAAGGTATCGGATATTTGATTTTCATCTTCTCAATTTTGTAAACAACAGTAATGCTACGGGAAAATAGTCAGTGGGATTTCTCTGGCAATGGGTGTATACGAATGGCTATGTGCGAGCATTTGTAGGAGGAGAGATAACGTTTCTCATCCTCGAGTTCGCTTATCGCCTTCTCAATTTCGCAAACAACAGTAATGATACGATAAGGTAATGAGTAAAACTTCATTGTCAGTGGTTGTATGCATGTGGACATGTGAGAGTATTTCAGTTAGGATAGCCGACATTACCCACTCTCGACTGTACCAGGGAATTCGAGAGGAAAAATAAATACTGTTTGTAGACTTTTTCTTAAACCGTTATCAAGTAAATAATAAGCTGTTTAGATTATCTGCTGTCTTTCAGTAGTCATTTCATTAATAGATTTTCTTTATTTGTAGTTTGTTTACGAATTAGCTTACTATTCTATATAGATGTTTTTAGACTACTTATTACAATATTATAAGTAGTTAAAATATCCTGTTGTAGTTTCTCAAAACATCAATGTAATTTTTAACGGAAACTCAGTTGACAAATCTTTTATTTGCGTACCCAAACATTGTTACGCTCAATCTTTATTTGCAGGAGTTTGAAACTACAGAACAGGTTCCTTTAAACAGATAATCCATGTAATGAACGAATGGATCACTCAGTAATAGGATAAACAGAAAGTGTAATCTCTTCTCAAGCGAAGATGGATTGTGGCTAGCAGTGGAATGAAAAAACGTGCATTTCGTTCTATTCGGGACCCGTCAGTTAGGTGTAACAGCATCTCAGAGTTGATGTTCGCTATGGAACTCGAACCTAGTGTCGTTCGCGTTATCCACTTAGCTACTGAGTCCTGAAAGCCACATGCTTGTACATGTAAGCTTAAATTGGCTACATATTCTTTTACTTCAATCTTCTCATTGTTGTTAAGGACTGCAATTTATCAAACTCTTATTAACATATGTGCATCCTATACGGATTGTCTCGACATCACCTTAATTCTCAAGGATTCCATACGAAGATAGTAAGTGACTAGTAATGAAATCCAAGATACAGATTTCGTCCTATTTAAGACTCATCAACTAGACAAATGTACATTCCAGTGTTCATCTATCACTTCACAACTCAAACCAATACCATACACCTACTCAACTACTAAATCTCTCATCCATAGAAACATTCAAACAAACACTACCTTCACTTTTTTTATTTCTCTGTCTATTCAAAAATTTAAAAAATTCAGAAGAAAAACGTCATTGATCGTATTGATTGATTTTCTTCTTTTCTTCTTTTCTTCTTTTTTTCTTTGTTTTCATCATCAGTAAGAAAATTAATATCTACATGTTATACGAAGATAATTGATCCAATTTTGTTTCTCTTGGAGACAAGAGAAACAATGTGGTCGGGTGATTTTCACATTTGTAACCTTCATATACATTTAGAATGATCATCGAAAGATTCGGTGTACTGTTCTTTTTCTCTCGTTTTCTCTTTCTCGTTTCCCTCTTTTCTTTAACACACACTCTCTGAAGAAGTAAATTATCATGAGTGACGAAACATAAGAATATCTAATTTTATTTTTTAATTTATGCATTATGACATATAACTCCATCTGTAGCTCTTCTACAGGTACAGATTGTCGTATGCATATGTAATAGTGGATTGTTGGGCATGAGATTTGCGACCACATTCCGTAGAAAACTTACTCGCTTAGAAAAGAGAGCGAACCAGAAAACAAAATTCAATTGTGATAATTTTAAATATACTATTATGAATAGACTTCAGTATGTGAGTGAAAGTGATATAGAACTAGCATGATGATCAGTTCTAGTATTGAAGTGAAATATTGCTGTGATCAATATATACTTTCGAGTTGATTCAGTTGAAGTAATAAAACTCCATTTATTTCATTAGATAGAGATATATATCCGCCTTTTGATACAATTCAGAAAGAAGAGGGATTTGTGGAAATCTGAGTAATTGAATAGTTGAATTCATGAGGTAATTAAAGCTAGTCGATCATGGAAAACCTGGAATCATTGGACGGTAGGGCGATTTCGTGGATTGCTTGAAGTTGGACATATACACCGCAGGGTGATATTCGGTTAAGCGGTCTACAGGTTAAGTTTTCGTGCATCAGACAGAGGGTTTGAATCGTGACTGCTAGGTCATGTTGACGCATTCTTCTTTAATAATAATTACAGTTGACATCCTGGACTCATTTTAAATAGTTGATCATTGAAAATCAAAAATCATTAGACTACGGTTTTGTCTTGGTATGAAACTTGAAAGCAGTGAGTATTCATGATATAATACAGGATTACTATATGTCACAAAGTGTCTTCTAAATACTTGTCCAGCCTCTAGTTTAATTAGCTAATATAATCAGAAGGAGGGTTTTCTAAAGATTGTAGTGGTATTCAGTATTTATAATCAAATTTCTTGTTCATTTATATGTTAATACTACTTAAATGAATGTGATTTTCATTGGAGATTTCTGTTTAGGCATAACTGTGTTCTTTGTTGCACACTGTCAATCAGTGGAATAAGAAACATACATTCAGTAATGACTAGAGCTTTCAATCTAATACGTAATGACAAGTATACTTTAGTATGTACCATGATTGGGAGAATGACTACTGGTAGTGAATACAACACGATGAAACTATAATGTCTGAAAACATTTGAGCGACCTTAATTTCTACTTCAGAGTGATAGTTATAAACCAATGTGAAAAACAAAGATTACGATTTACAGTTGATGAGTAAGGTTAGGAATTAGATGAAGGGGTTTTCATCACCAACTGACATGAGCTACAATGCCAAAAACTCTATTTAGCCAAATGGATGAATGACTTTCGCGCTGTTATCCAGGATCTATTCTATCATCATTTTGAGATCAGTCAAAAAGTCAAAACAGTAGAACTGTGTCACGAAGAGACCGAGTTTAAATTCCTATGTCAGTTATTGTGATTAGTTTTATACCATGCTGGCATTTGTTAGTTATAATCAAAGTAGAATTTAATTAATCTCGTGAGGTGATTGAAAGGTGAATTATGGAAACCATCGACCATTTAACGTTACTGAGTTTTCGAGATCCATTCTCGTATTTGACCAATTTAACGCACTTATTCAACAACGTGATTTAAGTCGATGATTGTATACGAGGATTAGTGACATATATATATCTTAATGGCCATCAGAACCGAAGAAGAAACTTGCTTCAGATGTGGAGTCAGCATAAAGCTACTAAACTGTATTCATAGCAATTCATTTATCAAACTATAGATAATCTATTACATCTAGCAGAAGGGTTTTTGTACATAATATAGTATTTTCCATAGTTGAGATGATGAGTCAGTTTAAGCTAGACCACCATGAAAAACCTCGAAGCATTAGATGGCCGTTTCGTTCTAATGTGGGACTCCTCAACAATGCGCATCATCATCATCGTCATCATCATCATCATCATTATACCATTCATTCTCTGTCCAAACTTTCTTCTTTTTGAACATTCTTAGCCTTCTGCCATCGGGCATTTCACATTCGATTGATGATAAATATTACTTATATCTGTCAACGTAAGTAGCATACACCACATAAGTATTTATATGAATTGTATATATCTAAAGCTGTAAGATTCAGAAAAATGGGAATATTCCAAAAGAAACTGATATATTTTCACTAACAGGAAGAGAAAGTTCTTAGGTTTTGAATAGAGATCCTAAACTGAATAGAATAGTTACCATTAGATTAAAAGGGAAAATAAAAAGATACAAATAATGAATTTCTTTTAGAAATTTCAAATTACATGACAATACTACTTACTTCTCCGATAGATTAGTAGGCAATAGGCAATGTTCCATTATTAATGAGACTACATTTTATGGATGACCATTGAGTGGCTCCAAAATGACCTTGAGAATGTCCACCCAATTACTATAGCTAACTGAGGATCAGGAACCTGTGTGAAGAAACAAAGATTATGACTATTGTTTAAGCAACTCGATATCAAGAAGACTAAGATGAAATATTATGTGGTTGTATGTAGTCTTTTTTATGTCTACATGACGTGTAAATAGGTAGGTGGTTACATCATTGACTATAAAGCTTGATGACCCTGATTCGAATCATTAAAGTAACATCAATACCCTAAACATTGTAGATATATCCTACTGATCAGTGTCAAATAACATGAAACGTAATTGTGTAGTTATCTACTAACTACATTCAACTACTTAACATTCATATTCCTTTATTATATTTATGGAATCGGAATGAATATTCATCACTATGATTAACTGTATCACAATTTGAATATTTGTTATTGAGTGTTAAATTTGTCTTACATTGTTTCTACTCGCTCCCTTTCCACTCTTTTTATATTGTGTTTTATACTACTTATTTACATTCACTAAGCAGTTGTATTCCCAACAATGTTATCACTTATGTTGTAACGTAAGTTGTAGTGTAACATTCTGAAATGTTCACGTGTACTTATAACGTTTATTGTACTTATCATTGTATTTATCATTATCATCACTGTACCTTAATCACTGTAGCGGTTATCTACAGTTTGTGCATTTGTTTAGACGCCATAGTTTTTATATGGTTTTGCACTTGATTTAGGTTTCGGTTGTTCGTAAACTGTTATCGAATTTAGACACAGCTATTAGCTCTCCTTTGTAATATCGTATGTTACAATCTTTCTTTATGTTACTGTTATAGGAAGCCTTCTTATTTTCATACTTGAAGGACGTGTTTAAACGTCCCAGACACCTCACAAGTTGAGGTTTGTAACTAAATTTTGTGTATTATTCAATGAAGAACCGTAGTTATACTAAATGAAGTTAGTTTGTAGATGATAATGGTATCAATACATCTGGATTGATTAGACTCAACCATCAACATCAAAAATGACAGTTTGTTTGAAGATAAAATTTCAGATTTCACTAACTTATCGATTGTATTCATGAATGATTAATTTCACATCAGGTTAGATAGTAATAAAGACTAGAAATCGCTAGATGAATATAGCAGTATAATATAAGGTTGTTTAAGAATAGGTTATCATAACCCCTCTAGAGATCTGTGATGAACACAGCCTACAAGTTACCATAATATCCCGTTTGCTTGACGAATAGAAATTAATCAATATAAGGTTGTGGAGATTACTAAGTTTTTGATCGAGACCATGAATCGATTGATGTTTGACCATCAGTGTTAGCCGTTTCGTCTAAATTGATCTACAGAATATCTGAGAACCATACAGTGAATGCTTCATCAATCGTCTCAGATTTTATTGTTCATTCGTTTCCAAAGCGATCAATCTCAGCTCTCAATCTATTCTCCTTGATCTTCAAAACCATGTTCCACCACGTATTTCACTTTCTATTAATGATACATATTACTTATATCTGTCAACATTAATAGCACACATAACATAGAACTCTTCCAACTCTTTTCTATGTATATTAATAATTTCAAACATCTGCGGTGATAATATATCTTGTAGTGATGTACGTTTGTACCAGAAGTACTATTGTTTTGATGAACTGATTCGCTGACTTATTCAATAAAGAAAATGAAGATAGTTTCCATATCAAACAGAGGAATTAATCGGAAATCAGCTACACAGTTAACAGTCCTTTTCGTCAAATGTCAACATTATGTGTCAACGAATTCATATTCAAACCTAATTTATGGATCAGTTTATGTGAAAATAATGACAACTTAAGAGGTAATGTCAGAATCTAGTAATTCACATGTCGGAATTCATTTAGTTTCGTATATAACACTATCTGTGTAGTAAACAACTCCACGGCTGGTGACAATCGAATATATCTGTATACAGAATTACACAATTATTTGGTAATATCCCAAAAGCTATTTATAATACATACTTTCTTTGCAAAATGTCAATCAATCATCTCAGACGTCATTGCTCCTTCGTCTCTATACTAATCACTCTGTGTTCTCATCCACTTCTCATCAAATTTTCTCGACCTCCTACCTCGAGATATTCCACTTTCTCTTGATGATACATACTACTTATATCTGCCAACATTAGTAGTACACATTATCAAAAAGAATTATCAGTTTGAATAATGTAAAAATATGTGAATGAATAGCATCTGTAGACTATGTAAGCCATAGAAGTTTTCAATATGCATGTACATTCATGAAGTCAAATCGATAAAAAGAAATAAAAAAGCTGTTACTTATCCAAAGTAAAATGAGTCCTGTCAAATAAATGATGTAATTCTATGAGCTGACAATGAGTCAATTCCATCATTCATACATCAATAGACAATTATTTGTACAGTTTTAGTCAACAAAGCTGCAAAGTATCAAGTCATTTGATCATCAAGAAATATGAACTAATTGCTTATAGAAAGAAAAATAGATCATTCTTCCAAGCAAAAGATATCTTGATACACTTTTTGAATAGGTTCAAGCAATGGACTTCGAGAAGATTAATCATAGTTATAGAACCATACAGTGATCTTGATATTCTATAAGCTTCTAAAAACCATGATAGCAATGGCACGAAGATTGATAATGATTGAATCAAGATAACAGAGAACTAATCATTCACTTTGTTTTTCTGCAGAACGTTAGATGAGTTAAATATCTTTTATTATATTTTGGGTTCTGAAGACCTTTCAATGAATTATTTAGGTTTCCTTACAGAAAGCGATTGGTAGGAGGTCCTGGATGATTAAGATAACGATATCATTATGTGTATATAAGACAAGATTTCAGAAGCTTGGAACTAATTGGGTATCGGATCGTTAGATATTAAAATTATCCATCTATGGAAATTCTCTCCACAGTGATACCTTCAGAAGATGATGAAACCTTAGATCGAACTCACAGAGCATCTGATTTCAAAGCTAGGAATGAAAGTTAATTATTTCAGTAAAGTTCTTGAAGAGTTGAACATCATGTCCGTGTCGGCTAGAGACGGATGTTCAGCTCAGATATCTGATGAATGCTTGTGCAAGATCATGGATCTATTGAAGTTGTACATTAACGCTGCTGCACATCGACCAGCTGAGTGGTGTAGAGGTTAGGCATTGGTGATCGAGTTCGTTAGTCCCGAATTCGAGACCCGTTTGATGGATCGTGAATGCACACTAGTGAGGAATCCCATATTAGAAGGAAACGGCCGCTCAGTCCTTCCAAATTTTTTGATGGTCTAGTTTCAATGGACTCGTGAACTCAACTATTAGATTAACTATAATCTCCACAAAACTCCGCTCAGAGCACCTCCTTGGCTTCTGCAGGCCGCAAGACCGGATGAAGGAGGAGAGTTGAGCATTTGGTTAGCGACCCTATTCCGTAGAAATCTAACACGCAAAAACGCGCACATTTCCACATCCTCACATTCAGATGATTTCATTTTGAAACGTGTGTATTTAAAAGAGGTTGCACTTTTCTCATTCTATCTGATGATAGATAGAGAGAAAAATATACCTAGCACTTCAAAGTCTTCATTTGAATAGTTCAGCATCCATACACTATAGAAAAGCTCTATAGCCTCATACCCTTGGATATCAAGCTAAAAAGGTTCATATAGACAACTTTGATGCAACCGTGATCTGTAGAAATTATTAAATAAACGATAAGAGATTACATTCATTTGTTACTGTTTTACTTGTATCTTCCCATTATTATTTAGGGCTACAATCGATAGGTTCGAGTTCCGGAGTGATCACCAACTCTGTGATGTAGGTACATCCAGGTGACGAGTTTCATGTGGAACGAAACGCACGTCCTGGGTTCCACTCCTAGCCACTGTCCATCTTTGCTTTCTAAGAGATAATATTTTATGTTATCCTATTACTTAGTGATCCATTCGTTCATTACACGAATTGTCTGATTGAAGAAATCTGTTTTATTGTGTAAAACACCTGCAAATATAGAATGCGCATAAGGATGTTTGGGTACACAAATAAAGGATTTGTTAACTCAGTTTCCATTAAAAATTACACAGATGTTTTGAAAAATAAAACTACAACAGTATTTTTCAACTACTTATAACATTCTAATAAGTAGTCTATATAGAGAAGTAAGCTATTTCGTAAAGAAAATACATATAAAGAAAATCCATTAATGAAATGACTTCAGAAAGACAGTAGAGAATCGAAACAGCTCATTTTTTTCTTAATAATGGTTTAAGCAAACATCTACGAACGGTATTTGCTTTTGCTCCCAAATGCCCTGGTACAGTCGAGAGTGGGAAGATTCCGTTCTCCCACTCGAAGAACCCTCACATGACCATGTGCATACAACCACTGGCAGTAGAGTCCTACTCATTATCTTCTCGTAGCATTACTGTAGTTTACGAAATTGAGAAGGGGAAAAGCGAACTCGTGGATGGGAAACGTCATCTCTCGCTCTTCAAATGCTCTCACATTTCCATGCGTAAACAGCCACTGCTAGAGAAATCCTGTTTGTTTTCCCGTAGCATTACCATTGTTTTCAGAAGTGAATTCCATTGCTTTAACTACGTTGCTAGATACGGAGGATCTACTCAGGGGAGTTGGAAAACCCTGATACCAAACCAATGATGCATGTGGTCTCCAGTGTCCTGAAGGAACAAATAAAGTATGAACCAATTGGTGACCGTCTGCTACCACGAAACTGCATCTCGCAACTTTTTCTACTTCCTGACGGATTAGTCCATTAGGTCATCGGTTCTGAGTGGGTAACCCACCAAGAAAACAATCTGCTTCAGTCTGAGTACCCCGGTAGTATCCCTGTTTACACATACTTATAACGTTTATTGTACTTATCATTGTATTTATCATTATAATTACCGTACCTTAATCACTGTAGTGGTTATACACATTTTCTATAATGTTTCGCTCTTGATTCGGGTTTCCATTGTTCATAAACTGTTATCAAATTTAAACACAACTATCAACTGTCCTTTGTACTATCGTATGTTGTAATTATTCTTTATTTTACTGTTACAGGAAGACTTTTTATTTTCATACTTGAAAGATGCGTTTAAATGCCTCAGACACGTCACAAGTTGAGGTTTGTAACTAAATTTTTGTATTATTCAATAAAGAGTCGCTATTGTAGACAAATCGTTGTTTTGGGAACTTCGGTTTCGCGCGTATCTCAATCGGGTGACTTTGACGCTTTGATGGATCTAATATTGAGGAAGTTTACCTTTCTAATCATAGATATCAATAGGATAGTAATTCAAGTTCACAATATATGGTTTGTCAGTAGGTAATTGATTTATGTACATTATGTAATAATTGTGTTTTAATGGTAGTAACAATGAATGAGGTTAATAGTCTGAATGAGGAAATAGTAGTAGGTATTCCATTCTCGTCCTCTGATTTTCGATTTCCTCAATTTTCTGTCTCCAAACATTCCATTTTCGATTATTGATATATACTACTTATGTCTGTTGGTATTGAGTAACACACATCACTCTAAAACTACCGACTTCCTACTCGAGATGTGAAATCAGCTGACTGAGATACAGATGAAGACAGTACTATTCAGGGTTTAATAACTCTTTTGAGGAGATCCTTCGTATCCAGCAACCTAGTTAAAACATCGGGCATTGACTTTTCATCTTCTCAATTTTGTAAACAACAGTAATGCTACGAGAAAACAGTCAGTAGGATTTCTCTGGCAGTGGCTGTATACTCTCGACCGTACCAGGGAATTTGGGAGCGAAAACAAATATCGTTCGCAGATTTTCGCTTAAACCGTTATTAACAAAACAATGAGCTGTTTCGATTCTCTACTGTCTTTCTGAAGTCATTTCATTAATGGATTTTGTTTGTTTGTATTTTCCTTACGAAATAGTTACTATTTTATATAGATGTTTTTAGACTACTTATCACAATGTTATAAGTAGTTGAAAAATCCTGTTGTAGTTTTATTTTTCAAAACATCAATGTGATTTTTAATGGAAACTGAGTTAACAGATCCTTTATTTGTGTGCCCAAACATTGTTATGCGCATTCTTTATTTGCAGGAGTTTTACACTATAGAACAGGTTTCTTCAATCAGACAATTCGTGTAATGAACGAATGGATCATAAAGCATTAGGATAAACACAAAATGTAATCTCTTCTCAAGCAAAGATGGATAGTGGCTAGCAGTGGAATCCAAGACGTGTGTTTCGTTCTAATTGGGACTCGTCATCTAGATGTACCTGCATCGCAGAGTTGATGTTCATTCCAGGACTCGAACCCATCAACTTCATTCCTAAATAAGAATGGGAAGATACAAGTAATACAACACCAATTGAATGTAATCTTTTATCGTTTATTTAATAATTTCTACAGATCACAATTGTATCAAAGTTGTATGGATACTGAACTATTCAAATTAGGACTTTGAAGTGTTAGTTAAATTATTCCCTTTCATCTATCATCAGACAGAACGAGAAAAGTGTAACCTCTTCTAATTAAACACGTTTCAAAATGACTTCCACGTAAGATCTTAAAGAGTAGGCAGTTACATCATAACAAATCTACAATTTTAGATACAAGTCTATTATTAGAGCACTACTACTATTATCATAGTAGACCATAATTCTACGCTCCCACTAGTACAGATTCTGAAATGCCAAATAACATATTACTACGCATTATACTATCTGCATCACTTTAACAACGACCGGATAATCTATCACTATCAACACTACCAATACTACATCTGTAATTATTGTAGAGAGTAGGTAATAGTAAACAGATTTATTAAGTTATGCCAATACACATACTGCATAACTGAAACGTGTAAAATGTACATGATGTAAATAATTTGGCAAATTTTCTTTAATTGTTATTTCACAATCACCATCGTCCTTTCATTTCCGTTCTTATTTTAGTTGCTAACCGTATTATTTCCTCTCCTCTTTTCTCTTCCTTCCGCTATTATCCGTCTGAATTCTACTTTCACTTCTTGAACCATTTCTATATTCTGAAATGAGATCAAAACCGAATAATGTTTTATCTTTAGCAGAAGAGTAATTCAACTTTAACTATCCTGATTCCCAGGCGTTTGGATTTAAATCGTGGATAGTCATCAGCTCTCTTTAGTTATGAAAATAAATCGTGAATTTCTATGCCTAATTTGATTGTCTGTATGATCGAGTGAAAAGCGATAACAGAACGGATATTGTGAAAGCTGAAGTTCATTTCCTCGAATGTCCATCGACTATCACTCTATTGTATACTTATCAAGTGTTCAGATTATATAGATACATATGGAGAATGACTTCATTCAACACGATCTTTCGAATAACCCACTCAATATTGTCATCCGATTCATTATTCCGTAATCCCTTTTCGGTCTATTTTTTACGGCTCACTCCAATCATAACCATCTTCCAACTGATTCATGTATATTTTCCATTTTATAATTTGATGTGGCCTAATATGTCTGTTTGCAAATAACGTCTGCTATTGTAAGACTTTGTTAGTTAAGACTTGGTAATGACTTTTCAAATTGAGAGAAAGGAGTAGGTGTGAATCCATGGTAACTACCGCTTCTTGCACATAGATTTAGTTCATTAATATCATGATTTTGATTCATATTTTTGTCACGTGACAATAATATATTCATTCCATGCTACTTTAAATTATGAAGTCATGTTGTGGCATCGTCATTTTATTCGAAAATGCAAGGGAAATACCAAAGACATTGAAAACAAAGACACGCTCTAATACTTCATCAGAAAATGCTTATCAAACTGATCTGCAAACACTACATTAACAGAAAAAAAAATTGAATGGACCCATTATTTTATTCAACGTGAACGACACATGTGCATAACTGAAGATTGCGGAAAAATTGAATTACTAGATGGACGATGCACAAATCCTTCATCATCTAATAGCTGAACAAACAATATAGATTTGAGTGGGTCATATACATGGTTAACTATTTTCCAAATAATTTAGATGGAGAAGAAAGATTTAGTGCTACGAAACACTTACAAATCAATTAGAATGAACAATCCACCATTGTTTTCACTGAGTTACTGCCTCAACGACATACACGATTGAACTACACTGACCACAGATTCTCCTTAGAACTTCAGGAAATACCAGTCACAAGTGAACACATGATGATTATTGTTCAAATGGGGTTTCGACCACACTCTAGTAATTTTTAACAGTTGATTTCATGGATCAATTATAGCTAGACCACTATGGAAAACACCATCCTAACAATTCAACTGTTAACGAATAGATTCCACTAAACAGATCAATGATTTCAGTTCTACTTCAACTGTGTAACTTGATTATTGATGACGAACATTATTGGAATTACTTGGTATCAGATGAAAGTTGATGTTGAATTCATTGGATTATTCCTGGCTTGAAGTCGAATCAAACTCACTTCATATTGAAATGTATTCAGACGCTTGGATTTACGTGAATCAATAGTCATCTTTGATTACAATAAATAAACTACTAACAACTTGTAAGTAGTAAAACGTTCACAATTAAGATTAATAAGGCTAAGTAGATTAGTTTTTTCATTGACAATTCTTTTAGACTGACTGGTACTAATTTTCTATAGATGGTGGACAGTAGCGCAATTTCATGGATTGATTGTAGTTACACGTTAACATCGTTGGATTCTGACCGGTTTAGTTATTCATAAGTTAAGTGATCGCACACGAAATCGAAGATCCTGGCTTCCAATCCCACGTGCAGGATCGTCGATGCGCATTATTGATGAATCTCAGATTTTCAATGATGGTCTAACTATAAAGATCTTTGACGAATTATTGATTTTTGTATACAGTTTTCAAATGCTTTAGAGCTAATAGACAATATATTGATAATTCTAACAAACTGATTTTAAAATCCCTTTATATTCTACGGAATTCGTCTACTCTGATAATACTATGGTGTGTGATACAGATATCAATAGATATAAGTAGTATTTATCATCAATCGAAAGTGGAATGTCTGAACGTAGAAGGTCAAAACAAATTCAAAGAGAAGAGTACGAGAATAGAAAGTGATTAGTATGGAAACGAAGGAACAATGGAGTATGAGACAATTGATTGACACTTTGCCTATGAAATATTCACTGTATGGTTTTTAGATTTTATAAGGAGATTCTGTAATTCGGGGTCAATAAAGTTTGGGCGACCCATTTGTGCTTTTGTTCATTACACAGATAGTGTCGTCTATGAGGCTAATTGAACTTCAATATATATATCCCTAGATTCTGACATTACCTTATACGCAATATTTCGTTTATATATTACTACCACTGAATTAACTACTTCTATGAATCCAGTGATCCTCTTGCTGTGTTAACGACATATGGCAACTTGGACTTATTCATATATGTGTCTGGTGCTTCGTTGTAGCTAACTCAGTGAATGATTGACTGACTGACTGACATTACCTCTTAAGTTGTCATTATCTTTACAGCAGTTAACTGTGTTGCTGGTTTCCGATTCATCCCTTGATTTGTCATGGAAACTATCTTCATCTTGTTTATTGTACCGGTCAGCTAATGAGTTCATCAAAACATTATTATTCCAGGTACAAAAGTACATCGTTACAATATATAACATCACGACAGATGTTTGAAATTAATAATATGAATAGAAATGAGTTGAAACAGTACTAAGTTGTGTGTACTACTGATGTTGACAAATATAAGTAGTATGTATCACCAATAGAAAGTGAAATACGTGGTGGCACAAGGTTTCGAAGCTCAAGAAAACTAGAACGAGAACAGAGAATGATTGATGTGGAAACGAATGAACAATAAATTCTGAAACGATTGATGAAGCATTCACTGTATGGTTCTCAAATATTCTGTAGATCAGTTTAGACATTATATTTACTTCTAATCCTATCCATTCTATATATATTTATATATAAATATGAACTTATATTTTAAGACAAGTTACTTCTATACTACTCACTTATTGATTTCCAGTATAAAGTTTAAGAGAATCTGATTTCTAAAGATTGAGAAATTGTCAAGAAGTCAATACTTGAACACTTTTATATCTAAAATTTATTCATGTTCAATCACTAAGCAAGAATGTTCTCAAACAGATATAGATGAACATGGTATTAAAGAAGAAGAAAGAAGGGGTTGAGGAGGGAGGTTGAGGATGGGAATCGAATCAATATTACTAGCATATGAACCAAATTTAAAAGAGAGGATGATGAATTGATTTTAAAACAATTAGTCCCTTTGATAAATTTCGATAATGATGCTAGAAGACGAAGATTATCAGAACTATGTGATATATTAGCGCAATACATTTCGAACAATCTGGTCACACATATACTTGTTAAGAGCATTTATATATAAAAATAAAAGGTCAACTAGACAGGAAACGGGGTAAGAGGAGATAAGGCTAATGATAAGAGTAATAATAATAATAATGATAATAATGTGAATACAATTTGAAAACTAATCACTCTGGATAATAAGTCAATATTACCAGGGTAGGTTTTTAGTTAGAAAATAATGTAAAAATGAAAAAGAATTTCCTTTTCTATGTTGTTGTTATGGCAACAAGATAGATACAGAATAAACTAATGAAATTAGTATGAATGATAAATACGAAAGACACCGTAGATCTTGTGATCAAACCCTGAGCAATAGTGAGGATTTCCACCATATGACGAAACGGCTAGCATTGGTGGTCAAACATCAGTCGATTCAGGATCTCAATCAACGACTTAATAATCGCCACAACCCTATATTGATAAAGTTTTATTCGTCAAACAAATAGAATATTAAGGTATCATGGAGGTAATACGATCAGCTATTCTTAAACAACCCTATATTATATTGCTACGTTCAACTAATGCTTTCTAGTCTTTAATAGTATCTACGCTGATGTGGAATTAATCATTCATGAATACAATCGGTGAGTTAGTCGAATCTATAAAAATTCTCTTCACACAAACTGGAATGTTATTAGTTGATAACATATAATTGGTTTCAGTTCAAAAGTGTTATTGTATCCAACCTACTGTCCCCCTCGTTCACAGCCACTTTTTGGCATATTTGTGTACACATGTTATTTTCTATTTTATGGTACGTTGCGGTCTGTCTGATTGATATATAAACCGAGTATGTCTGAAATAAACGGTTCGATTCATGTTGCGGAAGCTGGTATTGTGTTTTGCACTCAAACAAACGGGCTAGAAGGACCTAGGACCAATAAGGCGCTAGACTGCCCACACTAATTGAACGTCATTGGTTGGCCTAGTGTGAAGATTCGTATAAGTCGTATTCGGATTGGTAGATAATTCGTGTGATAGAAAAGTCAGACGTCAATGTCATAACAGTTTTCATTATTTTTCTCTTTTTTTGTTTTCTTTCTTTTCCTCAATAGATATTCTCCAAAGAAGTAGATTATCACGAGAGACAAAACTTTAGAAGATCTAATTTTATTTTCTATTCTATGCATTATGACATCTAACTCCACCTGTAGCTCTTCTACAATTACCGATTGTCCTAAGCATAGGTAATGGGGGAGTGTTGGGCATGAGATTAGCGACTACATCCAGTAGAATACTTACTCGATTAGAAAAAAAAGCGCTAACCAGAAAACAGAATTCAATTGTGATATCTATCATAAGATTATTATGATTATTAATGAATAGACTTCCCGAATATGAGTGAAAGTGATAGAGAACTAACATGATGATCAGTTTTAGTATTGAAGTGAAATATTGCTGTAATCATTATACACTTTCAAGTTAATTCATTTGAAGTAACAAAACTTCATTTATTTCATTAAATAAAGATATATATCCGCCTTTTGAAACAATTCAGAAAGAAGAAGGATTTGTGGAAATTTGAGTAATTGTATAGTTGAATTCATGAGGTAATTAAAGCTAGTTGATCATGGAAAACCTGGAATCATTGGACGGTGGAGCGATTTCGTGGATTTCTTGAACTTAAACATATACACCACTGGTTGCTGATCAGTTAAACGGTCTATAGGTTAGGCGCTGTATCACGAGACAGAGAGTTCCTGGGTTCGAATCCCGAGTGTTTGGTCATGATGACACTGCTGAGTTTTTGGGATTTTAGAAATACATCCCACTTCTTTAATATTAATTACAGTATACATCGTGGATTCATTTTGAATAGTTGCCCATTAAAAATAAAAAAATCATTAGACCACGGTATTGTCTTAGTATGAGACTTGTAAGCATTGAGTATTCATGATGTAATAAAGGATAACTGTATGTCACAAAGATTCTTCAAAATACTTGTCCAGCCTCTAGTTTAATTAGCTAATATAATCAGAAGGAGGGTTTTGTAAAGATTGTAGTGGTATTCAGTATTTTTGATCAAATTTCTTGTTCATTTATATGTTAATACTACTTAAATGAATGTGATTTTCATTGAAGATTTCTGTTTAGGCATAACTATGTTCTTTATTGCACACTGTCAATCAGTGGAATAAGAAACATGCATTCAGTAACGACTACGGCTTCAAATCTAATGTATAACGAGAACTATACTTTAGCATGTAACATGTTTGAAAGAATGTTTAATGGTAGTGAATAAGACACGATAATTTATAGACCACCTTTGAGTGACATTAAAGTCACTTTCACAGTGTTCACTTAATAATTAGCACTAAATGAGGGTTATAAACCATTGTGAAGAACAAAGATTATGATTTACAGTTGATCATTAAGGGTAGGAATTAGATGAAGGGGGTTTTCATCACGAAATGACATGAGCTACAAACGCTATTTAGCCAAATGGATGAATGAATTTCGCGCTATAATCCCAGACCTATTCTCTCATCATTTTGATATCAGTCAAAACGTCACGACAGTAGAACTGTGACACGAAGAAACCGAGTTTAAATTCCTATGTCAGCTGTTGTGATTAGTTATATGTCATACTGACATTTGTTAGTTAGAATCACAGTAGAATTTCATTTATCCTCTGAGGTGATTGAAAGGTAAATTATGGAAACCATCTACCATTTAACGTTGCTGAATTTTATAAATTTTTATGAAACATTCTTTTGGATGTTCGAAGAATAAACGAACGAATTCAGATAAGTAATTTAGTGATAAATTATGGAAACCACTTACCATTTAACGTTACTGAGTTTTCGAAATTCACTCTCGTATTTGACCAATTTAACTCACTTATTCAAAAACGTGATTTAAGTGGATGATTGTATACGAGGATTAGTGACATATATATATCTTAATGGCCATCAGAACCGAAGAAGAAACTTGCTTCAGATTTGGAGTCAGCATAAAGCTACTAAACTGTATTCATAGCAATTCATCTAGCAGAAGGGTTTTTGTACATAATATTGTATTTTCAATAGTTGAGACCACCATGGAAAACCTCGAAGTATTGGACGGCCGTTTCGTTCTAATGTGGGACTCCTCATCAGTGCGCATCATCATCATTATCATTACACCATGCTTTCTCTGTCCTACTTCTCTTCTCTTCGAACATTCTTAGCCTTCTGCCAGTAGGCTTTTCACTTTCGATTGATGATACACACTACTTGTATCTGTCTATATCAGTAGCACACATCATTTAAGTAATTATATGAATAGTAGTACATCTAAATCCGTAAGTTTCAGAAAAACGAGAATACTCCAAAAGGGACTGATATATTATCACTGAAAGGAAGAGGAATTTGGATATATCTGAAAAGCACTTTGGTTTTGATTACTAAAGCTGATCTGAATGGAATAGTTACCATTAGATTAAAAGGAACAATAAAACGGTACAAATAATGAATTTCTTTTAGAAATTTCAAATTACACGACAATACTACTTATTTCTTCGATAGATTAGTAGGCAATGGGCAATGTTCTATTGATAATCAGACTATATTTTATGGATGACCTTTGAGTGGCTCCAAAATAATCTTGAGAATGTCCACCTAATTACTAAAGCTAACTGAGGATCAGGAACCTGTGTGAAGAAACAAAGAATATGATTCATTGTTGATGGTTATAGATTAGGAATTAGATTCAAGGGACCACTGAGCTGGTCGACATCTAACGGTGTTAATGCCTAAAATTAACTAATCCAATAATTGATGTTATGATTATCATTTCATTCCATACATTTGTTGAGGCTAATGTCCTCAATATCTGACTCCAATAAATTATATCCCCGTAAACTGAGTATTTAAGGTAGGCTTAATCTCCTAGTAGAATTACGGATATACTCGAGATTATTCAAAAGCCAGAACACCAGTTGTAGAGATAATTTATTGTTAATGGTTATTAAAAATCCGCAAGCGTACAGAGAGCAAGCGCACGATGAAACAAAGTGAATGAGTCTGTTTGTGTGTGTGTGTGTGTTAAAATCTATATATATAGTTTTGAGAGTTAATCGGGTGTGGATAAATTATCGATTATCTGCACATTGCAATCAATAGGAGGATAGTGTAAGGGTTAATGTACAAACATGCATTCGATCATACACACTGAAATTAAAATAGTGAATTAAGAGTCTGAAATGCACACAGAAATTAACATGATGAATTAAGTGTCTGAGCTGCAATGAGTAGACAAATGATACAGTGGCTAAATGGGCTTGCCACACATTATACATGTATATAACATATATTACTTCCTTGTTTAATAATTCAATCATTATACGTTCCAGATAAAGATCTTCTATGTTGAAACATGTGAATGATAGAAACTTTTATATTTTTACTATGAAAATATATGAATTCATTATTAAAAAAGTATACAGTCAACATTGAAACACTTTTGAAATCTGTTTGTTATGTATTTGTGTGTGTGTCTGTGTCTGTGTCTGAGATTTTGTTGTTTGTTGTACAGGTATATTTATTATCAACTATGAGTTACGTAATCATTATGGGATAATGATAATGATTGTAGCTATGACACAACAGAATTGATTCATATACCATAGTAACAATCAGGATATTTAATGACTAAATCAGAGTTAAATAAATATGATGATAATTGTGAGTTCAAATATTAGTAAACAGGACAATGTTATGTATCCATCAGATACTTAAATTCCTACCTACCTACCTACAATTCATACACACACATACATACATACATACACACGCACATACTGCACACATGCAAACGAACACAGATAAACACTCATACATACATACATACGCACATAGATACATGCTTAAAGGAATATATTCATTTAACTGTTCTTAATTTATCAACTTCTGATTGGTTAAAATGTCTTATTTTATTTTTTAGTTTCTAATTTGATGAGATTATTTGTTTGTTTCCATCGCCTTGGTCACGTGCGCAAACGCTTAACCTTTAGACTGCTGAGCCGGCATCCAACGGTAATTAGCGATGGCATTCAGAACACGTGACTCATGAACGTTGGAAAATGTCAGTAAATGATAATAAATATCTTACCAGTTGAATTGATTTATAGTTAAGAGGAGTTATCAACTTGATGCATAATATGTAAGGTGTTTTCAGTGAAACATACCCAGTTCAAGTTTCAATATGAATATTAATATCAAGATGTAGGTACATTCAACTGACAAGTTCAAATTACGGCGAAACTCAGGTACTGAATTCTCCTGCTAGTCACATCCCCTCTCGCTTTCTTTGTAAATATATATGACCTAATTGGCGATGTCATTATGCTGTATACTAATAAGCTACAAGTTGAAGCAATTGGAGACTACGTGAAAAAAATTCTACATCCTCAATCTCTAAAATAAGGAGTTAAATTCATCCAGCACATCAACGAAAATCAGTATAGTTATTTCCAACACTCAACATACAGAATTGTCATCGTTATCCTTGAAAGACATTGATCGTTTATTAATCATACAGTATTTTTTTTATTACCTTGCTGATCCATGTATGAACAAAAAATGACTGTCTCTTCCGATCAATCGCAGTTGCGATTTAAGTAATAACATCGGCGTTTTCAACAGAGCCAGTTGGAATTTATCGACAATTCACGCACACGTCTGCTGAATGATCCATTAGAATGAACTAAATCCTTTATTGCTTACAAAGCTGAAAAATGACTACAGAATGAATGAATACGCCAGTGAAAGCCTCCATGAATTTTAATGGAATTTTGTTTTCTGAGCCGGATGGTTTGATCGTGGAACTTTCATCGTAGAAGGAATTTTGCCTGAAGTTTGTGCTGATAATGTCATTCAGAAGAACGATGAATGATCCACGACCAAAACATCCAGCTTAGAGAACAAAACTTCATCAAAATCATTTACCTGAGCTACTAATCTTCTCCAACAGCTCCCATGAATTCTTGACAATCAGTAATTCAGACGAAACAGTATCAGTCATACGTGATCAACTCAGTGATCCAGTCATGTCCATTTCAGAAACATACCATGTAATGGGTTCAAATCCCATCATCCATGAAACGCAATGTATAATTTGTGATTAGTTCAGCCCTGGTTGATAAGTCACTGTTCTCTAATTGGTGGCATTATTAAGTTATATATTAATAGCTTACAAGGACATAATATACGAATTACTGATTAAAGTGAATAGTGTGTTGCAAAATGTAGATATTTTAGAGTATCTTACTGATTATCTTCAATTCATTCAAGATTATTTACTTGGGTTCGTGGAATATCTACTCCGTCTGTAGCTCTTCTGGAGTAACTGTCAGTTCCATGCATGGGTAAAGGAGGACCGTTAAGCATGGATTCGAAAACTCCATTACTTAGAAAAAACATCCTGCTAAAAGAAGGCCCATCGGATCAAACAAATAATAGAATATCTGTGAATAACAACAGACAGACATGCTTAAATGCAAATAATAAAATGTGATTTCACAGGCCTCGTTTCTCCACGTTTCATGATCAGAAGACTAAGAATCTACTATTACTTAATTGTGAATTATGTTAATCTGTGGTTTTAGTTCGAAAAACACAACAAGAACAGTACCATTTCAACAGAAACTATCTGGCTATTTCAAATCTTTCTACTGTAAAGTTCCTTTAAAGAGGGAACCGGAAATAACAATATTTCTGAGGTGAAACAAACTACATAGGCTGCTTGTTTATCCTTATAATTAAGGAACTACTGAAATTGAGCAACATCTCCATTTATTTATTTATTTATAAAGTAAAAAATAATGTTTATTTTGAAGAGAGAGAAAGATAATCCAATATGATAACTTAATGATGGTCTATGGCCATTCAGCAATGAGTTCATAGATGTTAGTTATTCTCTTCTTCTTTTATCATACATTGACAATTTATTGAATATTAAATTCACTTAGTACTGTTATTTACCTGAGTCTTCTCATGAATGTTTAGAAATACAATTGATCAGTGTCTTGTTACCATATATGTACCACGTACAGCTTGCCTAGATATTGTGTCAAGTAACTAGCATTAAAAATTTGGATGTAATGGAATCTAGGATGCGGGTTTCGTTCTCTTTCAGGGTTTATTGGTTACCGGAGCTCAGTAGTTAAGTAGTTAGCACAATGGTGTTTGTAGCAAACAGCAATGAATGCGTGCACATCCACCCAAATGTAAAGAGACGCGGTGTTCAAGTACAGAACTCCTAACAGCCTTCATTTCGACTTTGTAAAATCAAACTGGAGTATGTCACCGTATCTAAGTTGAACGCAACCGCTGCTTATGGGCAATATATTTTGCTCCACAACAGCAGATGAATTGGTAGACGTACATGAAGGCGAACAGATGGAGAAGTTAATCTTTTATGGATTTTGCTACTGAATTTTATTCGCGGTTTCGCTACATTGAATGTTCGTTTAATCGCTGTTGTCAAAAGATTTTTGATTACATCAGAAGTTTGATCACCTGTTATGATTTGTTATTCGCTTGAATGCTATTACTGATGCGTCTTACTCAACGAACGAAGGATCAGTGACTCAGCGACTCGATAGTTATTCTGGTTCGTTGTCCCCCAACTCTGTTAACTCGATCAAGAAGTCTGGGTAAGGTGTAGAAGTGTATTCTATAGACACACAGCAGCTAACAAGTCAAGTCAAACACACAACTCACGCGTATTTATACAATATTTACAATCGATATTGTCATAGAAAAATTTGTAAACACTAATCAATGATTTCAGCAATTTAAAAATCCCCATAGAATATTCAAAAACGAAGAATATTTGAGCGAACAATTGTTTTCAATAACTTCATCATCAGGCTCTACAGTTCATAAATTGAGTTCATAAATTGACCTATTTGCACATTAATCGATGGTTCATCAATTGACCTACTTGCACATCCAATTGATAGGTTCATCAACTGACTGCTATACAAACATTTGATCGATCAGTTCATCAATTGACCCCAATACAAATGTTTAACATTTAATCAATAAGTTGATCGATAAGATAAAATTTAAAAATATGAGTTTGGGGATCTATCGTCCCCAACACTCCCCCCCTTTTTAATAGCGGGCTTTCCTGAGGTCAACCTGCACCTTGACTGTAGCTCGCCGTTCTCGGATAGGCCACCGTCTAGGACGTGTTTCAGCTTGTTGTTGAGGTTTTTCTTGTGGTGGAGTGGCCGGTAAGTTGAATGTGTCTAGCAGGAGGTCAAGAGGAATATTTGCTTCGGTTGATGGGCGGTCTGGGGCTAACCGTTTACGTAACTGATTCCGATGACGTTGCCACCTGTCACTGCCTACCTCAACTTCGTACATGACTCGGCCAACTCTCCTGACCACCCGCGCTTCTGTCCATGGACTATGGGTCGGTCTGTAATCACGGGCAAACACAGGACATCCCACTTCGTACGTGGATCACTTTTCAAACTTTGTCCGTTCTGGTGTCGGTGCATTACTTGGATGCATCAGGCTGTGGATCGTCTTCAGTCTTCTTCCCATTAGGATCTCTGCTGGGGACTTTTGCTCGGGCAACGTCTCATTTGGTGTCGTTCGATACACATATAAGAAATTTTGTAACGCGTCTGCTTGCGTCCCCTCCCCTTTTGTCTTAGCCAAGGCTCTTTTAAACGTATCCACAAACCTTTCTGCTTGCCCATTCGACTGCGAATGGTATGGTGGCGAGCGTAAGTGCTTTATGGCTAGTCGTTGACAGAATGACTGGAATTGGCTGGAGGTGAATTGTGAACCATTGTCAGATACAATGGCATCTGGTATACCATTTCGGGAGAATATTTCTGTGAGGATTTGTATTGTTTTAGTCGTCGTTTGCGGTATGATAGGGTTGATTTCAGGCCATTTCGAAAGGGCGTCAACTACAACTAGATACATGGTTCCGTTAATCGGGTCTGCAAAGTCGACGTGTATCCTGGACCAAGGATGATCAGGTTGTGGCCATGAAACTGGTGGAACTTTGGCGTTCACTTTTGCTGCTTGCTGACACCGCATACATTTTCCAACCAACTCTGTTATATGTTGATCCATTAGTGGCCAATACGCATAACTCCTGGCTATGGATTTCATTCGTTTAACCCCCGGATGACCATGGTGGAACTGTTTCAGCACTTTTGCACGAAAGGATTCTGGCACAATCACTCTCTTTCCGAACATCAAGCAGTCGTTTACAATGCATAGAGAATCCCGCCGCTGATACAGCTGTTTTATATCACCATCAAACTTCTTAGACGGCCAACCGTTGGTGACATAGCTCATATTTCTCTTGATGATAGTGTCACTCTTAGAAGCATTTTGTATGTCCGTTGCAGTCACCGGCAAAGTTCGTATTGCGGTCGTCAGATAACATTCGGCGTGGTCTTCCGCTAGCAGGGATGCGAATACCATGTTTTCCTCAGCCGCCAACTGGTCACTAATGAGTCGTGATAGGGCATCCGCCTGACCGAATTGTTGAGTGCGTCGGTACTGGATGTCGAAGTCATACCCCAAGAGTGCTAAAGCCCATCTCTGAAGACGATTTGCAGAATGTGCTGCAATGCCAGATTTTGACCCGAAAATTGCGAGTAAAGGCTTGTGACCTGTGAGAAGTGTGAATCTCCGACCGTACAGGAACTTGTGGAAACGGCGCACAGCAAACACAAGCGCAAGCGCTTCTTTTTCTATCTGGCTGTATTTTTTTTTCTGCTGGGGTTAGTGTGCGGGCTGTATGCATAACGGCTTTTTTCGACGCATCCGGAAACTGATGGGAGATAACAGCGCCTAGGCCATTCGCTAAAGCGTCTGCAGCTACGATGATCGGCATGGCTGGATCGTAGTGTGTCAACAGCAACTCTGAACTAATAATGGACTTCAGTTTACAAAAGGCAGTGTCACACTGTTTAGTCCAGTTTCAAGAGCTGTTCTTATGCAGTAAGCTATTCAGTGGAGCGCGAATATCATGCATCGATGGAACGAACGCTGAGTAATAGCTGACAAGTCCCAGGAAGGAACGTAGTGATGAGACATTAGTGTGAGTTGACATCAGTTTGATTGCTCGAATATTCTCAGGATCCGGCCTGCGGCCGTCGGCGTCGAAAATGAACCTCAAGTACTTTACAGACTGCAAATAAAACTGGCATTTCTCTGGGCGTAACCGGAAACCGTTGTCACTGATGCGTTGCAGTACCAATGTCGTGCGTTCTCGTAGCTGTTCTGATGTCGTCGCAACAATTAGAATGTCATCCAAATAAGCCGCGACTCCCGAGATACCTGATAGTATAGTATCCATTAGTTGCTGGAAAATAGATGGTGCAGTTTTGACCCCGAAAGGTAGACGGTTATACTGGAACAACCCATGATGTGTATTGATAGTTAACAGCGCTCTTGATGCTTCATCTACTTCAACTTGCAAATAAGCATCAGCTAGATCCAGCTTAGCGAAAAATCTTCCCCCATTCAGCATGGTAAATAGGTCTGCGGGAACAGGCAGGGGATAATGATGTTGTTCCAGAGCTGCATTGAGACCTGTTGAAAAGTCAGCAAATATACATGTCATGCCGTTGGCTTTCTTAATAACCACAAAAGGTGCTGCCCATGCAGAGTAGGAAACGGGAGTAATAACTCCTTGTTGTTGAAGGCTGTTCAATTCTTCATCTACTGTTTGTAATGTTGCATAAGGGACAGGTCTCTTTGGGCGAAAAACAGGTTTAGCCCCAGTTTTTAATCGAAGTGTTGCTTTCATGGCAGCGCAGCGACCCAATCCAGGTTGGAATATAGTTGAAAACTGCGTCATTAGGTTCCTCGTATATGCTTCTAGGTCATGTGGTTGTTGTCGTGGTTGGGGTTGTGATACCAGGTTGCATATGGTATTCAACGGGACATCAGCTAAATTTAAGTGATCGTACCAATCTAACCCGAGCAAATTTAGATCAGCTGGTGTTATGTAGCATACCCCAACAAATGCCAAATCACGGAAAGTAACTGTACATTGCATTTGTCCAAGCAGGTGAAGGTAATTACCACACGCAGTACGAGGCTTATGCGTTGTACGCTGCAAGTTTGGGCTGCTTATTTTGGTCCAAGTTTTACGAGAGAGGATAGTGACATCTGAAGCAGTATCTATCTGCAATCTAGATGAATGTCCATTAATGTTAACAGTAATAAACTTTCTCTGACCTGGTGATGAGCTTTGACACGAAGATACTAAGCTCAGTGAATTGGTGCGGGATCTAGGAAGGGTCATTTTGGTATTTCTGGATTGACTTGGAGTCTTCTTCCTCAGACATAACCCATCCTTATGACCAATAACCTTACACTTCTTGCATCGATGTTGCTTAAATGGGCAGTTTCGAACGTAGTGCCATGCACCACATTGCCAGCAAGGAGCAGGAGGAGTTGCTGTAGTCTGTCGTCTCGGGCTGGAGTGAGATGGACTGGATGAAGCGGGGACGTATTTGTTTTTGTAAGGTGTCTGTTGCACCGCTCGTACTTCAGATCGGTTAGATCCACCACTCTGGACCATAGAAGTGTCTCGTTGCAGATTAAAGAGAGGCTGATATTCATTAGCTATATCACTCAGGGTGAGTTTCGGCACTTGGTCCAAACGACTCAGTAGTCTTGTTCGTAAGTCGCTAAACTTTTGGTGCTGCAGGCTGCAAATAAGTATCAGGGCTTTAAACTGATCTTCAGTCAAGGACTTTAACCGGAAGCGTTCGCATTCACGGTTGACAACACCTACATGCGTAAGAAAATCATCATCTTCGTTCATAGTTAGCTTCAAGCAACGATAAAGAGTATTAAACAGTGACGAATTATCGCCAAAATGTTGGCTTAATGTTTGAACTGTGTCTTCAAATGATCGATCACGTGGGTTCAACGGCAGGATCAGATTGGAATATTTGTCCAGCTCATTTGCACCCAGTTTACGAAGTAGCAGCCGCACTTTCCAAGCATCATCTTGATTGGCGAAATCAAATTTAAATAGATCTTCATAATGCCTGAACCACATCTCGAAAGTAACATTAGCATCAGGATCGTAATGAAATTCAGCTATGCTATTTGCGATGCCATCAACCGATGGTGCTGTGGTCGAACTAGACATGCTTGGCTGTAAAGGAGGTGTAACCTTGGTCTCCATCAACATTTGCATCAATTTCAGCTGCTGCTCAAGTAACAGTTCAAGTTTCGCAGGGTCCATAATTCAAAAACCACTATCGCCAATTTGTTATTCGCTTAAATGCTATTACTGATGCGTCTTACTCAACGAACGAAGGATCAGTGACTCAGCGACTCGATAGTTATTCTGGTTCGTTGTCCCCCAACTCTGTTAACTCGATCAAGAAGTCTGGGTAAGGTGTAGAAGTGTATTCTGTAGACACACAGCAGCTAACAAGTCAAGTCAAACACACAACTCACGCGTATTTATACAATATTTACAATCGATATTGTCATAGAAAAATTTGTAAACACTAATCAATGATTTCAGCAATTTAAAAATCCCCATAGAATATTCAAAAACGAAGAATATTTGAGCGAACAATTGTTTTCAATAACTTCATCATCAGGCTCTACAGTTCATAAATTGAGTTCATAAATTGACCTATTTGCACATTAATCGATGGTTCATCAATTGACCTACTTGCACATCCAATTGATAGGTTCATCAACTGACTGCTATACAAACATTTGATCGATCAGTTCATCAATTGACCCCAATACAAATGTTTAACATTTAATCAATAAGTTGATCGATAAGATAAAATTTAAAAATATGAGTTTGGGGATCTATCGTCCCCAACACCTTCAAATTCCAAATTTGTATAGAGGTTTTTCTTTGAAATGAAATAATCAGATTTCTTGTCACAACTACTTCGTTTCATATTCATGTCTGTGAAGCGGTCTGGTTGGCCAGTTTTCGTCAGAGTTCCTCGTCAATGAATTTCGTACTACATATTCGATGTATTCGGTAGCATAAACAGTGGACGATATTTCTCTTTCTGCCTGAAGGAATCCAGTTGTAGATGTTGGACAGCTTTCATTCCATGTCTGTTTTTTATGGATTTATTGATCTTTTTAAAGAAACGTTACATGTTCTCATCAGACGCACATCGATAAAATAGATTGACTGATCTCCCTCACTTTCTAACGTGAAGTCTAAGAATGGGTGGCATGTGTAGAAGGAGTGTAAAATATGTTCTAATTCAATGTTGTTATCGCAAACGACAAATGTGACGTCCATGTATTTTACGTATAGATAAATTTGATTACTCATCGAAATGAGTTGATTGTTTTACAGTTTTGCCATGAAACAGTCCGTATAGTTCACTTTGTTGACAGGTAACAGTTGGCATAAAGTTGAGTACCAAGGCTTTCTGTTAGCAAAAACAACATACAGATTACATAATTGAATGAATAATATATTTAAAAATTATTAATGAAAATGATCTATGGGGTGAATCAAACATACCCATCACTGATAAATGTTATATCCAGAACTTATATTCTGCACATACCACATACAACTCGGGTACTCGAACACGAGAACCTTCGAATCTTTGTGAACTCCTTATAGGTTCCTCGAATTCACACGTGTGCCGTTCTCACAATAGATATATATAAAAAACCGATATATATTCTTAAAACATCACTACATTATGGGTAGAGTTTAACTGAATGGTTTTATAAAGTATTTTAGTAATGAATTATGTTCGTCGCTCAATTTCATGGAAGAGTTGAAGTTATACATTAACAGAGTTGGATCGCACACGAAACTCATAGGTCTTGTGTTGAAATCTCGCGAGGCGTTATCGTGGATACGCACTACTGAGTAGTTTCATATTAGAACAAAACGACTGTCCAGTGCTTCGAAGTTTTCCGTAGTGGTCTAGCTTCAATTGACTCGTGACCTAAAATATATTTAAATTACTATAAAATTCCTAAAAACCCTTTTGATATGAATTACGTTTGTAACCATTTTCACGACAGTAAACATTTCCATATATATAAGTTTAAAAGTTCTAATGATACTCAAAAGTGAAACTGATCAGTCTCTATTAGCACATATGCGTATCATGTATGGACTGCATCGAAATAGCCATTTTCACAAATTCCATGGAATAGATAAACTGTTGCTAATAACAGAATCTAAGACCAGAATGTTGTCCTGCTTAAGATTCTTTTACTAAATTTACTTGTCAACGGTCGTTGATATTCATATTCACACTCGAACTCAACCTCATGGCTATCTGAACTCAGTAGTTTGGTAAATCATGTATTAACGATTGATGCCTAGGTTACTGAATTTAAGTGTCGTTGTGAACAATAACAATAAACTATAAACACACCTAGATAGAGTGAAGTGAATGTGTTAGATTCTATTTCTAGTCTAAACCCTCGTAATTGCGACTATGAATTAGTCCAATCACAATAAACACAATTGTCTCAATATAATTTCCCTTTTTAATTGTGATCAAGACTTTTCATTTCTGATTACCACAATGACAAGATCATTGAGAATTACCATGGAGGGAAAGGTGGATAGCATAGAGGGAAAACAGTACTGATTTCAGACTAAAAACAAACAAAGTTAGTTGTTGTATTAGCTACATTTAGAAGAAGGCAAATAGAATGAACTAGCTATTAAATGAATGAGAGAAATGTATGGTCTACATAATCATATTTCTGTATAGTATACTGTAATAGCATATGGGTTTGTACATCTATCAATATGTATGACGTAATGATACCGTCAATTAGAGAACAGTCATTTTTCGATCAAACTAATGACACATAAAGCCGTACGAGCAGTTTAGAGTATTTATCAGTTCTTCTTCCTGACTAGCTCTGCCTGCCTCTTGAGTGTAAAATACAAATCTCAGCCTCCACGATATGAATCCTGTATTTCAGACATACTGGGTTTATATACAAATCAAAAAGACCACATCGCACTATAAAATAGAAAACAGCATTAGTAAAAGATGAAGTCAATAGGGACTGTGAATGTGGGAGACAGTATTTGATAGACTGGGCATAACTCAAGAATGGTAAATGGTATAATAATACTTCTTAAGTCAAAATGAACCACATAACATGAATATGAACAGTGTAGTTACTTAACAAATACGCAATAAGAAATATATGTGTATAGTATTAGTCCATAAATAGTTGTAGAAAATTAGTATTTTTACTTCTCATCGGGATATAACATACACCTCTTCTGTTCTGTATGGAAACATATATTCGTCCTATAAATACATGATATTCATTATAATATCCATCCATAAGTTGCTTCTGAATAATAAGAGGATTGAATTCTATAGCTCAATTGGAGGTTTGAAGGTGTCTGAGGAACTAAATGCATCTCATTACTTACTTATGCCTACAACCTTCCTTATGGAAGAACATAAGTAGCCCACCAGCATTATCCACCAAACTTTGTCCCAGACAATCCTTTCGAGTTCTTTCCAGATGTTAGTCACCATTTCATGCTTGTTTCTAATTCTCGACACGGTGTGTTCGTTAGTCTCCCTCTTTTCTATTTTCATTCAGGATTCCAAATAAGGCTTGCTTCGTGATGCAGTTCGATGTTTTCAGCAGTGTGTGTCCTATTTACTCCACACATGTTTTTCTAATTTTATATTCAGCCGGAAGTTGTTTCGTTCTCACTCATAGTAGGCTTTTGCTTATGGTATACGACCAACGCATATTCAGTATCTTGGGTAGACAATTGTTTATAAATAATTGAAACTTATTGATGATGGTTATGGTAGTTCTCCAGAATGAATTTTCCACCGACCACTTATATGTTATGATGATGAACATTTACCGTACATAGACAATGAGTTTGTACATGCAATACTCATTATCCTCCTTTTTCCTGTTTTGCGATTCAAATCACACACTAGATCACTATTCATAATTATGAAACAGATACATCTGAAATACCGTTTAGTTTGTAGCGTGGTGTCGAGTGGAGATTGACTATGAACACCGCTACCAAGAAGCTCGTTCCAAATGACTCCATAAAATCCCCGAGAAGCCAAATATCATAAGGCAATTAATGGACCAAGTCGATGTTTATTTGCTGGCGATCTCGCGGTATCGAAAGGATACCGAGATCGTGCCAGGATACAAGCTTGGTTACAGAACGCAACCGAATTCGCGCGAAGTTACAATCGAAGTGTAAGGATAAGAATGGAAGCCCAATATAGCTGTCATTAGCACAGTCAAACAAAAGCACATTAAAACAAACACTGGTACATTTGGTTATAATAATAATTGTTTTTATTAATTCAGTCGTGTTCTCGTGATAAGAGTGAGTCACTACAGGAGCCTACCGCTAGAAAGGGTTTACACTTTCGATAAATAGCTGTTTAAATCGTGGGACTGATCGGCTGACGAGCGATTGTAGGACGAACGGATTGGCGAACAGGAAAGCGATCGTTGATCGTCAAGTTGCCAACGAAGGTTATTTTTGGAGAACGGTACCAGGAGTGATGTGCTATACTTGTTGCTTGAGTTGACATGCTGCACGAGTGGTTTGTATCCTGAATCTGAAGATGGTGTTCGTAGAGAATGCGGACCAGAAACGCTGCAGACGTAGGACGAAACCACGTTGGGCCAAAAGACCAGAAGTGACCGCAACGACCAAGTTCGAGACCAAGCGTATGCTAAGCATTCGAAACCAATATATCGACTGAGTACGTTGACAAGAGCGTGAGTGATCAGGCCAGCTTTCGCCAAAGTTGACTGAAGTCGATGGAACCAAATGGAGATGGTCGAAGGCATGGGCTCAGGAAACAAAAAGAAAATCAAAAAAGAGAAGAGTGTAGCATGCGTGTAGTATAGGAATAATCCTACATCGTATCAGTTGTTGACTGTGCGAATAGTCACGAAAGCATACGGGTAACCGTACTCGGCGACCGGAACGTGAGACGATAGTCTCGTTCGCGTCGCGTGATCCTGCAATCTCATCCGAAGTCAAGGGCGGCGTGGTCTACTGATCTGAACATGAGACTGTTGTTTCGTCCGTAGACAGTGCAGATGACGCGTGCTGTTGACTGGGACGTGAGAATCAGGTCTCAGGTGTATCTAGCGTGGGACCTGAAGATGGTTTGAGGATCCCGCTAGGTTTGATAGGTCTAGCATTGAATCTCAGGGTATCAGATAGGGCACTGTCATCGACGTGTGCTGGTTTGAGACAATCAATGCTGACGATCTCAACGCGGCCATATCGATCAACCTTGAAGGTCTTTTCGTGACGAGCGATCACGTGAAAAGAGCCTTCGTAAGGTTGTTGCCAAGGTTTGCGTACCGAATCTACTCGTATGAAAACACGTTTACAAGTAGATAACTCTCGAGGGAGAGCGACCTGTCGATGTTGTATTCGAGTTGACACCGGAGACAGCGTTCGCATAAATGCAGACAGTCGATGGACGTAGTCTGATTTACCGAAATTAGGTCTGCTCCGTGGTGTGAAGAATTCTCCGGGCAGACGCAATGTCGTGCCGTATACAAGTTCAGCGGCCGAACATTGGATATCTGCCTTTAAGCTCGTTCTGACCCCTAAAAGAACGAGCGGTAAGATTTCGTGCCAGTTGCCGTTTTCGTGTGCTCGTAGAGCGCTTTTAAGTTGGCAGTGAAACCGTTCAACTTAACCATTTGGTGCTGGGTGGTAGACGGATATGCTTATGCGTATGCATTCCGTACCAAGCAGCCGGGTCAGCAAGGAGAATCGTTAATAGGGTAAAATTTCTCGAATAAAACGTGGGATTTACCGTCACGCGAATAAAAAGTGACAAGGATTCGATACACATACGTGGGAGTCTATTATATTAATACTATTCTTATCGTTATCCGTCATGTTGCGTATATTATATATTAAAAGATAATATGAAAATATACGACAGACGTGGATAGATAAACAATAGACTCACCAAATTGGCTTCTTTGGAAGGTTTGACCAGAGGTTGTTGCGTGTTCCAGACTTGGAGTTCACCAATTGTAGCGTGGCGTCGAGTCGAGATTGACTATGAACACCGCTACCAAAAAACACGTGCCGAGAAAATCAGAAGGCATAGGTTGAGCGTAACCAGATTTATTCGTTTGGCGATCTCGTGGTATCGAATGAATGCCGAGATCGTGTCAAGAACGGTACAAGCGGAAGCAGGAGTATAGAGTACGTGCGAACAGTAGCAAAAACCGCGGAACAATAATGGAAGGTAATGGAAGTACAAAAATGGCTATAATTGGCACAGTTAAACAAAAGCACATTAAAACATTTGGTTATAATAATAATTGTTTTTATTAAACCAGTCGTGTTCTCGTGATAAAAGTGAGTCACTACAAGTTCATCAAATACAGAGAGGTAGTGTAGACTAAGCTCTGAAAGTATTTGTAAACTATAAAAGCTGAAACAACAATGAGACAACTGAAGATCACAACTTCTGATAACATTCGCAAACTACATGCTTGCACGATTCTAGAAACTCAATACAGACGATGGTTAGATGTTTATCAATTGAAAGTGGTATGCCTGACGGTAGAAGATTAAGAAGATCGAGGAGCAGAGAACGAGAACAGGGAATGTTTGGTGTAGAAGCGAAATAACAATGAAGTTTGAGACGATTGATTGACATTTTTCAATTGAACTATTTACTGTATGGTTCTCAGAGTTTACTGTGTGATCGTTTGCTTTCTTTTTCTTCTTTTTCATTTTCCCAACTTTGAAATGTTTTATTCAACTGAATCACTGAATATTGACAGGCGGAAATTTAAATTATTCATGAATATGTCAAAATACTCAAATGAAAATTAGTCAGTTTGTTTATGATTAGATATATATTTCTTGATTATGGATATAAAGGGTGATGGTAGATGATTTCATTGAATAGATTGATAAAGAATAATTGCCTTGTCAACTGTAATCTCTCATTCCGTTACCTTAGCAGCTAGTAAACTATGCATGATAATAAAACCTAAATATCATAGTTCATGTATTGGACACTATAATTTCAACTTGTTGAGTCCAAATTCATTGGTGAATCCATTATGGTTTTGTAATGTGTGCTACTGATATCATCAGATATTAGTAGTATGTATGATCAATCGAGAGTGAAATATCTGGTGGCAGAAGGTTAAGAAGATCGAGGAAAGAAGAAAGAGAACAGAAAGCATTTGGTATTCAAATGAATGAACGGTCAAGTCTGAGACGATCGATTGACATTTTGCAAATGAACTAATTACTGTATGGTTATCAGATTTAACCGAGATGTTCTGTAATTTGTGTGTTCCAATACATCCGTTCCTTTTCACTGCAGTAGTATCGTTGCATCTACAAAGAGTGTACTTATATCTAACAGTGAATAGTCAAATTACATAATCAAGGGGAAACTGGAAACTTCTACAATCATTAAAGATTAATCAATTTTATTTTAGAAAACTTCACGTTTCATTTTAAATACAGTCTGATATTCAATACAATTTTAAAGTGGAATATTCACTTCATCATCGATATTTATGATATAACTAGTGGAAAGAATATTGGGAAATTCAGTCGAATAACTAATAATAAGACAAGCAAAATGAGCCCATGAATCAGTATAAGTTAGACCAACATTGAACATCTGAAAGCACTGGACGTCTGTTTCGTCCTAGTATGGGAGTTCTTAGTGAGAGTGCGCATCCACAATTCTGCTCTCGAGATTCAATTCCATGACAGTCTACACAATATATATAACTAATAAGTCTAAATAACCATAGATTTGTTAATTCTATTAACTGACTCTATGATCTCATTGATAAGGTGGAATAACTCTCTGGTGTATAAAGTGAAAAAAACATTGTTTCCGAGTCTTAATGTGAATATCAATCATGAAATAAAACAAGAACACCCAACTGGCAGGTTTCATAGTATACAAAACTCACATTCTAGATCCTCCTCTTAAATTGCTTATTTACTTACACCTGTCACCACACTCATGGACGAGCATCGACAGCTCACCAGCATTCATCAACCAATCATGTCTTGGACATCGCTTTTCACTTATTTCTAGTTGCTATTCATCCTTTTCATGTCTAATTCCAATTCATGATATAGTGTGTTCTTTGTTCTTCCTCTTTTACGCTTCCTTTTACGATTCCAAGTTAGCGATTATCTCGTAATGCAGTCTGATGATTTCCTAATTTCTTCAGCTGGATCATGGTTTGTTCTCTCCCACAGTAGGCTGTTGTTGATTGTTTCCGGCCAAATAATATTGAGTATCTTGCGTAGACAATTGTTTACAAATACTTGTACCTTCTTGATGATGGTTATTGTGGTTTTCCACGTCTTAGCTCCTTTCAGAAGGACCGTGTTGGCATTTGTATTGAAGATTCTGACTTTCATGTTGGCTTGAACACTGTTGTTTTGAGTTCCATATATTCTTTAGTTGTAGGAACGCTACCTTTACTTTGCCAATTCTCATCTTTAAGTCTGTATCAAATCCTCCTTATTTATCGACTCCCTATGAAAAACAATTCATATATTTGTACATCTTATTACATAATAATCAAAGTGGGACAATCTGATCAATCTTGAATGTCAACAAAGAGAGATATAAACAACTTCTTATTACATGAATAAACATTTAATTAGTGTTATTTATCAATCCTATGAAATATATAATACATGGCTGAATGGTTTAATGTATCTGTAGTATTATGGTCTACTTCGATATTAGTACTGCTCTAGTAATAGACCTCATCCTAAAATTGTAGAACTGATATGATGTAACTGTCTAATCTATAAGACGTCACGTGGAAGTCATATCATCATCTACCTTGATTCATTGTGTTGTAACAACCTTCAATATATGGCGAAGAACACACTTAGTTTAGAGATAGAACAGTATATTTAATATGGATAAAAATAATGTTACATAAGGCCACGCCTGCAAGATCAAGCCATGCCATTCTATCGACTCGAATTAATTGAATTAATTTTACAACCTATTTAATCGTTTAGTTTTTATCCACGTTAAATATTGAATATCTATTTTCCCGATTGTCTCGTGTTCAGCCTTGAGGCTTGCGTGGTTAGGGCTCAATGCCACAAAGCGATATCGATCACTACACGTTATAAAAATTAGACGATAAATGTTCGATGAGTTTATTCATAGTTGGTGCAAAATCTTCTCTATAATTATGAACAATTTCATTCATTTATCTGCGGTGTATTTGTCGGTGTTTCACAGTCATATGAATGCATGATCATAAAGCGACATTCCTCACTGTACTCCAGGTAAATATCACGTTCACTACACAAAAACGAACATCAAATAACCTGATTATTTAGATATGGTCTGGTGATAAACAACGTAAAAGTATGATTATTGACATTTCTACAAACAACAAACCAGGTCAACACACAGACATTTGGAAATCACACTCTCAGATTATGTGCACCTTTATTTTCACTAGTGTTACTTTTAGAAAAATCATTTTGTTGCAACTGTGCATAGTAGATAAGAAGAAATGACATAGATACCATGACTATGTTATATTTACACACATAATCGTGTGTTAAAGTAATCGATTACTAATTATGAGTTATTGCTAAACACATTTAGGTAAAGCATGTCAAACCAGAACGGATCAATATCAGTTCGTGTTGTCATTAGATAAAACAATATAGAGTAACAATGAGTTCATATACCAACAGAAATGGTCAATAATGTACATATGATCTTAGTAAATTTAATCTTCTTAATGGTCACTTTGAATCATCGAATCAGAATAAGACAACAAAGCACTTTAAAGTCTATAAAAGCTTGACAACTTTCAATAAAATTTGATTCACTACATTGAACGAAATGATGAGGTGAGAGTTGACCAAACATACGAAGTGAATCAGCCAGTCATATGAACACAAATAACATTGATTCGTTAACATGGATCATTTTACATACAAATTTCCATATAATCTGTTGATATGGTTTTATTTGGTCTTGAAATTGTCTTCCCAATTCTACGACTGTCAAGAAATCTGTAAACAGCCGGATTGGAAGAACTAAACACAAGTGATTTTTGAGAATGATACATTTCGATATGTAAGTAATCAGTCAGATTCTAATAGACATTACTCACAAAGAATAACTCTCAATCAGCCTCATACAGTTGTGAATGGCAGATTTGTTGAATTCTAGTTTCATCATGTGAGTGGATCACATTTTCTAATGGAGCTATTAATCCATATGTTTACATCATTTTATTCTGTTAAAACACAAATACCATTTAAATATTATGATGAAGATGCAGATGGATTAATGGCTTGATTTGATGGTAAGTCAGTAAGTTTCTTCGACCTAAAATTGTCACTGAGATTTCTCGATCACGATTTATTCCATGAATCTGAGATGGTCACTGTGTTCAGCAAACCAGCTTTATACAGTTAGTCACATTCATAGATTCTTTGCATATTTTCACTAACAAAATTACGGGTAAAATATTTGTATATAAGAACACATACAAGATTGGAATAAATCACAAGTCGTTTAAGAAAAATATCGTCTCTTAACTTCGGGGTTTTGCAAACGAGTGAGCTCTTACATTATTCAGTTTGAAGTTTGTTTTATTTACTTTACTCACATTCAATTTGTATAAAGATTATCTCACCGACACGACACTTTTCTTCAGATTAAGTGAATCAAGTTGAGCACGTGTACAACAATAAGCGATGTTGTGAGTGACGTCCGTGTGAACTTGTGAATCCTACAAACTATCAAATCATATTTCATGTCCTCTGATACTTCTCTATCATAAACTTGATTTATAAATTTTATTCTTTCTGAGTCGTTGTCTGATGACCATCGTATTTTCAACAACATGTTTCACTCGAAATTGAACACCTAGAACATCAATTTCACACACATTCATTTCGGTCAGCTGTTCAAATTGATGAATTACTGAATGACCGGTAATGATTTTGTTAGACTACTGTAAGATAGATATTAGATGACTCTCACTCAGTCAGATGCTTTTAAAATAACTTTTAAAGAGATGAAATATTTTTCTGAGTTGACTGGATTGAAACGTTCATCCTGTCGTTGAAGAGACAATGTTCTTTGAAATTTTGTCATAAGAGTTAAGCATTTGACCATATCATCATACATGTAACTCTGAGAATAGGCATGATAACTTGTATGCAAAGTCAGTCCGTGTTTAAACGTACATTAATTGAAAGAGATGCATATTCATTATACAGATATTTCATTACCTATTCTTGTTTTCATTATTTCAGAAGAATTTATCGCTGTCAGATGGTGCAAAGAAGCTATGAATGTCACCAAGTGTATAAAGCTGTTTTGCTGAACACAGTGACCATCTCTGATTCATGGATTGAATCGTGATCGAGAAATCTCAGCGACAATTTTAGGTCGAAGAAACTTACGGACTTACCATCAAATCAAACCATTAATGCATCTACATCTTCATCATAATATTTAAACGATATTTGTGCTTTAACAGAATAAATATGTGGATGAATAGCTCCATTAGAAAATGTGATCGACTCACGTGGTAGAACGAGAATTCAACAAATCTGCCATTCACAACTGTATGAGGCTGATTGAGAGTTATTCTTTGTGAGTAATGTCTATTAGAATCTGACTGATTACTTACATATCGAAATGTATCATTCTTTAAAATCACTTGTGTTTAGTTCTTCCAATCCGGCTGTTTACAGATTTCTTGACAGTCGTAGAATCGGGAAGACAATTTCAAGACCAAATAAAACCATATCAATAGATTGTACGGAAATTTGTATGTAAAATGATCCATGTTAACGAATCAATGTTATTTGTGTTCATATGACTGGCTGATTCACTTCGTATGTTTGGTCAACTCTCACCTCATCATCTCGTTCAATGTGGTGCATCAAATTTTACTGAAAGTTGTCAAGCTTTTATAGACTTTTAAGTGCTTCAATGTTTTATTCTGATTCCATGATTCAAAGTGACTATTAAGAAGATTAAATTTACTAAGATCATATGTACATTGTTAACCAATCATGGTGGTGGAAGAACTGTTCATTAGTCAATTTTCTTCCCTCCATTTCGAGAACCTGAGCTATCGTTTACTCACCATTCCTGCAATATCCTGACCCTTATTGATGTACGTTCTTCTGGATGTCATTACCAATAATTTCAAATTAGTGATTCATCAACTTGTTATTCAAAATATGCCCTCATGTGTTTACGAACAAACAGATTGTTGCCTGTAATTACCTGTTAATTGTTTATCACTGGTGGATTGTTTTGATTTGATTGGTTACAATTACAGTGACACAAACTCTTTTGATTGGATGTCAGTATTTACAATTTTACACTTGAATTTTATTTCAATAAAAATTCTGTAAGGCGATTTCCTCATTGATCTTAAATGAAACGAAGTCACATCCATTCTGTTTGACCACTATATTAAACCACTATATATTAATAGGCGTTGGGATAATAAGAAGAAATAAATTTCGTAGCGATCATGTAGAAGTGGAACTTACATTGTCCAGGTACATAGATTAAGGTAGCCAAATATTGTAATAATAAAGATGCAATGCATTCCGTCAAAAGTGTACTGTAGAACATTCAGAACGATTTCTCGAACCAGACACAAATTTGTAGTTACAACAGTGATTATTGTATCTGATAACTAATAAATTTGTTAACACACAAAGGAAGGAATAATTTCCATCTTCATATTTCAATTTATTATTGACATATATATCATTTGAGCTTGTATGAATTGTCATCTGAGTTGAAGTATACGAGTAAATCACTGTGATTAGATAATGTCAAGGGTGAGTGTGCAAATATGTTTTCTCTTGATACTGTAGAGTTCTGTTGTTTTACTTTAGAAGGGTTTTCACTGGAATCGAAATGGCGTTTCCTCGAGCACTACAGTCTGTAATGGAACAAAATATTGTTGTGTCATTTCATGAATGAATCAACATCAAAATTAATTTCAATGATACATTGTACACTTTGTGCCGTTGATCAGTACCCAATTATGAGAAGAAAACTAATCTGCTTAGGATAAGTAAGATTTCGATTAAAATTCATTTGTCAGTCTCTATTTATAACTTCATGTGTATTTTTCACATTGTTACTAGCAAATGTGTTGTATGTACTCAATTTGGGCGTACAATTCGTAGGTTCCTGCATGTAATCTATTATTCTTTAGTGTTCTGCATTATCCGTTCTCCGGCTGTTTTGCGAGGAGTGTTGAAGGCAGTTAGTAAGATATTTGGTTATTCTTTTGAGATCAATATTAATACGATTGTAGATAAACATCCAATGTCTTCCTAAGGCCTGACAGATGTTCCCTTATCGGATACTAACAATCCCCTTCATTCATATCTTTCCCCTTGTATATCTTCAGGTTGAACGGGATGTCATTACATTAGAATCCATGTATGCAAGCAAACGTATGAGAGCTTCACAGTGCTTTTGATGTGCAGGTCAGTATGATAAGGATTGGATGTTTGCTTAGTCACACATGTATATAGTTTGTCAGATGTAAGATGAATTTTTTGTTCCACTATCCTTATTATCACTTATTATTGATTGTTTGTTAATGTTGGATTGTGTCGGCCTTTCAATGTAAAAATATATTTACGTTGCAGTCAGGCTCATCACGTATTATTGATCTGAATTGTGTTGAGGTCCTGTAGAATAGACACTGGGAGGGAATCTACCGTAGATATTCGTCTAAAATAAATTAAAGTCCCAAACATGTAGACCAAGTGGAATCAAGCGTTATATCAGCCCTATCTAATAAACATATTCTGTGACGAACAGGTTGTTTGAGTTGATCTAGTCAGAGACTTGTGTTCTCACAAATATTTCTAATTGAGAATGTTGTACTGTTTCCCAATTTTCTCCGAAAGTCAATCCATTCGATTCCATGTAGTTCATCTACTTGAATTATATATTCTTTCCATAGATGGATGGTTTTAATATCTAACGAACCGATAACCAATTAGTTTCAAGCTCCTGAAATCTTGTCTTATATACACATAATGATATCGTTATCTTAATCATCCAGGACCTTCTACCAATCGCTTCCCGAAAGAAAACCTAAATAATTCATTGAAAGATCTTCAAAAACCAAAGTATAATAAAAGATAGTTAACTCATCTAACGTTCTCCAGAAAAACAAAGTGAATGACTAGTTCTCTGTTATCTTGATTCAATCATTATCAATCTTCGTGCCATTGCTATCATGGTTTTTAGAAGCTTATAGAATATCAAGATCACTGTATGGTTCTATAACTATGATTAATCTTCTCGAAGTCCATTGCTTGAACCTATTCAAAAAGTGTATCAAGATATCTTTTGCTTGGAAGAATGATCTATTTTTCTTTCTATAAGTAATTAGTTCATATTTCTTGATGATCAAATGACTTGATACTTTGCAGCTTTGTTGACTAAAACTGTACAAATAATTGTCTATTGATGTATGAATGATGGAATTGACTCATTGTCAGCTCATAGAATTACATCATTTATTTGACAGGACTCATTTTACTTTGGATAAGTAACAGCTTTTTTATTTCTTTTTATCGATTTGACTTCATGAATGTACATGCGTATTGAAAAATTCTATGGCTTACATAGTCTAAAGATGCTATTCATTCACATATTTTTACATTATTCAAACTGATAATTCTTTTTGATAATGTGTACTACTAATGTTGGCAGATATAAGTAGTATGTATCATCAAGAGAAAGTGGAATATCTCGAGGTAGGAGGTCGAGAAAATTTGATGAGAAGTGGATGAGAACACAGAGTGATTAGTATAGAGACGAAGGAGCAATGACGTCTGAGATGATTGATTGACATTTAGCAAAGAAAGTATATATTATAAATAGCTTTTGGGATATTACCAAGTAATTGTGTAATTCTGTATACAGATATATTCCATTGTCACCAGTCGTGTAGTCGTTTACTACACAGATAGTGTTATATGCGAAACTAAATGAATTCGGACATGTGAATTACTAGATTCTGACATCACCTCTTAAGTTGTCATTATTTTCACAAAAACTGATCCATAAATTAGGTTTGAATATGAATTTGTTGACACATAATGTTGACATTTGACGAGAAGGACTGTTAACTGCGTAGCTGGTTTCGGATTAATTCCTCTGTTTGACATTGAAACTATCTTCATTTTCTTTATTGAATAAGTCAGCGAATCAGTTCATCACCATATATGTTTGAAAATTAATATGAATATGAATAGAAAAGAGATAGAACAGTATTATGTTATGTGTTCTACTGATGTTGACAGATATAATTAGTATGTATCATACACAGAAATTGAAATATGTGGTGGTGCAAGGTTTTGAAGATCAAGGAGAATAGATTGAGAGCTGAGATTGATCGCTTTGGAAGCGAATGAACAATAAAATCTGAGACGATTGATGAAGCATTCACTGTATGGTTCTCAGATATTCTGTAGATCAGACTAGACATATTTAGTTATAATCCTCTTCATTCTGTATACATTTATATATAAATATGAACTTATCTTCCTAAGCAAGCTACTTCCATACTACTCACTTATTGATTTTCAGTATAAATTTCAAGAGAATCTGATTTCTAAAGATTGACAAGTTGTCAATAAGTCAGTACTTGAACACTTTTTTATATCTAAAATTTATTCATATTCAATCACTAAGCAACAATGTCATCATACAGGTATAGATGAACATGATAATAAACAAAACGGAAGAAGAAGGTCGTATGGGGTGGAGGATGGAAATAGAATCAATATTACTAGCATGTAAACTAAATTTAAAAGAGAGAATAATGAATTGATTTTAATTAGAAAATGATGTAAGAATGTTGTCGTTGTTGTTGTCATGGCAACAATATAGATACAGAATAAACTAATGGAATAATAAATTCGAAAGATCAGATGAAATTATTCACCATGTGGTTGATGCCAAAATAATGTTTTTTCTCTATTTTTCCTTTCTTTTTTTTCTTTCTTTTTTGTTGTTGTTGTTGGAATTATATCACACAATCATTATCTCTGTCATATTGATATACATACATATATGGATACTTATAAGTTGAGTATATGTAAATGAATGTGTGTGACATGTAGTTTCCTCTTTGCCTTTATATGTATGACTGGAATGCAAGGCTTGTTAAGTCAATTAAGAACAATGATGTTTAGATCAGGGTTTAGAATGGTACTTGAATTGTTATTTTTGGTTGAGATCATGAACCGATTGATGTTAAATCACTACTGAAAACCTTAAAGCACTTGACGGTCATTTCGTCATTTCGATAAGTTAGTAAAATCTCAAAAATTCTCTTCAAACAAACTGTCATTTTTGATGTTGATGATTGAGTCTAATCAATCCAGATGTATTGATACCATTATCATCTACAAACTAACCTCATTTAGTATAACTACGGTTCTTCATTGAATAATACACAAAATTTAGTTACAAACTTCAACTTGTGAGGTGTCTGGGACGTTTAAACACGTCCTTCAAGTACGAAAATAAGAAGGCTTCCTATAACAGTAACATAAAGAAAGATTGTAACATACGATATTACAAAGGACAGTTGATATCTGTGTATAAATTCTGTAAGAGTTTACGAACTACCGAAACCTAATTCAAGTGCAAAACCATGTGGAAACTATGGCGTCTAAACAAATGCACAAACTGTGGATAACCGCTACAGTGATTAAGGTACAGTGATGATAATGATAAAAACAATGATAAGTACAATAAACGTTATAAGTACACGTGAACATTTCAGAATATTACAGTACAACTTACGTTACAACATAAGTGTCAAAATTGTTGGGAATACAACTGCTTACTCAATGTAATTAAGTAGTATAAAACACAATATAAAAAGAGTGGAAAGGGAGCGAGTCGGAACAATGTAACACAAATTTAACACTCAATAATAAATGTTCAAATTGTGATACAGTTAATCATAGTGAGGAATATTCATTCCGATTCCATAAATATAATAAAGGAATATGAATGTGAAGTAGTTAAAGGTAGTTAGTAGATAACTACACAATTACGTTTCATGTTATTTGACACTGATCAGTAGGATATATCTACAATGTTTAGGGTATTGATGTTCCTTTAATGATTCGAATCAGGGTCATCAAGCTTTATAGTCCATGATGTAACCACCTAGCTATTTACACATCATGTAGACATAAAAAAGACACAAAAAAGACTACAACCCCCAAATGCCCTGGTACGGCCGAGAGTGGGGAGAGTCCGCTCTCCCTCTCGAAATACTCTCACACGGCCACGCGTAAACAGCCTCTGCCAGGGAAGTCCTACTCATTGCCTTCTCGTGGCAGGGGTGTTGTTTGCGAAAATGAGAGGACGAAAAGCGAACGTCCGGCGCTTTAACCGGATCACAAACCAATGGTGCACATGGGCTCCAGTATCCTGCGGGAACGAATGGCGTATGAACCAATCGTTGGTCACCGGCTACCATGGGATTGCATCTCCTCACGATGCTCCACTGCCTTGTGGGTTAGACCATTAGGTCAAAGGCTCGGAGTGTGGCCCCCTAAGATAACCACCCTCTTCGGTTTGGGCACCCGGGCAGTATCACAGCCCACACACAAATGATGAACTCTTTATGTCTATGGAAATTACCTTTCTCGCTTCGAAAAACAATAAATTGATTCAAATTATTATCATTACAATTATTGTCATTATTAATACTATTATTATTATTACCATTATTGTCATTATTATTATTATTATTATTATTATTATTATTATTATTATTTTCCACATTATTCACCCTCTTTTATACTTATACAGCGGCTCGTCTTTGGTGGAAATTCGACTGTATCTAAACGTTCTCGAGTCACTGTCCGGTTGAAAATTGTATGTTACCACCGAATATGAGTACTGAAGCAGTTTTTCTGAAACCACGTGCACCATTCAAACTGGCTGCCTTCAACGTTCGCACACTAGTGCAGGTCGGACAACAGATAGGGCTGGCTATGTCTTTGGAAAGTCTTAATATTGATGTTTGTTGTCTATCCGAGACCCGTATTCAAGATCCTGGCGAAGTACTACAAATTCGATCTCCATCTGTCGCTTCAAAAAGCTTGTTTCACGTGCGCTTATCCGGGGACCCTGTGGCATCTTCGTCTGGTCTTGCTGGTGTTGGTGTCGCACTAAGCGCTAGAGCTGAGGCAGCACTAGTTGATTGGATCCCCATTAACAGTCGGCTATGTGCTGTTAGATTAGAAAGTTCCATCAAAGTGAGAAGAAATCGGCGTGAGAAACGATGTCTTTTCGTCATCTCCGCCTATGCCCCGACAGATTGCAGCCCGGATGCAATCAAGGATGAGTTTTACCACCAGTTATCTGTTCTTCTCCAGAAAGTGCGTTCGACAGATATTGTAGTACTAGCCGGAGACTTGAATGCTCAGGTCGAGCGTCTAGGCACAGAAGAGAGTCTTTTAGGTGGCCGATGGGGACTCGTTGGTCGCAGGTCAGATAACGGGGACCGTCTACTGCAACTGTGCACAGACCACAACCTGTTTCTGGCTAGCACTAACTTTCGGCACAGTCATCGCCGATGTGCCACCTGGCGTCCTCCCTCTGCATCCCAAGCCTGGACTCAGATTGATCACATCGCGATCAGCTTCCGCTGGCGTGGTTGTGTAAAAGACTGCCGCTCCTTTTGGAGTACCTATCTGGACTCTGACCATGCCTTGGTCTGCGCCAATCTTGCCTTACTTTTCAGTGGACATCGAAGTGACCGCCAACAAAGGATTGATGTTAGCAAGCTGGTTGCAACTTCTGTTGCAAATAAGTATCGAACCGAGTTAGCCTCTAGGCTAGCTACCACTCCACCGAAAAGTATAGATGAGCATTGGTTGCAATTGCTTGACGCCATGAAAATGGCGGGAACAGTCAGTTGTGGGTTTGCGAAACGTCCCGCTTTTAAGCACTGGGTTTCTTCTGGTTCCTTACAACTCATTGAAGCCCGTCGGTCTACTCCGGTGACCGTGAGTTTGACCATAAACGAAGGATGTTACGTAAAGAAATTGGGCAAAGCTTGCGTAAGGACCGAGAAGCCTGTTGGTCGGAGCGTGCTAATGAGCTGGAAGCAGCAGCTGCATCTGGTAACTATCGGAAGCTCTTCCAGCTCATCCGAGCCACTGGCAGCAAGAAGTCTGGTGTGAGTGAAACAATCTGCGAGGATGATGGGATGCCAATCACTAACATCCATCGACGTCTTGGACGATGGGCAGAATTTTTCGAAGGGCAGTTCAACTGGCCTGCTGCTCCGGCAACATCGATCAGACTGTCCTGCCCTCCATGGCCGGTGACGACTGATCCACCAAACGAGGAGGAAGTCCGCAAGGAACTCCAACTCTTGAAGCGTTACAAATCACCTGGCCCAGATGACTTACCTCCGGCTCTTTTTAAAGATGGTGGTGACTTTTTGACTAAGGAATTGACGACGTTGTTTACAAAGGTTTGGGAATCAGAGAGTGTACCAACGTCATGGAATGAGTCGATAGTTGTCCCTATCTTTAAAAAGGGTTCACGTCGTTCCTGCAACAACTATCGGGGGATAAGTCTATTGTGTTCTAGCTACAATCATGATCATTATCCCATAATGATTACGTAACTCTTAGTTGATAATACATATGAACACAGTTAATAAAAAGGGTTATAATATTAGATTACGTAATATGAATAATAATAATAATAATAATAATAATAATAATAATAATAACCATAGATTTAGTGATTATAATAAGATGATTAAAATGTTTTTTGTTATTATAATAATTAAAGGTCAATAGAGGTGTAAAAATAAATAAATATGGTGATATGATGAGTATTCACTAATAAAACAATGAGAATATAAGATATAAGTAAAGGGGAGAATGTAATAATAATAATAATAATAAGAATAATAATAATAATAATAATAATAATAATAATAATAATAGGATCATCAAAATACTTAAGGCCAAGGTAACGATAACGATAAGACGTACTTGTTTTGTACTCATAGTTCTGGTTTAAGCTCCTGGATGGCAAGAGCTTCGGCTATTTTTAAACGTTGGATGCGAAGAAATCTGGGTAGATTTGAACGAATCATATAAACAAACTTAAATTCATTTCTTGGATCTGTGGAATGGGTACAGTCGATTAGGTGTTCAAGTATAGAACTCTTAACTGCTATCGTTTTCCCCTCATAGAACCAAGCTTGAATATGTTCCCGTATCCGAGTTGGAAGCGAGCGCTGGCTACGGCCAATGTACCTGTTCGTCTAATAGTTGTTGTTAGACAATTTTTGATTACTTCTGATGTTCGATCACCTTTAAATTCCAGACTTATATAAAGGTTTTTCTTCGTAACGGAGCAACTAGGTTTCTTATCACAACTACTTCTATTCATATTCTTTTCTATGAACCGTTCTGGGTAGCGGTTTTCCGTCAGGGTTTTCTTGAGGAATTCAAGTTCTTCGTTAACGCATTCCGTACTGCATATCTGACGTATTCGATAACATAATGAGTGGATGAGATTTCTCTTTCTACTTAACGGAACCCAGCTATAGAAGTTAGTTAGCTGGCCATTCCATGTTTGTTTCCTGAAGATTGATCGTTGATTGAACCCATGGGACGTATGTGATTATATAAATCTTGGGTTATTAACCCCTTATTCTTAAGAATTTTAACAACATCTGTTAGCTGTTTTTCGATTTGCAATGTTTTATCAACTTCTTTAAGTTTGGAGAATTTAGTACTATCCTCTAGAATTAATTTCATTTTATCCAAATATTCTTGGCGATCAAGTAGTACTACACCAGCTTCTTTGTCAGGTTTACTTAGGATTAAATTCTTATTTCTTTTCAGGAGTATTAGCTGATCCAAATGGTTCTTAGTTAATAGGTTATTCATACTACATTGTGCATTAACGTATCCATGACTACAGTCCACTAATGTGGATTTAAAGTGCTGAACATTTTTTCTGGGGATGTTGGCACAAGATCATGAGTTTGATTTGATAGATTTTCGAATTGTATTTGTGTCTGAAGTCAACTAGTTTTGGAGGTGCTGTTACAGAACTTCGGACCCAATGATAAGGCCTGTTTTATTCGTGAATACTCATCATATCACCATATTATTATTATTATAACAAAAAAACATTTTAATCATCTTATTATAATCACTAAATCTATGGTTATTATTATTATTATTATTCATATTACGTAATCTAATATTATAACCCTTTTTATTAACTGTGTTCACATTTCCATACGGAATTTGTACTTTTACAAAAACAAAGAATTTTCATATATATACGATTGTACAGCTTGATAATAAATTCGTTGAAAAGAGATCCCTTCTCTGAAATTCGTGTTTTAATTTTAATGTTTAAATGGGAATTATCTGTCAGGTAAATGATCGATGTACATTATGTGATAATTGTGTAACTATTTAGTAACTATTTGTTTTTTAAAAACAAACAAGGGAAATTACGTTGAGAAATCAGAATTCTACTTAACAGTTAGTCGGCCAAATCGACTACATTGATTTGTAGACAATTACTCATATACTATGAACTAATCTAGTGGGTTATTCACTTAGCAAATGTCCCTTAAAAAGCACATGTGTTACATTTATTATGAAATAGCAAGATTATTCGTCGTGAATATTTTTCAACAAAACAAATACAAGTTTTGTGTATTTTGTTTATGTTGAGTTTAAATTTCGTTCAGTACACATTGACTCATTGACCAAACGATACTGCCCATGAAATGGGTTTGTTAAAGATATTAACGAAATGAAAGTTATTAAGACTGAAGTGGATGTGAAGTACGATATTGTACACTGACATATTCGAGATTTCAGGATCAAAATCTACAAACCATTTACCCTCAAATAACTTGACTTCTACACCAACTCCAAATAATTAGTTTTTTTACCTACAACCAATGATGACACTAGTCCAATAGTCTGTTAAGAAACAATAAACAAAAGTTCAGTTGGATCATATAAACAGAACAAAGGTGTAAGTCTTTCAAAAATTGCTTCTAATGACTAAGTAATAACTTTGTAAAGTGTATAGTTTAACTCTTTGATCGATACAATATCAGCTACAACAAAAAGGATTGTGGATTTTGATCAAGTTGAGTAGTTTGTAGAATTTCGTATGATGTAATTCATTAATCAAGTCCATGTTGTTACATTTAACATAAAGTTCAGTGTTTACATTAAATGAATTACGACTCACATTGACATTGAAATAAAACAGGGAAATTAAATAACATTTAAGGATAGATTTGATGTTTTAAATAATCATTTGAAGAAGAAAATACTTTGATAATGAATGTAAGTTTTCATAGTGTATCACAGTGTTGACATTTGGTTATGAACTGATTATTGTTATTTAAAAGGATTTGGTTTGTCATTGAACTCACAACAACGAATATGGTTGATAAGTTGAATTATTTACTCGTAGAACATTTGACGATATTTGTGTATTATGTAGAAAAACGCCTTCAATCATCCATCTACATCTCACGATTTGTTCTGTAATATAGTTAGTGCTAAGCCATCACTTTTGGCATTTTAAAGTTTTGCAAAAGCCATGCTTTTTGACTTGCTGAAAATCTTCTCTTCTTCAATCATCTACGAAAATTTACACACTAATTTTGCACCACACATTACTTACGAACAATCTCGTTGGTAGTATTCATCACAAGTTAGCAAAATGTTATCGTAGAGGCCAAAGCAAATAAATTGCTAACTAGCAAGTTCGATGAATTCAGAAATGCAAGTTTCTTTATTGGACTTTTCAAAACAACCAAACATCATCTCTAGTTTCTCCTGTTACCATGTTCTAGGTCTCTTTTAGGTTTCTAAAACTGAAGGCTGCTTATGTTTAAGTTGCTGCATAAAATTGTTTTGTTTTTATCACATCATTGGAAATACGAGACATTTAGAAGTTACTTAGATAAAAAGTAGTATAAAACGATAAGTAAACTATTTCCTTGTCATCACAAGTGGGATATGATAATAGTCGTTCAATATTTTTAACTTTTTAAATATGAAACTATTTACTATTGGACTCTATAAGGGCTCATTGCAAGAAGAAAATATTAAACGTCTCCAGGTAGTGTGTTTGTGATGATGTGTCCTATGCTAGGGGTTTAGCTTTTGCGCTCATAAGTGAAATCCCTAGGTTTGATTCACACTTCCAGGTTCGTGGATGCTCATGGTTATGGAGTTTCATATTAGAATTAAACCCACACTTAGTGCTCCCAGATTATTTTTTTTTATATTCAGAAAATTTTATTTTCTTCAACATGGTTAAATGTACTTCTGTTATTCTGGTTAGAAAGTTAACAAAACTCAATTTTATGAATGAACAATATTCATTTCAATGAATTTCATAATCACGCATATCTACCTACCATTATCTCATATTCAAATTAATCATTCATAAAATTGATCAGATTTAAGGGTAGAGAGTAGATCATCATTTGGAAATTGTGAATATGTCAATTAAGAATTATTGTGGTTTATTATATATATCAAATCAAATCAATTCAGATCATGAATGTTATGGGCTGACTTATATGAAGTTGTTAACTTGAATCAGTTTATAAGTGAAATGAAATTGTGCAATCAATCATGATCAGAATAAATATGGTCAACATGGGGTAACAGAGACAGAGAGAGAGAGAGAATATTGTGATTACAAATCGAAAATTACGTCATATGTAGAATAATATGAATTAGGTCAGATATAGTAGATTTAGGGGTGGATACTGAATGAATTCCTCAATAAAGTTTATCAAGTGTAAAGATAATAATAAGTTTGGGACAATAATGAACATTAATCAGATTACGTCAGCACATTATAAGATTGATTATTAGGTAGTTGACCCCAGAGTTGGCCAGGGTAAAAGGAGTGACTGAACATACTTTTGGATACAAAGCTCTGACTGTTTGATCCGTATAGCAACTGCTTCAGCCGTCTGTAGGATTACACAGTCTGACGGAATTAGATAGACTGTTGTTAACACGATAGATTATTGCAAAATACTGCTCCATATTGTCTGTGTGTCCTGTTCGAACTAGATGGTCTAAGATGGAGCTGTTAACAGTTTTGACAACGCCTTTGTTTAACCACGCGGGTAGGTGCTCACGCGCCCGAATGTACAAATTCCTAGAACATCTGCCAATATAACTCGCTCCACAAGAGCAGTTGAATTGATAGATACAGAAGGAAGTGACTAGTCTATGTAATTTATCATACTTTTTTTCATTGTGATCACCTTCTTTTGTCTAGTTTTTGTTTATTAAAATGTTAAGTAATAGAATAAATTACTTTACTATGTATATGTATATTTTAATGTAATCTAGATCTCATTTAAATATAATTATAAACAGTATAGAGAATTCATTCTATGTGTGAAAATTATATTTGAAATAAAGTCAGCGATTGAAATTTTAACGAATTCCAAAGTTTCGCCCATTTAACTTGTCTGAACTTCTTCAGGTTAGAATAATGAAAATCTAAATCATTGAAGAAATTTAGCTAGACGAAATGTTGCAGTTATTTCAAAATTTCAATCTCTGAAAGTAGTTCAAATATAATTTTCACACATAGAATGAATTCTCTATACTCGGTGCCTAATTTCTATCAAACTATTCGTTCTAATCTTGACAAATATTCGTATAAAGTGATTCAACAGATAAGCATGACTAGCCTGTTTTCAGATTTGTAATAGAACAAAAAGAGAATAAAAACGTTATAGGTTGGTAACTAGTTCTAATTGATTGTTTCTTTTCTCTTTCTTCCCAGTTACATAGAAAACGTGAAGTATTATTTAACTATTATAGTTTACCATAGATTGCAAACAAACAAGGCGTTAGTGATGTCATAACTAATCAAAAGTAGAACACAATAAACAGATAATTGATAAAGTAAATACTGAATTCATAGCAATAATAAACAATTAAACATGTACTGTTTAATCAAGGTTGCTTACTCTCACCCTTTCTCTTTCTCCTGGTGATCGACTGGATCATGAATACGTCAACATCTGAAGGGAAACGCGGGATACATTGGACATCTAAGATGCGGCTGTACGATCTACACTTCGCAAATGATCTGGCCATCCTATCGCAATCGCAACTTCAAATTCAGGAGAAAACGACCAGTGTAGCAGTAGACTCAGCAGCAGTAGGTCTCATTATAAACAAAGGGAAATGCAAGCTTCTCCGATACAACACAGAATGCACTAATCCAGTCACAATTGACAGAGAAGATTTGGAAGATGTAAAAACCTTTACATATTTGAGCAGGAAAAGAGGAAGACAAAAGAACACATTACGCCGGAAAATGGAGATAGACATGAGAAAAGTGAACAAGAATTGGATGGAATTAGAAAAGAAGGCCGAGGAAGGAGTGGGTTGGAGAATGCTGGTCGTCGGCCTATGCTCCATTAGGAGCAACAGGCGTAAGTAAGTAAGTAATGTACTGCTTAATAAGTTACTTTGAAACAAGTTAAACGTTCTCAATACTATCTAGATAATATGTGATTGATTCTGTATTGCACTGCTATAACTTTCATTAAATGCTGTCTTATTAATTAATTGATGCCATCATTATATAAATACTGAGAAAGTACACAAAATGTTAGTAATGTACATGGTGAAAAGATATTAGAAATTAGTAGGCAAAACAGACGAAATCACTAGCTTAAATCCATGAATTATCCTTTGAGTGATTACAGTGATTGAAATATAAGTAATTCCAACGTTTCTTCTACACAGTAATAAGACCTTCTTTAAGGAATATATATTCCAAGTTAGCGCTTGCCTCGTGATGTAGTTTGATGATTTCCACTTCCATTGTTTTGTTTTTTTATTTTCGCTTCAGCTGAAAGCTACTTTGTTCTCTTCTACAGTAGGCTGTTACTGAATGTATCCAGCAGACGGATATTGAGTATCATACGTAGACAACTGTTTTTAGATACTTGAACCTTCTTGATGATGGTTGTATTAGTTCTCCAAGTTTCGGCTCCATACAGTAGAACTAACTGTCTTGACGTTCGTATTGAAGATTCTGACTTTGGTATTGGTTGGCAGATGTTTTTAGTTCCATATGTTCCTTAATTGTAAGAATGCGGCCCTTGCTTCGCCAATCCCCGCCTTTACGTCTGAATCTGATCCTCCTTGCTTATCTATGATGCTTCCCAGGTACTTGGAATATTCTACATCTTCCAGAGCTTCTCCATCAAGTGTGATTTGGTTAGCGTTCTCCGTGTTTTATTTGAGGATCTAGCTTTTTCTTCTGTGTATGTTGAGGCTTACTGATGCAGAGACTGTTTCTACACTGGTTGCACTTACATGCATTTGTTCTTGTGTATGAGATAGAAGAGCTAGGTCATCTGTGAAGTGCAGGATGTTTAGCTAATTCCGAGTTGTCCATTTTGTTCCTGCTTCCGTCAGATGTGTAGGTCTTTATAATCCAGTCACTCACCAGGCGAAACAGTAAGCAGCTTTATCTAACTCCGGTCCTCATTTCGAAGTTCAAGTGTAGGCGTAGGTTACTTTAATTATTGTAGATCAATTTCAAAAAGTATACTTCTTTCGATGATGGATCTATGACCATTTTCCATTGTAAATCTAATTGTTCACATTATGGACAAATTTAAATGTCGCCAAATATCCACATATTTATGTGATTTTAATACTAGGTTTCATGATATACTTCCATTCATCAGAAAACTGACTCAGTTTATTTGATTGATACCCGCATCACCTAACTTCAGAGTCTGAAAAATTACAAGTGGGCTATATAGACTGAACTTGATATCAATACAGCCTTCCTTCGAGATACTGACAGACTCAATGAATTCAAGATAGCTCTCAACAACAGGTTCCAAACCTTACAAGATCTACTGAAAGAAGAAGAATCTACTATGGAGGAAAACTGGAAAGGCATCAAGGAAGCATTAACTTCAACGTGTCAAGGAGTTCTGGGTCTAAAGTAATACCATCATAAGGAATGGATCTCTATAGAAACTCTGGACAAGATCAAAGAGAGGGAGAACAAGAAGGCAGCAATTAACAACAACCGAACACGAGCAGAGAAAGACCAAGCACAAGCTGAATACACAGAAGCAAACAAGCAAGTGAAGAGGAGCATTAGAGCCGACAAGAAGAAATACGTGTAAGAACTAGCAACGACGGCGGAAAAAGCTGCTAGAGAAGGAAATATGAAACAGCTTTACGATACAACGAAGAAACTATCAGGGAAATACAGTAAACCAGAGAGACCGGTCAGAGACAAAGAAGGCAAGCCAATCACCGAAATTCAACAACAGCGGAACAGATGGGTAGAATACTTCAAAAAACTCCTGAATAGGCCGGACATCGAAGCGGCACACACAGATCTTCCCATAGACGTCAACCCACCAAAGAAGGAAGAAATCAGAATGGCCATCAGACAAATCAAGAGCTGGAAAGCAGCAGGACCGGACAACATACCAGCTGAAGCACTGAAGTCAGACATCGAAGCAACTACAAACATGCTTTACCTTCTATTCAAAAAAATTTGGGAGCAGGAATAAGTGTCGATGGACTGGAAAGAACGACACCTCATGAAGATTCCAAAGAAAGGAGATCTGAGCAAATGTGAAAACTACAGAGGCATTACACTGCTGTCAATACCAAGGAAGGTCTTCAACAGAGTGTTGCTGAACCGGATGAAAGATGCAGTGAACGCCCAACTTCGAGATCAACAAGCTGGATTCCGTAAGGATCGATTGTGCACAGACCAAATTGCAACACTACGGATCATCGTCGAACAATCAGTTGAGTGGAACTCATCACTATACATCAACTTCATTGATTATGAAAAGGCATTTGACAGTGTAGATAGGAGAATATTATGGAAAATTCTTTGACACTATGGAGTTCATGAAAAGATTGTCAAAATTATCCGAACTCATACGACGGAACACAATGCAATGTAGTGGATGAAGGACAGCTGACAGACGCATTCCAAGTAAGGACCGGGGTCAGACAAGGCTGTCTACTCTCCCACTTCCTCTTTATTCTGGTGATTGAATTGATTATGAATACTTCGACATGCGACTGAAAACATGAAATACAATGGACAGCTCAGAACCAGTTAGACGATTTGGACTCCGCAGATGACCTAGCCCTCCTATCACATACACATGAACAAATGCAGATAAAGACAGCCAGTGTAGCAACAGTATCTGCATCAATAGGCCTCAACATAATCAAGGGGAAAACCAAAATCCTCAAATACAACACGGAGAACACCAATTCAATGAATTACATTTTTGGTTCTAATTTTTCTTCTACAATCCTGACAGACTGATATCACTGAGTTAAATTTTTATTGAAAATGATTCTTCTTTTCAATGTGGATCCATTAGAAATATCCAGAACTGAAAGTATTTGATTCTATTCAAAAAAACAATGAAGATTACAATTTAACTCAATATGAATGGATTACTCATCTAAGTAATATATCAAGGCGAGAAATCTTTTTTTAACCAAATGTCGAAAATTAAATATCATGAATAGCATTTGATGGAGTTTTGTCCTCTGAGTTGGATGGTTTAGTTGTGGACTTTTCATCGTTCTTCTGAATGACATCATCAGCACAAACTTCAGGTAGATTTGAACGCTTCACTTCTATTTGAAGTTTGTGCTGCGGATGATGTCGTTCAGAAGAACGATGAAAGCTCCACAACTAATCCATCCAACTCAGAGAATAAAACTTTATCAAAATCACCCATCTGACCTACAATAAATAGTTCATTGTACAAAAGTGTAAATGGTTATAATGTAAACAGGAAATATTCCAAGTAATCAGATATGATTCATTAAAATCTACATCTTGAATACTGAAATTTATCCATATGAAATTCAATTTAAAGGATGCTTTAATACTAATTCCATTATCATTGAAACTATCTAATAAATATGAGGTATTTTTTTTGTTAGAATCACATGTGATTCCAGGTTTTCCATGATTGTCTAACTTCCATTGACTCATCATTTCAATCTGTGAAATTTCTAAAAAAAAATCTCCACAAAACACCCTTCTGACAGCATGTTATAGTTGATGTGATACTGTTTAATTATTGAATATCATTTTAACATAGTCATAATTCCATTATGATATGGTATCTATCCAGTGTCGATATACATTTCAATCTATTTCAGAAATCCTTTTTCCTATTTATTTTTTAGTATTTTTCTTTTTTCCCATCATAATTAAATTAAAACTTACAATCAATCAAACTGTTCAGACAAAAATCTAAACGAAATGGTCAATTCTAAACTTATTCTTATTGTTCCGTTTTACTATTTAAACTTGAATTCATTTTAATTTGGTCAATTATTTATTCTCTGAAGAAGTGACTCACATCAAGTTACGAAACGTCAGAAAATCTCATTTTTCGACTTATTGGGATATCTACAAATATATTAATTGATTTATAACAATCTACTCAATGCTCAATATATTCGAAATTATCCAATACCACCTTGATAATGATACTTACAATTCTAAGCTTTGTTATTAGACAGAGCTATAACAATAAAGGACTGTTCATTATTTAGTTTATATATTTTTAAATAATGAATGAAACGTTTAGTATTAAAAGTTAACTCATAAAAGACTAGAGTACATGTTAAAAGTTGTTCATATAACATATTCAGATTAGTCTGAAACAAGAAGTTAATATGTCCATTTTAAATAACCGAGTAAAGTGATATAATAGAACTAAGCACAATAGATGGTATTAAAACAAGTAAGCTTTTCTATGGTACTAGAAAAAAAAGGTTAAAGTACAAAACATAAAAATATTTTGATATCTCTTCTTAAATACAACTATGCTTCGTCCGTTTTGAAATTCGGCCTTCATTAGCTCCTTCAGTATTACATTATCATGATCTTTTCAACTGAATTTATTTCATTATTGGATTCATGAATCAATAGATGTTAGATCATCATGGAAAACCTGGAAGCACTGGAAGGACGTTTCGTCCTATTGTGGGAGCCGGTAACAAATAATTGGTTCAAACGCCATTTGTTCCATTAGGATCCTGGTTTCAAACCAGGGTTTTCCAACTCTCCTTGATGGATCTTCTATATCAACCAACCCAGTTTAAACGCCGGACATTCGCTTTCCATCCTTTCAATTTCGTATGCAACATCAATGCCATGAGAATGCAGTGAGTAGGGCTTCCCTGGCAATGGCTACATACGCGTGGCTATGTGAAGGCATTTCGAGAGGGAGAGCTGAGTCTCCCAAAAGATAGCTATACCAGGGCATTTATGGGGACGTTAAATGAATACAATTCAATCAGTTAATTCTTACATTTCTTGATGATTTTATACTTACTTACGCCTGTTACTTCTCGTGAAGAATCATAGGCCGCTCACTAGCATTCGCCATCCAACCCTGTCCTGGGCAATCCTTTCCAGCTCCTTCCAGTTCTTATTCATCATTTCCATATCTGCTTTTATTTCTCGACATAATGTGTTCTTCGACCTTCCACTTTTCCGCCTTCCTTCAGGATTCCAAGTAAGGCCTTGCCTCGTAATGCAGTTTGACGATTTGCATAGTGTATGTCCTATCCATTTCCATCGTCTTTTCCTAATTTCTTCTTCAGCTGGAAGCTGGTTTGTTCTCTCCCAGAGAAGGCTGTTGCTGATGGTATCCGGTCAATGGATGTTTAGTATCTTGCGTAGACAGCAATTTATAAATACTTGTACCTTCTTGATGATGGTTGTTGTAGTTCTCCAAGTTTCAGCTCCGTACAGTAGAACTGCCTTGACATTGGTATTGAAGATTCTCACTTTGATATTGGTTGAAAGTTGTTTTGAGTTCCATATGTTCTTTAACTGTAGGAATGCTGTCCTTGCTTTGTCAATCCTTGCCTTTACGTCTGCATCTGAACCTCCTTGTTCATCGATGATGCTTCACAGGCATGTGAAGGATTCTACATCTTCCAGAGTTTCGCCGCCAAGAGAGAATGGATTTCTGTTCTCCGCTTTGAATTTGAGGACCTTTGTTTTCCCCTTGTGTATGTTAAGGCCTACTGATGCAGAGACTGCTGCTACACTGGCTGTCTTTATCTGCATTTTTTCATGTGTATGCGATAGGAGGGCTAGGTCATCTGCGAAGTCCAAATCGTCTAGTTGATTCTGAGCTGTCCATTGTATTCCGCGTTTTCCCTCAGATGTCGAGGTCTTCATAATCCAGTCAACCACCAGAAGAAGGAGGAAAGGAGAGAGTAGACAGCCTTGTTTGACTTCGGTCCTTACTTGGAATGCATCTGTCAGCTGTCCTCCATGCACGACCTTGCACTGTAGTTCATCATATGAGTTCCGAATAATATTGACAATGTTCTCAGGAACTCCGTAGTGTCGAAGAATTTTCCACAACGTTCTCCTATCCACAGTGTGAAATGCCTTTTCATAATCAATGACGTCGATGCACAGGGACGAGTTCCATTCAACTGATTGTTCGACTATGGTCCGTAGTGTCGCAATTTGGTCTGTGCATGACTGATCCTTACGGAATCCAGCTTGTTGATCTCGAAGTTGGGCGTCTACTGCATCTTTCATCTGGTTCAGCAAAACTCTGTTAAAGACTTTTCATGGTACTGGCAGTAGTGTGATTCTTCTGTAGTTTTCACATTTGCTCAGATCTCCTTTCTTTGGAATCTTCATGAGGTGTCGTTCTTTCCAGTCCATCGACACTTATTCCTGCTCCCAAATTTTTTTGAATAGAAGGTAAAGCATGTTTGTAGTTGCATCGATGTCTGACTTCAGTGCTTCAGCTGGTATGTTGTCCGGACCCGCTGCTTTCCAGCTCATGATTTTTCTGATGGCCATTCTGATTTCTTCCGTCGTTGGTTGGATTGACATCTATAGGAAGATCCGTGTGCGCTGCTTCGATGTCCGGTGGATTCATTGGAGCCGGCCTATTCAGGAGTTTTTTGAAGTATTCTACCCATCTGTTCCGCTGTTGTTAAATTTCAGTGATTGGCCTGCCTTCTTGGTCCTTGACCGGTCTCTCTGGTTTACTGTATTTCCCTGATAGTTTCTTCGTTGTATCGTAAAGCTGTTTCATATTTCCTTCTCTAGCAGCTTTTTCCACCGTCGTTGCTAGTTCTTACATGTATTTCTTCTTGTCGGCTCTAATGCTCCTCTTCACTTGCTTGTGTGCTTCCGTGTATTCAGCTTGTGCTTATACTTTCTCTGCTCGTGTTCGGCTGTTGTTTATTGCTGCCTTCTTGTTGTTCCTTTCTTTGATCTTGTCCAGTGTTTCTGTAGAGATCCACTCCTTATGATGGTGTTTCTTTAGGCCCAGAACCTCTTGACACGTTGAAGTTAATGCTTCTTTGATACTTTTCCAGTTGTCCTCCATAGTAGTTTCTTCTTCCTTCAGTAGATCCTGAAGGGCTTGGAACCTGCTGTTGAGAGCTATTTCGAATTCGTTGATTTTGTTGATGCTTTTATACCTTATACTATTTCAGTATTTTATTGATAAGAAGCAAATTATTTCGATAATCATCTGTCAGAATTTCAACGAACAATTTGATAGAAATCGGAACCGAACTAAATCGATATTAAATATATATTCCTTAAAGAGGCTGGTATTAGTGTGTAGAAGAAATGTTGGAATTACTTATATTTCAATCACTGTAATCATTCAAAGGATAATTCATGGATTTAAGCTAGTGATTTCGTCTATTTTGCCTACGAATTTCTAATATCTTTTCACCATGTACATTACTAACATTTTGTGTAGTTTCTCAGTATTTATATAATGATAACATCAATTAATTAATAAGACAGCATTTAATGAAAGTTATAGCAGTGCTATACAGAATCAATCACATATTATCTAGATAGTATTGAGAAGGTTTAACTACTTTCAAAGTAACTTATTAAACAGGATATGTTTAATTGTTTATTATTGCTATGAATTCAGTATTTACTTTATCAATTATCTGTTTATTGTGTTCTACTTTTGATTAGTTATGACATCACTAACGCCTTGTTTGTTTGCAATTTATGGTAAACTATGGTAGTTAAATTGCATCACAAGGCAAGCCCTAACTTGAAATCCTGAAGGGAGGTGGAAAAGGGGAAGGCCTAAGAAGACATTACGTCGGGAAATCGAAGCAGATATGAAGAGTGAAAATTTCCATTTTGCCATTTGGTAAATAAAGAAGGAACGAATTGAGCGAAGAAATTTTTTTCCAATTAGTTTTTCATCATGGCTCTACACTAATATATATACGTTTTACAATAATAATATAATACTCATCGAGTAGATATGTTACGTAATAATTACATAATGACATTTAAATTAACATTCAGTAATTGGAAGAGAGAGGATTATTAATATTCAAAGTGATCAAGAAGTTGCTACGTTGCGTAATGTAAGAAACAAAGAAGGAACAGAATTTTAACGGATGGTCAATAGGATGGTAGTTACGTATGAATCAAGAGATGAATGTTGAGAAGATATTAAGTTCAAAAGCAACAGAAATAAAATTACAAAAGTTAAAAAAAAAACAAATGGAAGAAGTATGAAAAATAGTTCTTTCGAAGGAAATCTTAAACTGATGGCCAGGGCAGGGAAAGTGGTTGTACGAATCTCTTTTGGATGCAAAGGTCAGGTTTGTGAACATGGATTGCGATGGCTTCCGCAATGTGCAAGAGGATGAATAACAACTGGAAAGGAGCTGGAAAGGATTGCCCAGTACAGGGTTGGATGGAGAATGCTGGTGAGCGGTCTACGCTCCCTCACGAGGAGTAACAGGCGTAAGTAAGTAAGTAATGTAGTTAAATAATACTTAAGTATACTAAAGTTCAAGTTATAAATAATAATTATCTTTTTGTACATAATCGTCTTCCCGTTTTCTATTTAACTGGGAAGGAATAGAAAATGAAAAATCAATCAGAATTAGTTATTAACCTATAACGTTTTTATTCTCTTTTTATTCTATTACAAATCTGAAAACAGGCTAGTCATGCTTATCGGTTGTTTTTGTGTTCAAAATAAAGTAACCTAATTTTTCTATTTATAAATCTGTTTAAATGAAGTTTGTACGAATATTTGTCAAGATTAGAACGAATAGTTTGATAGAAATTAGCCACCTCCTTCTGTATCTGTCAATTCAACTGCTTCTGTGGAGCAAGTTATATCGGCAGATGTTCTAGGCATTCGTACATTCGGGCTTGTGAGCACCTACCTATGTGGTTAAGCAAAGGTGTTGTCAAAACTGTTAACAGCTCCATCTTAGACCATCTAGTTCGAACAGGATATACAACAAACATGGAGCAATCTTTTGCAATAATCTATCGTGTTAACATCAGTCTATCTAATTCCGTCAGACTGTGAATCCTACAGACGGCTGAAGCAGTTGCTATTCGGATGAAACAGTCAGAGCTTTGTATCCAAAACAAGTATGTTCTGACACTCGTTTTACTCTGGCCAACTAGTTAATAATCAATTCTATTATATGGTGACGTAATTTGATTAACGCTCATTTTATGTTCCAAACTTGATATTAGTATTATTGTCTTTTCACTTGATAACCTTTATTGAGGAATTCATTCAGTATCCACCTCTTAATCTACTATATCTGACCTAATTCATATTATTCTACGTATGACGTAATTTTCGATTTGTAATCACAATATTCTCTATCTCTCTCTGTCTCTGTTACCCCATGTTGACCATAGTTATTCTGATCATGATTGATTGCACAATTTCATTTCACTTATAAACTGATTCAAGTTAACTACTTCATATAAGTCAGCACACAACATTCATGATCTGAATTGATTTGATTTGATATATATAATAAACCACAATAATTCTTAATTGACATATTCACAATTTCCAAATGATGATGTACTCTCTACCCTTAAATCTGATCAATTTTATGAATGATTAATTTGAATATGAGATAATGGTAGGTAGATATGCGTGATTATGAAATTCATTGAAATGAATATTGTTCATTCATAAAATTGAGTTTTGTTAACTTTCTAACCAGAATAACAGAAGTACATTTAACCATGTTGAAGAAAATAAAATTTTCTGAATATAAAAAAAATAATCTGGGAGCACTAAGTGTGGGTTTAATTCTAATATGAAACTCCATAACCGTGAGCATCCACCAACCTGGAAACGTGAATCAAACCTAGGGCTTTCACTCATGAGCGCAAAAGTTAAACCCCTAGCATAGGACACATCATCACAAACACACTACCTGGAGACGTTCAAACTCAGACTATTTTCTTCTTACAATGAGCGATTTTAGAGTCCAATAGTAAATAGTTTCATATTTAAAAAGTTATAGATATTGAACGACTATTATGATATCCCACTTGCGACGACTGTTTCACTCTCAACATGCTTAAACTCAAAACGTCTTCTGCATAAGTGTATAATTATTGATTTAATTTTAGGTATGGGAATAAAAATATAATGAACTCTATTTTTTTAATTTCCCTTATTTTAACAACAAAGTGAATGGAAATAATTCAAATGCTTATTTAAAGAACTTCGGGATCATTTGAAATACTGATTTTACTTCTTAGCTTTTACCGACGTTGTTGTTGTATCACGAAAAAATTACATCGACCGCGGAACTACTGACATCCGGGAAACTTTAAACAACCGTTTTGTTCCAACCACGAGTTTCTCAAAATCATTCACTATTAGCCCCATAAGTGTTCGAATCAAAAATGCATCATCTAGTTTAGAAGCTTTTTCCAATGATCTTCCAAAGTCATAAACATTTAATAATTTCAGTATAGAATGATGTTACTTATAAGAACAAACAAAAAATCGAGAGTTATCTTGGAGGGAAAATTTGATAAGTCTTATCGATCGAACGCAATATTAGTTTCATAAGCTATTCTGGTGCCTCGAAAGCTAGAACTGCACAGCGACTTGAACACCAGAGAAAAGACGCAAGTATGAGGGAAAAATCTTTACTTCAAGGTTCAATTTTATTACAGAAAATATAGGGTTTTTATAATATATCTAAATGTTCTTGGGTCGCTGGAATATTCTGGAATGCTACTAAACATAGTAGCACTGTAGTAGCCAACCAATCAGAGCTTCCGCATGTGACGTTTCGCTACCTTGATATTTCTGGCCAAGACTCCAAATGAACGCTGATTAGATGAAACACTTCTTAGTGTTTCTTGATGCTTGTTTGTCTATTGCAAGCGATCTCTGGATCACCCCAACAAACTTGTCATACAAAATTGTGATAACAAGCTTAGTTTTATAATATGAGTCTCTTTCATAGTATTTAGCCTTAATCGCTTTTTCGCTAAAAACGAAGCTTCTAAAAATAAAGAGTTAGAATATGGTTTATGAATAATTTCCCCGTAAACATAATTAGTTATCACATTTTATTGCATTAAGGTACAACATATTTCTAAAACTTTCGAATAGCTGATCTTGTTTAGATAGACCAGCAGAATGTGGAATTCCGGCAACCGAGTTTAAAAGTTTTTCAATCAGTGGATAAAATACTTCTGATTTGACTTCCAGGATATCATCTTGTAACTGAAGTATTTGACTCAAATATCTAATCAATGAAGACATTCATTTGATTTGCAGAGTCAGATTTTTAATGGAGACAAGATTTCATTGGAATATTGAAGCTGATATTTTGTTTGAACATGAAACCATTTATCGAGATTATTCTTGATACAGATTGGAATGGTACTAAAGGAAGATTGAACAAGATCTCAGATGGTACCAGTATTTGGACTTGCTAAATATAAACTCGTCAGTTTAGTGGATCATTAATTAAGTTCAGTTGTGAATGAAGGAGTTCACAGTAGAATGTGAACTTATCTAGCTGAATAGTTTCACAAAAAGATCAGATGTGTTTGTTGGATTTACTTTACTGTCCATTATTCAAGACATAACCGTTTTATAAATGCAATTATGCTTATGTATCCATTCGTTAATCCACATTACTGTCAATAGTCTTACATATCAATAATGGAAGGATGCGAAAACACAATGTTGTTGAACAGTTTTAGACTCCTTACCTCTATGGGTGTATGGAGTTTAGATTGTTCCACTCGCACCCTTCCCGCTCTTTTGTATATTGTTTTGTACTACTTATTTTCATTCAGTAAGCAATTGTATTTGCAACAATGTTTCCACTTGTGCTGTAACGCAAGTTGTAGTGTAATATTCTGAAATGTTCACATATATTTATTACTTTTATTGTACTTATCATTTTAATTACTATACCTTAACAACTGCAGCGGTTATCCACAGTTTCGTGCATTTATTTAAATACAGTAGTTTCCATATTGTTGTGCTCTTCGTTCGGGTTTCGGTATCTCAGTTATCGGCTGTCTTTGTACTATCGTATGTTGTAATTATTCTTTATGTTTCTCTTACAGGAAGCCTTTGTTATTTCAATTCTTGAAGGACGCGTTTAAACGCCTAGACACCTCGCAAGTTGAGGTTTGAAACTAAATTTTGTGCATTATTTAATAAGGAACCTCTACTGTAGACAAATCGTTGTTTTGGAAACTTCGGTTTTGCGCATATCTCAATCGGGTGTCTTAGACGCTTCGATAGATTTAACACCATCTTTATTCATACCCATACGAATACATTTTTTCATTTGACATACTTGACACTGATTTCTGTGAACTTTGTCAACCATACATAAACCATTACCGGTTTGACATCTATAGGGAAAAATGATGGATAGAAAATAATTCACGTTTGCCAAAGTGATATCGACTTTTATCGTTGTTAATAGTTAATAATGAAAATAGTCATTAGGTTAATTGGCACAAGACCAATTCATGATTAATCTAAATTTTCAAGGAATGTTGAGAAAAAAACCCATAAATGTAGTAGGTTTTGAGCATCTAAGATAAAGTACATTGGCTGGGTATTCTAAATTGAGTTCTTCAACTATTATAGAATTCTGAGTATGAGGATTTGTGGAAATTGTACCGATTTCACAATTGAATTGACAAATCAATTTAAGATAGATCAAAATTGGAATCCTGGAAGCACCGGCCAACTGTTTCACACTAGTATGAGATCCCTTAGCAGTGTGATCCACGATTCCTAACACGAAACTCGGACTCAGGATTTGTCTCTACCTGACACGGATCAGACTCCACTGGTCACAGAACCTCACTAGAACTCCAGAAAACACATATTAATACCGTTGGATGTCGGCTTTATGGTCTAGAGATTACGCGCTCGTGCGAACGATCAAGAGTCCTGAGATCGAGTCTCACGTGAGGGATCGTGGATGTGCACTGCTGATGAGTCCCATGCTAGTACGAAACGGCTATCCAATGCCTTCAGGCTTTCAATGGTGGTCTAGCTTAAATCAACTCGTAAATTCAATTGTGAAAATATTATAGAATTAATAGTAAGGATTAGCGTATAAAACCTGTATACATTGACTGAATGGTACCTCATTAGTTAAAGCGATCATGAGAATGAGTGTTATAAATGAACTTTCATGGACATGGTTTATGGAAATTCAGCTGAAAAAGACAAACATAAAACTGATTCATTTGAAAATGTTTAAACCTGTATATAAGTTTTGGCCTGACAGATCGTTTAAAATAATCACTACAACCATAACATGCTAAAATACCATAATGTTTTCTACTGCTGATGTCACCACAGACAATCCAATCCATTATGACTGACATGTTTAATATCACGACATTTTGAGGTCGATTCATTTATTCCATCAGTTAAAAATTGTTCTGAAGTTGAGTCAGATTTGGGTAATTGATACGCATCCATACGGTCATATATGCTTTGTCCACTTAAATTTCAATGTTGGACTGTAAGATCTGCTTGTGTTGATTGTTGGTTAATCATTGTGGGATCATATGTTCTATTAGAAAATGGTTGAAAACCATCATTTGAAAACGTTATACCATAGTGATCACATTTTGTTACTCTTTTGCTACTTTTTAGAATCTAAATGTCAATTAAAATTTGTCATTTGCCTCTGTGAAATGATTAACATGTGAACTGTATATTCAACTATATAAATGAATGTATTGAAGGAAGCATCGATAGTTGACTATTTTTCATTATTGTGATTGTATTCTTCCTACTTTGTTGAAGTACACTTTTCACGTAGACGGAAGAGATCAGTATCTTCCATTGCATAGTTTAGGGTTATGTTGTAAAGAGTCTATTAAAATAAAAATTGTATTTCATGCAAAATTAAAGTTTAATTTATTCGTCAGTAGTCAATACGATTTTAACTTATTCGTAGATTAGCACATAATCGTCTAGTAACATCAGTATACACTTAAAATTAGAATGAAAGTAAGTAAGATTTCCGAAATTGCTAAAAGTGTTATCGTTACAACCCAGAACTCGTCAGTGCTCTCAGTCAGTCAACTTTGGGGCAAAATCATAAACACACTCTAGATTTACATTTATTATTAAATGAGACGAAACGCGCATCCTGGACCCCACTTCTAACCACAATTCGCTTCTGCTTACAATTGCTTGTGACTTGGTAGCAATAACGAGGCAATCCGCACAGGATCTACATATATCTAAAGAGATTGCCCAATTTCAGTCTTAAACATCAATGGAATGATTCAGACAACTATTACATATAAATTAAAATTTACCCCATTGCACAAGCTAGTGTCTATCTGTAATCAGCAGCTAAATAGATGACAAGATGGCGTTCGAGACAAACGGTACTGGGTTTGTGTCCCAGGGTGAAAATCAACTAAGGGATGCGGGCACATATAGCAGATTCCATTGTTTGGAAATAACTATTGTTGCTTTATGTATATTATTGACTGTACTTTCGCGCTCAAAATACATGTTGTTCGTATTAGAATAGTTTTAGTCATTTTTACTTAGCAATTTCCCTGAACCGAATAACAAATAGCCAATACCTTGTCCTTGAGAATAAGATTACTTTGTCTGTCTAGTAAACACGTGAACTATGCTACTAAAGGTGATAAGTATGAACATGAAATAACTAGCAGATCATTACAATAGAAATATTGCGTCCTTGACTGTACATATTCGATTTATTCAACCGTAATTATCCAAAGCTCTGTATTTATCGGAAAAGCTGGTGTCACTCAGAGTAACTACATATCACTATAGCTTGCAAGCTATGAACATCTATTTATTCAATTGCTCAGATAGCGAAATGTGTGATAAATAATGATTTCTAGTTGAGTTCCTTTTATATCATGCTAAAAGTAAAAATGCAAATCGTTGTGGTGCGTGCTACTTATATCGATATAAGTAGTATATCACGCGAGTTAAAAACGCAATGTCTGGCAGCAGAAGATGGGGGAAGATCAAGAAAGGAAGAGCGACAACACAATGCAATTTGTAAGGAAACGCATGAACCATGAAATGGGAGACAATGGATTGATGTTTGCAACAGGAACAGTACAGATTGATATGCTACATTGATATTTTGCAAATTAACAATTTACTACTTGGATTTTCTATTTTACCAAGTAACTCTGTAAATTGTGTACTAATTACAATTCGAGTGTCCTCACCTGTGTTCTCCTTCACTACACCGTTGTATTTCGCTAAAGGGTTGTAAACAATGATGAGTCAACTATTCAGCTTCATTTAGTTTCTTGTAATTCACCAAATAAATCCATTTCATCATTAACTTACTTCTTTATTATCAAATAATCATCTTTCATATTGTACAGTCAAACACTCTAAACACTTCCAACATGATATCCAATATAACTTTATATACATTTTACATTATTCCCTAAATTCATTGTCTCATTCACATAATAAGTAAGATTAAATACTTAAAATATTCCATAAAATACTTGTGATAATCATTTCTAATATAAAAACGATGTCATAATTATCATTCATTATTGGATGACTAATGTTCAGTGGAATTATCATTTATTGTTTATAATTTTACTGAATACATTTTATTACTTAAATAATTTCAATATTTGAAATCATGAGTCAATTAAAGCTAGACTACCTTGAAAAACATGAAAGCACTGGACGGCCATTTCACCCTATTGTGGGACATTGTACTGGGTAAAGTAAAGTCCATGGATGAACTTGAAGAAGCTGTAAGAAGCTCAGAAGGAGCCGAAGATATTCCATTCAATCGTTTTTTGGAAGAATATTCTAGAATCTCTACGTGTAGCTTCCCAATTGCACAATGTTAATAAAACTCTGGTTGCGGATTGGATATATATAATGATGATTTTGTTTTTACTAAAATCTATAAATAAGCTGACAGTTTTTTTTACTATAATCGACCCTGTCTGGAATAACATTCCTTTCATTTGTCTTCCTTCTTGTCATTTGTGACTCGGAAGGTTTCTAGCGTTCAAGTGCTCAAGGTATACGCGGCATATCAAGAATAAAACTCTAGATATAACAGTTCGAGTCCCAGAGTGAACATCAACTCTGAGATACATGTACAACCAGCTGGTGAGTCCTAAATAGGACGAAAAACGCGCCCTGGTTTCCACTATTAGCCACTATGCATCTTTGCTTAAACAAATAATTATTGAATTGTGCGTAGTTAAAAGAACTAATAATTTTTGTGTCATTATGATATTGATACACTGAAATTAAATAAATTGAAAGAGAACATAAACACAATCTATCTCTTTTTGTAATGTGTCCAACAACCAGAATGACATCTATGACATAGAGGCTCAAAGAAGTTTAATATTCGTTGAATTATTGACATAATTTACTAGAATGGTGTATGAATTGATTGTTATGATTGATGATATACAGTGATCTATATATATATAGAGTGGTATAGTGATTTCCTAACAAAATAGCCTTCAGAAGTTCAGTTTTATTCGTTGTTTATGTTAAACTGACGAAGTTAGCTGAACTAATCAATCTGATTATAAAATTTTGCTAACAAGGTAATCGATCATGCATTTCATTGTTTCCATAGTAGGTCTTATATTGCTTAAAGTACAGATAATATGTAAGGTTTAGAAAAATAACACAGAAACCAAGAATCTACATGATAATATGGTTTCAAATAAATAATTCAAAATCCTGTGTCATTCACAGAAATTTTTTTTGATTTTACGGAGATCATTTCAACAATCATTAGTTGACTTTTAAGTATTCTATGGTAACGCTGTTAATTAAGCATCATAAATAACTAGGTAAGACCGTAGTTTCTCTAACGTTTATCTTTGCGTAATCTTTACGGTAAAAAATATGACTCGGAATATTAAAAAATTTGGAAAAATCATCAATTACAAGTTTTTCCATAATCCTAGAGATAATTGGAGTAATATTTATCAGTCTCATTTCCAGATTTGTAACGTGGTATGATGTACGTGGTTTCCCAACAGTTAGTGTAAGAACCTGATTCCGTAGAGAGAGTAAACAGCTTTAGAAGAATAAGTGGAATATCTGTACGACCATACTCGTAGAGAAAGGATGAAATACCGTCTGCTCCATGACCTCTCGAAAGCCTAACTGTATTGTTATTTTTACATACTGACATAACGTACTTAGTACGCGTATACTATGAAAGCAATTATTAACCACAAAAGTCATATCCCGAGTTTCCAATTTCGGGGAAAATTCGACCCATTTTGAGGACTTTGCAATGGTAAACTTCGGGAAAACTTTTGGCGAATAGCTCTAAAACCACAGAATTTTCCAATAGTTCCCCAAACGTTTGTGAAGGTCATTTGACTTTGAGAGTTTCTCCAAACTTGGGAGATTGGGATCACCTTATGTACTTCATGCAAACAGGTCTCAAATTTGTCTCAACTTGTAAATCGTCGAGATAACATAATATCATTGAAGATCCATCCTATATGATGCATCATCACGATGGCATCGTCTTCGTTACTTGAAGGATGGATGTTATCAGACATAGTGTGGCTGAACTAAGTGTCTTGATTTGACCGCTCCTGAAAACCTCACCAATTGTCGATGTGACGCACCAATCATCTTGCGACAGTTTGACCTTCAAGTTCTCACAACCTTCGTCAGTTGAGGATACCCCTGAAGCGTTGCCCGAATTGGTCGGATAGCATGACTCGGCCTTGCAGGTGGGGTTGATCTGGAATATTTTTATATACCTTTTAGTCATATTAAATATATTGTTCTATCTCTAGCCTAAGTGTGTTCTCCATCATATATTGATGATTTTTACGACGCGATGAGTTGGTGTAGATAATAATGTGACTTCCACGTAAGATCTCATAGATTAGACAGTTAATGTTTTACAGTCCGTACATTTACACTAAACGGTTGTACATGTTGATTAAGTGTATGACCTTAAACACACTTTCTTCCATTGTGTTACACGGCTAGCATGACACACGTTGTTAACCACTCGTAAATACATTACTATACACACGTCTCCTGTTCTCTATTGCGTGTGGTTACGATAACTGAACTCTGAAACATTTATCATCTGCATTTATAGACCTCGGCGATATTTCCATTATATTCTACGCTTGGCTATATTATTGGAGCAATAACAACCTCACTGGAATTATTAATTATCTATAATTGTGGATTATAGAACCAAACGCAACTGAACACGCATCAACCTGCTGATTTAAGTAATGTCGTCTAACTTTTATTTGTGTTAATAAATTATAATTTATCTACTAAAACATTAATAATTGGACATGGTAACTTTATTGCTATTTTTGAGTTAATATATCCTTTGGTCCACCACTGTCCCACTCACACACAACATCGTCTCACTGTATCGAACTATTGTCGTGAATGCTGATGAGCAGTGATCGGTGAGTGGTGAGTCGTGAGCGAGTGAATGAGTGTGTGAGTGAGAACGAGACGGTTTGATTCGATTTTGATAGTGCGTGTGCTTATACGTGTGTATCTGTGTGTACTGTGTTGCGTGCAGTATTCAAGGTATACTGTGTATATTGTGAGGCGTGTAGTGTTTAGTGTTGTCGTGAATACCACAGTGTATTCTCACCACTCAAATCCACAATACTTGACAATACAAGCACTCGGAGTGGTGGTGATGTGATGGGAGAAAAGAAGAAGTGAGCAATAGCATTCTGTTTCCATTGTTTTCTTACTGTTCGATCCTCTTGTCTCTCTGTTGCCAGACATTCCGTTCACGACTAATCTCATATACTACTTATATCGATATGAGTAGCACATACCACAGTGGTAATAATAATAATAATAATAATAACCATGTTTCATGGAAGTTTCAAATGTTCCCATTTCTTCAGTATACGTTGCGATACAACAGCAGTTTACATAACCATTAAGTGAATGAAATAGTCTGTTTGTGGATAGAGAATTGTTTGTAATTTCATCTCCTCTTGTATACAGACCAGATATAGATAATGGTGACAATCAGTTTGATATGCTGAAGCCTCGTTCAATATACGGACAGCGATTGAATGAATATGCCCTACTGAACATAATCTACAAATAATCTGTATATATCAAAAGCGATCACATGATGGTTGATTGAAGAGTAGAAAAATAAATGTTTCCTCTTCTTCTTCTTCTTCTAGTAATTATATGTTGGTTAACATAGATCCCCAGAACTCAATTGACAAAGGACATCAGTTTGTAATTTCACGTAGAAAAATTGAATGTCATTATTTTCAAGCCAAATGCGTTCTATTCATCTTCATGTCATATGATGATGCTGTTGTTGTATACCACCATTGTCAATTGCGACAGATTTTGCTGGATGTGTACATCGCTATTGCTTCCTTCTTCTTGTATCACATCACATCACCACCACCACCACACTGAGTGGTTGTAATCGCAAATAGTGTGGATTTCAGAGGTGAGAATGGAGTGTGTAAACTGTTGAGCGTTAAACGGGCTGTGTATAAACCACAGCCAGATGCCCTCACAACATCACCCTGAAAATCATCTATACAAATTCATTCTTAAACTTTACAACTTGTTCATCTCATTCATTCACTCATTTGCACACCTCACAAAATGCTCTCTTCATCAGATCCATTCACCATCCACACACACTCACATAAACCACTATGCATCATTTCAACACAAATACAACACCCAATGCACAATTCAACACACAACTCACAGTCGCAATCAACCATCAATTTCTCACCTCTATTCAGTAGTATAGTAATTATAACCCCATTTTCACAACGACAATCCATTACATGTGTGTTAACTGATAGGTTGGAACAGTTCCACTCAACATCCACCAACACAACCACACACATACCGGAGCGTGTTAAACAAGAAGCCTTAGTATTAATTTGTTTATCCTCCACTGGTTTTTCATTCACTGGTGGGCGGGGTTGTTTGTCAATGGCGTTGTCTTCTTTGACTTGAGTAGCTTCATAGAAAGCAGGTTTTATTCTGTCTATAGAAATGGTCTACTTGTTGCCATCTGTGTTGATGATGAAGTATTTTTGTGTGCGTTTAATTAATTTATATGGGCCTTCGTATGGTTGTTTTAATGGTTTTTTAACCGCACCTACTCGGACGAAGACAAATTTGCACGTCTCAAGGTTTTTATCAAGTTGGACTCGATTGTTAGGTTCGCGAGGGGATATTGCTTTAATATTCTGCATCGTTTGTAATATGCGACTTGCGAAGCGAGTAGAATCCCCGTGCGTTGTAGGTTCATAGTTCCCTAGTCGACCAGGTAAAGTTAGAGTTGTACCATAGACTAACTCGGCAGCTATACATCCTATGTCTTCCTTCATGGTTGAACGAATACCGAGGAGTACAAGCGGTAAGGCATCGCTCCACTTGGATGAGTCAGCTTGCGCCATCAGTGAGCTTTTTAATTGGCGATGGAATCTTCCAACCATGCCATTAGCTGCTGGGTGGTAAGCTGTGGTTTTAATGTGGTTGACCCCTAGAAGTTTAGTGAACTCCTGAAAAAGGACAGATTGAAATTGGGAACCACGATCTGTTGTGATTACTGATGGTACTCCATAGTTAGATATCCAGCGGTCGAGGAAGACTGAAGCGACTGTTTCTGCCGAAGTGTCTTTTATGAGGCAGGCTATGGCCCATCTAGTAGAACGTGCAGTATTTTTGCGGATGCTCCTATGCCTGACTTCTGTGCTTCAGGTGATATATTGACTAGTACTGCTGCTTATCCATACTTGTTTTGGCTGATCCCCATCCTGATTTCTTCGATCATTATAGTGGTGACATCTATAGTAATTTCTGTGTTTTCTGCTGCCCATAGGTGCTTTTCGTGCTTTTTGGAACTGCTACAGAAAAGTTTTTGTGTGTGCGCAGCATTTCCTTTCACGCAACCAAAGTACAGCAGCATCTCTCCTGAATCTGTTATTTTCTGTCCAGCTTGGTTTCAATAGGTTTCACTGATTTCTATCACTGCTATGGTGTTTCTGTTCATTTTCGTAGTAATTTGATTGGTCCTTCTGGTCTCCCACATTCTTGGAACATTCCATGTGCCCACATAAATTGTTGTTCTTTTTGCTAGAAGGAGCATCGAACCCGTGACTTATGGTCATCATAAGACTTCAAAACTTTTCCGAATGAAGATTCTTCAACATCAACGTTATAGTTTCATTGGTCAAAAAACCTGTAAAATCGGATTTTTACATATGGTCTGATAATAGATTTCATAATAGCGTTTAGATTTTCTGCTCGACTTATTTGTAAAGCTTATGAAAACTACGGAAACTGAAATGCCTGTTTCATGTAAAGTTACAGTCTTGAAGCAATATGTAGTCATAATGTCGAAAGTGATTGATTATAGTGAAAATTCCCATTTTGCCATTTGGTAAATAAAGAAGGAACGAATTGAGCGAAGAAATTTTTTTCCAATTAGTTTTTCATCATGGCTCTACACTAATATATATACGTTTTACAATAATAATATAATACTCATCGAGTGGATACGTTACGTAATAATTACATAATGACATTTAAACTAACATTGATTAATTGGAAGAAAGAGGATTATTAATATTCAAAGTGATCAAGAAGTTGCTACGTTGCGTAATGTAAGAAACAAAGAAGGAACAGAATTTTAACTGATGGTCAATAGGATGGTAGTTACGTATGAATCAAGAGATGAATGTTGAGAAGATATTAAGTTCAAAAGCAAAAAAAAGTGATTGAGTCGAAAACTTCCTAGATGTCTTCGAGCCATCGCATCATAAGCCGTTCATAATACATCAGAGAAAATCAATCATTCTTCTTCATTACACTGTCAATATTGAACGTGATCAATGAATATTGTCTCACTATCAACTAAGTGGATGCTTGTGGTTTCGTCTAAGTATCAGCTAACTTCTATGATTTAAGGGTAGCGATTAATATATACGGACCATGAACTGGTTAAATTCAATAATTTACTATATATTAAAAGCTATTCAAAATGAACGGACCTTCACAAAGCCAATAATGGTGAAATTACTTGGCACACACTAAAATTATTACAATTTTAGTTGTTCAAGTAATGTTTTATTGGTTTCAATTGAACTCAAACTTTATTTTTAAACGATTCAATTATTTGACATGACTTTGTAGTGTCAGTTATTATGGCAAGCCCATCTACCTTATTCTAACTTGTGGACATCCTATTTAATTCATTTTACTTGAGTCATATTTTGACCTTGTTAATTATTCGCTTATTAGCCCTGACTGTTTTCATATGAGCGTATATGTGTGTGCCCTTCTTATCGCATTAATCACATGTCTGTAGCTTTATTCTGTCTGCCTATAAATATGGAGTAACTCTTGACTAAAATGGAGTTGGCTTCCCAGCCATCTTCCACGCGCGTCGTTTTGTTCTGTTCTATTACATTCACTTTACATACGAAATATATGTATTCAAAGGCTATTCTCGTTAATTGACTTATCTAAATTCAGTTATTGATTAACGTGATCTAAGTCGACGATGATATACGAGAATAGATGATAGCAAACATTCATATATTACACTCTGAATGGAGTCAGATCACGGGCCGTCTCATTGGTGAGCCCTTCAACGAACATCGTCCGATTTAAGCGACGACAAAACTACGTCACATTGGTAAGCCCGCCGACGACGAACGCAACGCAGCAAGCTACGTCGATGAAGGAACTTCTGCACTCTATACGTTCGGCGAACAAATTCAGCGAAGCCAGGGCAATCTCCAATCCGACGCAATCAGCACAGCCTGTGCAACATGACATGAACATGCTCAAGTCGTATTATCTTATCGATACTTTGTCCTCATGTCAACTATTCTCATTGATCCATTCGTCGGTTTGCTCCATCATGATCCGAATTATCATTATATGCGTATTATTACATGATTCTCAATATCATGACCGAATGTGGACTTAATAATCATGTTCATGCTGTCATTAAATTATGACATTTTCGCAATCATATTGCTCACCGAACAGATTATCATTTTATGAATACTCCACTTTCTGACATTCAAAACTCACTGGAATATTTTTACTATTCAAAACGTGAAATTTTCCTGCTTTAAGTGAGTTCGTTCCAATTTTTTTCATGTCATTTGATCTAATATTACATTCATTCACTTAGTCGAGGTCATTATGTTATGTTATCACATTTCTCATTTCGAAATCGCCTCCTATTATGTCTGTGGATGCATCTAACTAGATGATTAGAAACCATTACGTTCATCTTATCTATTCTTTCACATGCATAACTGCATGCCGCATCATTTATCAACCAAAAACATTATTCGAGTACTGCAACTACTATTCTATACCCATCGCACGGTATATCAGAACATAGAGTTTAGAGCTAGTCTCTCAAAGATACACTCTTGTTCCTTACATCCAAGTCAGTCTCATATGTCGCCATCGCTAATCATATGTATTGGTATTTTTGTCATGCCTTGGTACGGTTTTGTAACAAACGAGATCGAGCGCATCTCCCTCAAACCACACAAACCACTCTAGGCTTCATGACCAAAAAGGAATAAGACTCTACGTACTTCGTCTACTCAGTCACTATTCTGTTCCTCTGGTCATTCTACTAATACATATTTAACGATAACTCAATGCATCTGTCATAACGCAGACGACAACATTCACTGACTTCATATTTTATGATCATTATCAATTGCAGTACAGCAACGAATATCACCCGTCAATGCAGTTATCATTTCACGACTTGCCTATTATCATCCTACGAATGGGGAACTACGCATTTAAATTCAAATTCACTCATCGCTAGTCCATGCTATCTATTCTACTGCGGCTCAACAGAACATATATTTAACATATTTCACTATTCTGTCAGCACCACAGACCAATTTCTGTCATATTATACTTATTTTCACGATTTATTTCGCAGTCGTACCCACAAACAATTTATTACTGTTTTCACGGTATTTTTAATCGCTCATACGAACTTGTTATTTTATCGTTCAGACAGTCACAGCATTATTAGATGTTAATTTTTGTACGCTCATTAAATTGCTCATATTCGCATGTTAACGTTCCCATTTTTGTCCGCGCCTTTTCTATATTCATGTATTCTTTTACATAAATATGACATTTTCATATAATACACTCACCGCTCATGTGACACTACTGTACTTTATCGAGTGTTGTACAATTTTTTTTCGCTAATTGTTGCTAACGTTAACTTCATATCACTTCAGTGTTATTTTCGAAAACAGACATTTTTTAAATGTGCTATTTTCTACGAGGGGGCTATGTAGTGTCAGTTATTATGGCAAGCCCATCTACCTTATTCTAACTTGTGGACATCCTATTTAATTCATTTTACTTGAGTCATATTTTGACCTTGTTAATTATTCGCTTATTAGCCCTGACTGTTTTCATATGAGCGTATATGTGTGTGCCCTTCTTATCGCATTAATCACATGTCTGTAGCTTTATTCTGTCTGCCTATAAATATGGAGTAACTCTTGACTAAAATGGAGTTGGCTTCCCAGCCATCTTCCATACAATCTGAAATAGAGTCAGATCACGGGCCGTCACAACTTACTTACTTACGCCTGTTACTCCTCGTGAAGGAGCATAGGCCGCTCACCAGCATTCTCCATCCAACCCTGTCCCGGGCAATCCTTTCTAGCTCCGTCCAGTTGTAATTCATCGTTTTCATATCTGCTTCTATTATCCGACATAATGTGTTCTTAGGCCTTGCTCTTTTTCGCTTCCCTTCAGGATTCCAAGTTAGCGCTTGCCTCGTGATGAAGTTTGATGATTTGCGTAATGTATGTCCTATCCATTTCCATCGTCTTTTCCTAATTTCTTTTTCAGCTTGAAGTTGGTTTGTTCTCTCCCACAGAAGGCTATTGCTTATGGTATCCGGCCAACGGATGTTGAGTATCTTGCGTAGACAGCTATTTATGAATACTTGTACCTTCTTGATGGTGGTTGTTGTAGTTCTCCAAGTTTCAGCTCCATACAGTAGAACTGATTTGACGTTGGTATTGAAGATTCTCACTTTGATATTGGTTGAAAGTTGTTTTGAGTTCCATATGTTTTTTAACTGTAGGAATGCTGTCCTTGCTTTGCCAATCCTTGCCTTTACGTCTGCATCTGAACCTCCATGTTCATCGATGATGCTTCCTAGGTATGTGAAGGACTCTACATTTTCCAGAGTTTCGCCATCGAGAGTGATTGGATTGTTGTTTTCCGCTTTGAATTTGAGGACTTTGGTTTTCCCTTTGTGTATACTGAGGCCTACTGATGCAGAGACTGCTGCTACACTAGCTGTCTTCATCTGCATCTGTTCGTGTGTATGCGATAGGAGGGCTAGGTCATCTATGAAGTCCAAATCGTCTAATTGATTTCGAGCTGTCCATTGAATTCCGTGTTTTCCTTCAGATGTCGAGGTCTTCATAATCCAGTCGACCACCAGAAGAAAGAGGAAGGGAGAGAGTAAACAGCCTTGTCTGACTCCGGTCCTTATTTGGAATGCATCTGTCAGCTGTCCTCCATGCACGACCTTGCATTGTAGTCCGTCGTATGAGTTCCGGATAATGTTGACAATCTTCTCAGAAACTCCGTAGTGTCGAAGAATTTTCCATAATGTCCTCCTATCTACACTGTCGAATGTTTTTTCATAATCAATGAAGTTGATGCATAGTGATGAGTTCCACTCAACTGATTATTCGACGATGATCCGTAGTGTTGCAATTTGGTCTGTGCACGACCGATCCTCACGGGATCCAGCTTGTTGATCTCGAAGTTGGGCGTCTACTGCATCTTTCATCCGGTTCAGCAACACTCTGTTGAAGACCTTCTGTTATGACCTTGAATCGCTCTTACCCCGTGATACTTGTTATGACTTCACCTTGATCTGTCTAGACTAAACTATGACCTTGACGCGATAGAGTGAGCGGCTTAACCTTGAGTCTATCACGAGTGAGTTCGAGATGGGGTAGAGAGAACTATTCTAAATCCTGATTGGTTGGCAAGCACGCAAGTGAGAGAAGACAAGACAGTTGGAACACTTAGCTCTGGATTCTCTGAATTCGGATTAGTACAAAAATGTACATGAATAAATAAGTAAATATCTTGACTACGACGTACAATAATTTGGAAAAATACAGTTACGCCGGAAACAGGGAATTAGGGTAGAAAATACAGTGCAAAATATCATGTTTAAATCACAATATTTTCGGAACAAAAAAGAGTATGCTAGTGAATGATACATAGAACGAAAGCTCGTGTTATGTAGAATAAGATAGGGACGAAAATAAATATAAGTGTTTTACAGGGTTTGAATGAAATGCAATAACGTCCCAAGAAAATAGCTTTCGTAATTGTCTGTGCTTCTTAATTCCCCGTTCATAACACCTTCCCCCTTCAAAAAAAATATGGTTAGTTACTTTATAAAGGTAAGTGCTGAGATATCATCATTGATATCTTCCTTCGGAAACGTATGTTCTCCTCTTTGGGTCTACCTGTAGAATATCTGGTCTTCTGCGTTTCCGTGATGCTTTCCTAATAGGACTTTGACAAAAGTCTGAATTTCATGAGAAGTGTCGTTTTCCTGAATATTCCCTGCACACAAATCAAGATGACAGTTGATATTAAGAAATATAAACCTACATTCAATGCTTCCCAATAACAACTTTTAACCTCGTGACGCAAAACATACTGAAATGACTATGTCAAGCAAACAAAGGTTATTCAAGCTTCTGGACGGACCAACTGACTCATTCATCAAAAGCCACATCTTCCCCTCGCCATTTATTTGCTTATCAACCTTGACTAATTTTACATAATCGAACGTGTGATAACTACTTCCCTATTCATCACGTTTCCTTCACATATTTTCGATACAACCACAGAGAACGAGTTTCGCGTAGCGAAATAGAGCAGCTTACCACGCCTTCTTCACTGAGAATCACTTCGTTTGGTTTTCCACAGTTTATTTCTCTGAGTGCCTTTCTGGATCAATGAGTGTGTGAAACATACACGTTCAAAACACATCCCCGTTTTCGGCTCATTTTATTCCACTATTGTTCAAAATGAATTAAGTTGATCAAAGTACGCGAAGATTGTTGGCATGTATATTCCGACGACAAACAGCATAGGATCTTACTGGATTCAGATATAGGGCCACTAATACAGATATGACTATGCCTACTATTTGATGATCAATTAGTGTTAGAACGCTAATTGCAATTTCATACCTCGATTGTGTTCGTGTTTTTCAGAATGTCATGTTCTATGAGATTTACGCCAACAGACCCTTACTCTGCATGCAACTGAAAGAAAATGTATCACTCAAATGAAATTTCTGTTGGACAAGATTCAATTTGAACTACATCGTTTCGATACATTTTACGTTGTATCATTCGCCTAAGTTTTGTATTCAGAGTGAGCAAATATTTGAGCTGTGATGTTGGTCTTTTTCTGTTGTAAGATAGCACACTAATTATGAAAACTGTGAATGATTTAATTGTTTCGAGTGGGATACTTACAAATCAGTTTATTATAGTGAGAAAGTGCACATTCGCTAATCAATCACTTTTGACATGATTGTCGAGGTAATGGACTGAAATCTGCCATCTCTATTACAACTCATTACTATTTAAAAGTAGTAATCATGAAGGTAAGGTAAAAGACATGAAATTAATCCTTACTCAACCGAGCGTGGTTGCTTTATGTATTAGGTTTTGTTTCTTCCTATAAACTAGATCTGTGTTTAGTAATGCCATTTATTTATTTATTAACCAATAAGAAATGGCTTACATTGAGTGACTAAACATCAAAAACACAAACATCTACTAGTCACAATATTACAAACAAGTTTACTATTATTCTGTTTGACAGATATTAACTTAACCAATTCTTCTCTCGTGTACAATAAGTAATGATATCATTGACGAAGAAACAAAGGAATACGAGTTATAACGTTAATGTAGTTGAATGAACAACTGGTCAGAAATGTGACACACGTATCATAGCCAGTATAAATACGAATGTACAGTTCAAGAAAATGATTTCGTCAAAATGAACATTCTCTTCATTTTTATCCAATGACTTCAATGTGGTTATCGATGTTAGCTGTGCAACAATGCACTTGTGAATTGGTGATTGTTTGAGATATCCTGGAACAAACTGTTTTAAAGTAGACATCATTTGACTTGAAAACTTCAGTCATTTTGAGTAACACATTTCACTTTGTGCTCGAGTCCAGTTCAGAATGTATTAACATGTAGTTATGATGAATTTATTAAACAGTGCTGTGCCTTTATGAACACTGGTGCGAAGTGAAATTCTTCTGGTCATGATCTTGAGCTGGCATTTTATGTCTGTTTGTGTTACCAATAGTGTCATGATCGCTTGTTCTGTGTTTATTATATCCTATCATGATGAACCATCTTTTGTGAGAATGATAAACTAGTTTGATTGGCTTTCAAAAAGCCATGATTTTAACACTTTTATTGAGTTTACGCACCATCGATGCAATACACTTGGCATAAAATTTTACATTCGCTTGCTCGGTATTTAAAATAGATTTATGAACCGAAGTTTTTCATAACACTTCTTTTGTCTTCCATCTTTCTCATTGCCACCATTTTTCGACCCACTGTTAGTTGATCAAAAAATTTCAAGCAAAAATAAGCGTTCGCCACCAAATTGCTTTTTATGTTTCGTCAACACTCGTCGATTCGTTTGAGTTTGAAAATTGTCTTGTGTATTAAGGCTCACGCATAAAGTCCATCTCGTAAAGAAATTGAGATGTGCAATATTCGTTAGAACAAAATGTCATCATTGCTCGGTGACAAATTAGTGCACCTCACTCAGTGATATCCGAAGTCGGGGTTTATGGTTCACGACTCAAACATCTGCTATCGAGCTAGTTTGTTTTCAAAAGCTTGTGAATTCAGTAGTCACACCGAAATACCTAGACATGAAATGGAGACTTTTTGAACATTGATTTTTTCTTTACGTCACATTGTATTTACAAAATAAATCAGGAGACGAAGGGAACATTTTAAATGTCAAGCTAATTTATTAACACGTGTTCACATTATTGAAGAGCTGAAGCGACTCTAAATTAAGTTGTCGCCCTACTGATTTGTAGATGATTGAATGAATTTGGTTTTTGAAGTGAACACTCACGTATTTATTTAGGTTAATCTAACTATGCACGTGATTACTGCTGTAAAGCTTTGGGATGTTCTAACAGTCACTACTCATGATTTAGCGGATATCTGTTTTTTCGGTGCTCTATTGCGTTAACTAATCAAGAGAAAGCTGATTTTGTACTTTGAAGCCACCATTAACATTCGAAACAGTGTTGAAAATTGGGAACAAATCGGTAACAATGTTGACGAAAACGTAGCCGAGTGTAAATCTGTTAACGATTAAGGAGATGATTAATTTTTAACTGGAGCTGGTCACTGTGTATCGAGTTTAAAACCATGACGGTCAACAAAATGTCCCAAACTTTCGAAACGAAGTACGCAAAGTGAACCCCAACTTCGATTTACGACATGTCATCTCAAGCAGATAATCTAAAGCGGCAGTGAGTCTCTAGTCAAACTATATTTAAGATTAACCGTAAAAACTGAAATCATTTTGGCAAACCTCAACATCTGCAAATTAACAGACAGCGCTCGCCGTATAATTAACAATGAAGCTGAATGAAAACATCTTCAGTGACAACCTTGGAATTTGTGTGCTCCGAAAGCCTGGAATTCATTGTGCAAATGTATGTTTCTTGTCAATCGATAGCACTTGACACACGCAACTAACAACTTTAATTAAAGTATCAGAATCTATAGTGAGGCTGAGAAAGAAAAATCCACTTTATATTTTTTAGAGGAGTATGCTTTGAATGAAACTATTGACCGTATACTGCATCCATCAACAGTGAAAACTTGGAAAAAATCACAATCAGTCTATATATCACCTAGTTAACCATAGTTCATCACTCAGCATTTGCTGAACAATGAATAGTGAAGTAACGATGGGTGAACGTGCCCAATTATGTATTGATGTGATGTTCCGACAGATCAACATGCATTGATGACCGTCGTTATTTCAAATGATGTTTTTCAGAAGTCCAACGTCATAATGATGAAAATTCTCAACGGGCTCATTGATGATTTATCTAATCACAAAATCACGTGAACACAATACTGCCAATTCAAGAATAAAATGTTGTCAAACTCTAGTAAAACAAGTCAGTTTTTAATGAATGAAAACAATAACACTAATATTAAAAACCGTGTCCGGTATTTTATTAACAAGAATACATCAGTTATTAGATAAGCAATCACAAAATGTACATTGTTCCGTGAAGAAAAGTTCAAACCATTAAAATGGATAAATAAATCCAAAACTGTTAATTGAAATACGAAAAAGAGGAAAACGTGGTCAGAATATTTGAATCTAGTTATGAGACTTTGTTGAGAATCATTCACTACTTCTCCTTCCTTTATGCAACCATCTCCAAATAACGCAAATGATGCAAACAGCAAAGAAGAAGACGACTGAAGGAATAACAATATACAGGTACCAAAGTGATTTGTACTGTCTACTTTCTTGAGTTATTTCAGTGGTCGCATTCTATAGAAAAACAAAGCAGTAGCATATATTACTAACTATCAAATATTTACCGAGTACTGATCATTTCCATTGGTAGTTTCCTTGACGTTTCCTCCAACCTGAACCTCAGGGATCCCCAATGTTGTTTATTCGTGATTGATGGGTGTCGATGTATTGAAATCATTAACATCCGGGCTTTTTTGATTAAACAAAACAGTAGCATTCATTACAAAACATGAAGTAGTTTTTGATTAATTCAATACGCATTACTGTCAATAAGGGTGATAAAATGCAATTCAACAAACAGTAACAAAATGTGCATTTAACAATCATTCAGAACAACTACTACCTATTTGACAATCAGTTAATTAAGCACATACCTTAAAATGGCAACCATTCACTTTAAAAAAATGATGATCTTGATGATGACTGTCAATGCATGTGTTCCATTTCTCACACCAAATACATGTTATATTCGATGTTGTTGCATTCAGACATGCTTCACTTGAATTGTGTAATGGACAAATTGCTGTAAAAGTAATAAGGTGATTATATAATTCGAATTCTTAAACAGAACTAAAGAGAATCACAATACATGCAACTATAACTCAATGACATGATAGTGATTTCAGTGTTAAGTGACTATTTCATTCACTGGAGAGTTGTTATCACAATGCATAATGCAATAATCAGTATACATTCAATTTCAAAAATGTTTCACAACGGAATGTTTGGATTGAATGAATCAAGTTTGAACGTCAAGTTTGAACTTTCGAATAAATTGAGCATTCGGTTGGATATTGTAAATAAAAATAATATATTTGTAATATACCAATGAGTAGAAAATTAGATTTTCTGACGTTTCGTGACTTAGTGTAAGTCACTTCTTCAGAGAATAAATAACCAAATTAAAATTAATCCAAGTTTAAATAGTACAACGGAACAATGTATTCCGACTGGCAAACTTGACAGATTTCAGTGACTGTATACATTCAGAGATGTACACACACTGCTATTACTGGATTCAGAAAAACCTACTGCATATCATGTTTCAACAACGCAGAGTTTCTTTTCATGAAAGCAGTGCTGTCCTTTGACAGAATATTCATTCCTTTTATGGTAAGTCACTCGAATAATAAATGAAGATATACATTTTTTTCAAATCATCATTGTCATTTTTCCTGAAAAGATTTTAGTTGTTCTACTATGATAAAACATATCAAAGAATTGTGGCAGAATTCTAGTTTGTGCATTGTCAGTTTATGCAACAGACTAGTTGGATCAACGAAAATTCATCGATGATAAAGATGATATCTTATTCAATGAATATTGACGGCAATTTGATCATTGGATAATGGAATGACTCACAGTGGTGGAAATTTTATTACGGCAGCCTTACATTTGGTGAACTGAGATCTGTTTTAATTTACTTAGTATTCATATTCGTGAGAAAAAAATCCATTTCGCACTGTGAAATACATCATTGATTCTGAGATTGTCAATGATGAATTGTATTTGGGAGGCGTCACATTTTTTCATCTTCATTTTATCGAATATGTATGACAAAGCAGAGATTTTGGAAAGTAGGCAACCGTTTTGATGTTAATCGCAATTACATGGAGTATTCTTGTGATTTCAATGCCCCAGAAAAGTTCGATGTCACATGTACCAAATAGAAGAACAGAAGCTGCCTGGTCAATCCACAATCAAATAACTGTCACTTAATCTTTTTCGAGATTAATATAATCTCATCTATTGTTTTGCGAATTTATTTATCATTGTTAATATTTAAAAATGAATCAAAATACAGCTACTAATAGTGAGTGAAACGTCATTTGAGACGGATGCTTGGATATCGTTTAGTAGCTGACTGCAGTTACAAATGAAATTTTCAGCGTGTTGAAATAAAAAGGATGGATTCAAGTGTGAAAATAGTAAGTGATGACAAATAAGGTTGAACATACTGCCGATGACTTCATACTCCACTAACAGCTATCTCATGTTTTGTCTTACCTTGTGTGGCAAAATGAAGAGAAAAAACATAACATTTAGATTTCTTTTTCGAGCAACAACTGCGAAATTCAAGTTCAACCCTTTAAACATTTTTTCACGTTTCAGCTTACAAATTAACAACATGGGAGCATCAAATGAAAAACGAATGATGACTAGCGTTCTTTCTTATTTAAAAAATCTCAGCTGTATATTCCTACATCTCGACGTTGATGTTTACTCTTGGAATAGAGCCCGGGACCATTCAATTCAAACGCCATACGGATATTCACTTAACCATTCAGTCCAAACACCCACTGGCTCGTACGAAGCGTGAAAATTTATTTTATTCCTGCTCTGTTAACTTAATCTTCCGTTCGATATTTATGTAGTCAATCGAGTCCACTGCTAACCATCATTCATCTTTGCCTACAATGCTTGTGACCAAAGACAATATTGAAGCAATCATCACAGAAAGCGCATGAATCAATAAGAGACAGATGGGAAAATTCAAACGAGCAATATAGAAATGACATCATCTTTTACTGACTCAGTAATGCACTTCAACCGACCAACAATATCACTTGATCAAATATTTGATGCATTTTCTCACATGAGATCATGAAACACTGTATGAATGAGAACGGCAAGTGTGGCGGTCGAACAGTGAGTAATCGCTCAAAAAAAGTCGATATTTTATCTGCCTAATTTCGTCGTTCATATATGTCTGCCTCGTTGATTGATCTTCACAAGTATAAAACGTCTCTAATTACCCATCCACACATTTGCGATAAAAACAGTCATACACTCTAGGTACTTGACCACAGATTGCCAGTTATATGAGCCGCAGCAAACAGATGATTGATTATATGCGTCACCGTACATTAAACTGTCAACATCATTCTTTGCTAAGTTTCTTACCTGTTTCACATTGAAAGATCCCTCGGATTCCTAGCACTGACTTATTTTCGCTAAGTTCCAAAAGAATCTGAAATAAAAATGGAACGTGGATTTGCCAGCATACAACCTCTTATATAAAAAAAATTGATCATTAAACAATTGGGTCTTTGTTCAAATTATCTTAACCACACTTACATTACGTATACTGACATTCTCATTTTTTTTGAAAGTGTGTTCCATCTGGTGTACATAGGTATTCTTAATCACGCTAGTTGTCAACTTCAGCCAAGTTCGATGACTTATCAGTCTATCATTAAATATGTTAACACACTGTGAAATGAAAATCTACGTCAGTTGTAATGAATTGTGATTGTGAACAGCTTCAAGGAAGCTGTGCTCAGATTATACATCAATGAATGTTCCGAAAAGCCCACCATTTGTAGATGAAATACAGTCTGACAGAATGCGACACATTACATACACTAATCTGACATACACTGGTTGGTACTATTTTGCATGAACACATTGTTGCAACTGATATCACTTCACTTCCATGTGTTCACTTTTTAACAAGTGCTAAATTGAGTTGTGTCAATAAAGGAATAATTACATAATCAAATAGTTTGTTGGCACATCACAAAATTTTAATCTTTTTCTATTGTGTTCGGTGTAGCTTTATACTTATGGAAGTATTCATAGCTATGAAATAGTAGAATGATCACAAGGACTTGAAACAAAGTTATATGTACAATCAATTTTGTAACTTACGTTCTCATAATAGGTAGATATCTTCCCACTCGGATATATCAGATTAGTTGTCTTGGCTGTAACCTCTACAATCGAAAGACAAACGATATTTAGAATTTGAAAGATAGGTGTAACAAAGTACATGCACACTCACAAAGTGATCAAATTTAGTGGATAATTACTGAGTTGTGTCAAATGCTTTCTTCAGTTGGATTCGCATTCTAAACTTTGAAGTCAACTTCATGTGAATGAAACGAGCATGCATCCTTCCAAACTAATATTAAATGCCTAATTTCTGAATCTGTATTACTATTGTATTACTACGTATTCATTGAAGGTCTAATACTGCAAAGATATTCGCACGTACGCAATATTTTCAATCATTTTCCTTGAAACAATCGACTCCAAGTACGTATGAAATAAGTTGTGGAGCGTTCATTCACAAATGCAGCTTGAGAATCTCATTGATTACCTGAAATATAGATATTTAAATCAATCAACTAACTCTGACCGCAGTGTTTGTTTGTTGTAGATGAGAGACGAATAGATTTTAATGTGTAATCTCTACGACTTCTCAATGTGGAAGGATATATAGATATATAGGAATGACTATGCGTTGAATGGAAGTGTAGATGAATATGATGTGCACAGGAATGGTTTTGTGACAAACATATAACAGGTTTTCAAACAGGCAATGTGCATCAAGTCCCAATCAAACGGTGAATGGATTTCACATATAGTTCAACCCTCATTTTCTAGAAAAGTAACAAAATTTTACATGTCCATTTTCTGCGAAGTGAATCGCACAAACAGTGTGTGATCAAAAAGAGTAAAGAAGTAAGTGTGCAAATTTCACTTGTCATGAATAATGTTTACCTTTATCTTTTCCTTCAAGAGACAATTTGACAGCGATTAATCCCTCTGAATTATTGAAAATAAAAATAGATAATGAAATATGTGTAAAGTGAAAATCCATCTGTTTTAATAAATGTACGTTTTAACATGGACTACCTCTGCATACAAGTTATCAACTTCATTCCGACATTTATATGAAATGGTGTGGTGAAATGCCCGATCATCGCTTATGAGGAAGGTTCAAGGATTATTTTCACTTCAACGATTTGATGAACGTTTCAATCCCTCGTTAAGTGAGAAGAATGTTACACTTCCGTAAATTTTTCTCAAACGTTTTCGACTGAGTAATTGTCATTTGACATCTATTGGACGCTAGATTTTGTTAATCATCAATTCGTATAGCTGACCGAGATATACGGATGTAAACTTGATATTCTAAGTGTTCTAGTTTGAGTAAAGAATCTTGCACTAGCCGACTGTTCACGTTCGTTCAGTAGTCCGCTGTTTCAGAAAGTGTTTGGATTCGAAGATCATAATCATATATGATTATTGAGATACAGTTGAATACACGATAGTCGATAGACAGTGACTCAGAAACATTAAACTTTTAGGAATCAAGTAAGTGCTAGAAAAGTGTTTTAGGGCATCAAATAAGATTTTCTAGATTGTCGACTTCAAGAGTACAAGCTGGCTTAACTCAGAACATCGCTTATCACTGTACATTTATTTAGTTTGATTCACTTACTTTATTGAGAAATGTCGGGTCGATGATATTTCATATATGCAAAATGAATGTGAGAACGGTAAATAAAACAAACTACAACTGAATAGTTCAAGAAACTCACTCTCATTCAAATAATGGGATAACAATCCTTTTGGTATAAAATATGAAATTTCTCCAATTACCTCGTCGTTTTTCAGCATTGATAAAACACCTATATTTTTGTTAATGAAAACATGCAATTTGATTGATAATTTCACATTGAGTGGATAAATGATTTCGAAATAAACTGAAGATTAAAACGATTTAAACTAGATATTTAAATGAATTGCATGAACTGTATTTAATCAGCTTTAAGGTGTCACATCATAGACAGTTTGAAGAAGAATAGGTATCCGAAGACGTTCGGCATGTCATAAGCAGTATGCAACTGATTCACTGAAGAAATTGAATTAACTTTGATTCAGGAGATTAATTTGTGATAAAAAAAACTCAATAACAATTTTGATTCACAGAAAATTATGAACTTACCATCAGACAAAATATCAAATTTAATAACTTGACTTTCGTAATATTTCAACGGGAATTCTGGTTTAATATACTAAAAGGTGTAAATAAATAGAGAGTACCTCCACTAAAAAATGTAATCAACTCACGTGACTCCACACGGGGTCATTAAGACTGTCAATCATAAATGGATGAGGCTGATTGAGATTAATGGTTTGTGAGTAATGATAATGATGAGACTGTATATGTCTATTAGAATCTAATTGATCACTTACATATCGATATGAAGCATTCGTAAAAATAAGTTTTGTAAAGTTCTTCCAATCCGGGTGTTTGCAGATTTCTGCACAGTTACAGAACTCGCAAAATGCGTTCAAGATTATAGAAATTCGTATGAACAGATCATATGGAGAATTGAATCTGAAATGGTTCAAGTGAATAAAATAAAGTTATCTCATGGAATCAAATTTCAATTTGTACGATACAGTCATTTACCTCGCGTGTTCAGCTAACACTCACCTCATCATCTTGTTCAAAGCAGTTAATGAAATTTCACTAAAAATTGTCTGGTATATATAGATTTATTGAGTGTTTGGTTGTTTTATTCTGATTCGATGATTCAAAGTTACCATGAAGGTCAAATTTCATAAGATAATATGTCCAGGATTGACCAATCATGGTGGTGGAATAACTGATCGTTATTCAATATTGTTCTATCTATTGGGAACCTGAGCTGGAGTTTATCCACCGTTGTTTGATATTCCTGACGCCTGTTGATGAAACTGCTCTTGAATGTGATTAACAATACTTTGTAATACACGATTGGCTAAAGTGTCATTCAAAATATGTGCTCATGTGTTTACGAAAAAGCAGTTTGTTGCCTGCAAAAACCTCTAAATAGACTGTCAATGGTGTATTGCTTCTATTTGATTGATTCAAATCAAAATAACACAAACTATTTAGATCGTAATTCACCATTTACACTTTTACACTTTAATTTTATTTCAATAAAAATTCTGTTAGACGATTTCATCATAGTTCAATAAGAAAATATAATTTCTAAACGTAGTCCTTTTCATTCTGTCTGACCAACATAATAATGACGACTGTAAGAATGTTTTGTTAGATCACTGTGACAGAATACCAGACTTTTCTGTATTGACATGTAGATAACTGGGTACAAACAGAAAGTCATAAGAAATTAACAGATCTGTGTGGACGTAGATTAGATCACATCAAACTATTGACAAGATTACTTTGCTTAATTTCTGCTGAAATCTAAAAAGAAGCAGTGCTGTAGTTGTAGTCTGTGATAAAATAGAGCAGTTTACAAAATTGCCAAATACATTCAAACTTATTGAAGTGGAGCTCATGGGAAATGTAGTGGAATGGGCTCACGTGGTCATGGCAGTTTTGTGTGTTCTGAGTATGCAGATTAATTAAATCCCTTCACTTCCCTGAAGAGGAAAACCAATATGCACTAAATGCAAAACTGATAATGAGCTGAATATAAGCCGATAATTATTCCTGGAGAATTTCTCCAAACCTATGTCAATTGACATAGCTAATTAGTGATAATCAGAGAGAAATATTTATGCGTGATTTCAGTTCCATAATGTATATCACTGAATGTTTGTTGTTTCACTTGTTTGTATTTCGTTTTCTCCACTTTAGTTAGGTGGACACTCATCTTTCAAATCCCTAATTTACTGGGGACCATTATGTGATTAACAACACAAAAGTGTATTTGAATGGATGCAGAAGATAAAATTATCCATGAGGAAAATATTATTGTCGATGAACTGTATTTGTTTGACGTGAACACAACACGTGCTACTCTCGTAATCGTGAAACCGTTCACACTGTGTGCTGTACCTTGTCAATTCAATCACAATTATGTGTTTGAATATTCCATATAATCAGCCCATCTATTTTAGTTCTTCTTATCTACTTTGCGTTTTGGCATAAAAAAATATTTTTCTTAAAGTTAACACTAGTGAAAATAATACTGTACATTATCTGAGAGCGTCGTATGCAGATTTCTGTCTGTTGACCACATTTGTTGTTTGTAGAAATGTTATTGATCATAATTTTGGTTGTCTGTCATCATATTTTATCTAAATAATCAGTTTATCTGATGTTTTCTATTGTGTAGTGAAATAAGGAATGTGTCACTCTAATGATTCATTCATATGACTGACAGTCACCGACAAACACACAACAGAAAAATGAATAAAGTTCTCTATCAATTTTGAGTAGATTTGGCATCAGCTGTGAATAAACTCTGTGAACATTTACCATCTAATTTTTAATTACTGATCATAATCATACAGAATTCTCTAGTCTTCACTACCGTATTTTGTATATCGATGGAACTCAATAATAATAATAATAATAATAATAATAATAATAATAATAATAATAATAATAATAATAATAATAATAATCTAGAAAAGTTTAGACTCGACTAGTTGATACTTCTCATGTTTATTGAATGTGAAACTATGAACAATCATCATTTCCATGAAAAACTAGACATCACATTCTGTGTATCGTTTTGTTTCAACGACTGTGGCAGAGAAACTCATCGTAACACGATATTCCGGATAGACGTACTCGACTGTTTACCAGATGGATGTTTGTGTTGAATGTTGATTGAAGTTGGATACGGTTGTTGGGTGAGGGCGATCAGATTTGACGAGAGATCGAATACATTTTGAAATATCATCTGGTGTTGAAATTTGTGTTAGTTTCGCCACAGTAATCAGATAAATTCCTCCGTGAATGAACACTCTAAGGTGAATTGGTAAATAGCCTGCCAGCTACGTTGGTCTGAACAACTTAATATGCATGTTTCGAGTTGATGTTATTGAAGAGATTTTTGATTGAGTTAGACGATGTTTGGTGTTTGTAGTCTGGCTCAAAACGTACAAGTTTAGTTAACCTCACGAATTACATATAACAGCCTAATATCGTAATAAAGTAAAACGCCTACAGAAACGGTATTCAAATCAAAGACAAGCATAGTCTTAACACTGATCACTTCTGTGAACTACTGGCATGAATTCTGTAATTATTATTTTCAGAAAATGATGCTTCTTTATCACCAACAGTTGAAGAGATAAGCATGGCCATCAGACAAATCAAGTGCGGCAAAGCAGCAGGACCAGACAACATTCCAGCAGAGGCACTAAAAGCAGAAATAGCGGCAACTGCAACGATACTCCACATTCCCTTCAATTAGATGTGGAATGAGGAACAAGTACCAGGAGACTGAATAGAAGGAATCCTGATCAAAATACCGAAGAAAGGCGATCTCAGCAACTGTGATAACTACAGGGGCATCACTCTTCTCTCAATACCGGGAAAAGTCTTCAACAGGGTATTGTCAAACAGAATGAAGGACTCCGTAGACGCCCAACTTCGTGACCAACAGGCAGGATTCTGTAAGGATAGATCATATACAGACCAAATCGCAACTCTACAGATCATTGTGGAACAATCAATTGAATGGAATTCATCGCTCTACATGAACTTCATTGACTACGAAAAGGCATTTGATAGCGTGGATAGAACAACACTATGGAAGCTTCTTCGACACTACGGCGTGGCTCAGAAGATAGTCAATATTATACAGAATTCATATGATGGATTAAACTGCAAAATAGTGCATGGAGGACAGTTGACAAAGTCGTTCGAAATAAAGATCGGTGTTAGGCAGGGTTGCTTACTCTCACCCTTTCTCTTTCTCTTGGTGATCGACTGGATCATGAAGACGTCAACATCTGAAGGGAAGCACGGAATACAATGGACATCTATGATGCAATTGGACGATCTAGACTTCGCGGATGATCTGGCTCTTCTGTCCCAAACGTAACAACAAATGCAGGAGAAGACGACCAGTGTAGCAGCAACCTCAGCAGCAATAGGTCTCAATATACACAAAGGGAGGAACAAGGTTCTCCTATACAACACAGCATGCACCAATCCCATCACAATTGACGGAGAAGATTCGGAAGATGTACAAACCTTTACATATTGGGCAGTATCATTGATGAACAGGGTGGATCTGATGCAGATGTGAAGGCGCGGATCGGCAAAGCAATAGCAGCATAATGTTAACGCTTTCTTAATTTGAAAGGACTAGTTATACGAATGACTGTGCGATGAATGAAAGTGTAGATAAATGTGTTCTGTACAAATGTCACTTTGTGATGAACATAAAACACAATTCATCTATTTTGAAACACAGACTTTTCTTCAAGCTCCATTGAAGCGTGAAAACGGAAATGAACCTCTACATTCATTCTTCCACGAGTGAAATGAGGTTGTGACTTAATTTATCAATTGTGATCTATTTATTACTCGTCGTTTATAGTCTTTTCCAGTTCATTTTAACTAACCTTAAAGCCCTAACTGGTGAAACTAAACGGCGAATGGATTTGGATAAAGAATGCTGATTGACAGCTTATGCTTCTCCACAAGGAGTAACAGGCGTAAATCCGCTACTTTCGAGTATATATTTTCCTCTGTTTATATAAAACACCATATCTATGACTACATTTATTTATTATTATCCAATCAGACAATTTTATCAAATTAGAAACTAAAAACTAAAAATATAAAAATCAACATTTTAACCAATCAGAAGTTGATAAATTCAGAAAGAACATTTAAAACATACCTGGAAACAACAGTTAAATGGATATATTCCCTTTAAACATGTATCTATGCATGTGTATATATGTGTGTGTATCTGTGTAGGTATGTAAGTATGAAGTGAATACATAACATTGTAGTGTGACATAGATAGGTGTGTGCTTTGCTTTTTTTTTCTTTAATCGACGAAATGGACATAACGCTTGGGTTTGTTTATAGGTCTACCGGAGCGTGTTAAACAAGGAGGCTTTGTATTGTTTTTTATCCTCCACTGGTTTTTCAGTCGCTGGTGAGAGGGGTTGATTATCAACAGCGTTGTCTTCCTTGACTTGAGTAGCTTCACAGAAAGCAGGTTTTATTCTGTCTATAGAAATAGTCTGCTTGTTGCCATCTCTGTTGATGATGAAGTATTTTTGTGTGCGTTTAATTACTTTATATGGACTTTTATATGGTTGTTTCAATGGTTTTTTAACCTTATCTACTCGGACAAAGACAAATTTGCACGTTTCAAGGTTTTTATCAAGTTGGACTCGATTGTTGTGTTCACGAGGGGATATTGCTTTAATATTCTGCATCGTTTGTAACAGGCGACTTGCGAAGTGAGTAGCCTCTCCTGGCGTTGTAGGTTCATAGTTGACTAGTTGACCAGGTAACGTTAGAGTTGTACCATAGACTAACTCGGCGGCTGTACATCCAATGTCTTCCTTTATGGTACAAGTGGTAATGCGTCACTCCATTTGGTTGTATCATCTTGTGCCATCAGCGAGCTTTTTAGTTGGCGATGAAATCTTTCAACCATGCCATTAGCTGCTGGGTGGTAAGCTGTTGTTTTGATGTGGTTCACGCCCAGAAGTCTTGTGAATTCCTGAAATAAGATAGACTGAAACTGGGGACCACGGTCTGTAGTGACGATAGAAGGTACTCCGTAATTTGCTATCCAACGCTCAAGGAATACGCCAGCTATCGTTTCTGCGGAAGTGTCTTTTATAGGGCAGGCTATAGCCCATCTTGTGAATCTGTCCACTGCAGTGAGAATGTGGGTGAAGGCATTGGATGGTGGTAGTGGACCAACTATGTCTAGATGAATATGTTGAAAACGTTTTTCTGGCAGGGGATACTTGCCAACGGGACTGATCGTGTGCTTCTGAATCTTGCTGCGTTGACATTATGGGCAGCTTCGCGTCCATCGTTTTACATATGAATTGATGTTTGGCCACACAAAACGCTCAGTAATCAATCTGGTTGTGGCTCTGATTCCTGGATGAGAAAGGTCATGCAGTTGGCGAAATACCTGTCGACGACAGGCTAGAGGGACGAAAGGGCGATTGTTACCCGTTGAAACGTCACAAATGATAGATGTATTTGAGAAAGGTATAGGTACTGGTTTAAGGTTCAAGTTAGACTTCACTTTGCAGCTTTTTATATCTGCGTCGTCTACTTGTAATTTTGCGATTGTTTCCAGATCGATGTCTTGCTTACGTACCAGGGTATTTACATCCTTTCGTAACAAAGCGTCTGCAACGACATTGGTATGTCCTCTGACATATTGGATGTCTGTTGTAAATTGAGAAATGTAATCCAATTGTCTTGCTTCTCGTGGAGAGTGTTTGTCATACGATGTGCCAAAAGAATGGCAAAGGGGTTTATGATCCGTCATAATGATGAAATCGCAACCCTGTAACAAAAAGTTGAAATGTTTTGCTGCTAAATACATAGCTAAGAGTTCACGTCCAAAAGTGCTATAACGTCCTTGTGTTGGCGATAATCTCTTGGAGAAAAAGGCGATTGGGGTAATCGTGTTGTTTACTCGCTGTTGTAATACTGCCCCGACGGCTTTTTGTGAAGCATCTGTGCATAGGATCAACAGTGTTGTGGGGTCAGTATTTAGATGTTGAAGCATGGTAGCATTAGCGATCATGGATTTAGCTTTTTCGAATGCTACTTTAGCATCAGAAGGTAACTTAAATATTTGGTTTTTTTCTTACTTGGTACCTGATTTATCGTTTTTCAGTAAATCTGTCAATGGCTGTAGTACATCGGCACAATTTGGTAGAAATCAACGGTAAAAATTGCATGTTCCCAGAAAACGACGTAGTGATTTTACTGAGGTTGGTTCTGGGTAGCTGGAGATGGCTTTGACTTTTTCTTCAAGCGGTTTAATTCCTTGGGAATCAATATGGTGTCCTAGGAATTCCAGAGATGAGGCTCCAAATATGCACTTCGAAGGGTTGATTACAACACCATAACTTTTGAAACGTTCAAAAAGCGTGTGTAAATGCTGGACATGTTCTTCAGTGGAAGAACTAGCGATTAAAACGTCGTCGATATAGACAAATACAAATTCCAAACCTCTAGTTACTTCATCCATAAATCTCTGAAAGGTTTGAGCGGCGTTTTTTAGTCCGAAAGGCATCCTCAAGAATTCAAACAAACCGAAAGGTGTAATTACAGCTGTTTTTTCGATATCTTCAGGTGCCATCGGTATTTGATGGTATGCTCGGACTAGATCCAACTTTGAAAAAATCTGTTTTCCATGTTAATTTAAAGAAAAATCATGTAAATGAGGGATTGGATACCTGTCTGGGATAGTCTGGTTATTTAGTCGGCGATAATCTCCACATGGGCGCCAGTCTTGATCTTTCTTGGGAACCATATGCAACGGCGAGGCCCAAGGACTGTTAGATTGTCTGATTATCCCAAGCTGCATCATGTGTTCGAATTCTCTCTTAGCCAACTGCAACTTGTTTGGTGGGAGTCTTCGCGCCCTGGCACGAATGGGTGGTCCTGTAGTAGAGATATTGTGTTGGACATGATGTGTGGAGCATTCGTTTTGGTAATCGGTTCTGGTTATGCTTTCGTACTTCGACAGGATATCAGTGAAAATTTTGTTGTCAGGTCTTAACATTCGAACGCCATGAATTTCGTAATTCGAGGTAGGAGTGCCACTGACCTGCAAACTTGTGTTCTTGTCAATAAGTTTCTTTTTTCCCATGTCTACCAATAGGCTGTAAGCACCAAGAAAGTCGGCCCCGAGAATGGGTTGTTTGATTTCAGCTACGATGAAAACCCATGTGAAACGTCTACGGAGACCAAGATCTAAGATAAGTGATTGTTCACCATAAGTTTTAATGACTGTGTTATTAGCTGCGACTAGAGACAATTTAGTACTTTGCGAGTGCCGTCGTTGAGAAAGGTGTAATGGGACTATGCTGATTTCGGCTCCTGTATCGACCAAAAAATCTGAGCCCGAAATTCGATCCCTGACGTGAAATAGACGGCTCGGGTAGTGGCCAGAAACAGGCGCCGCCATCACTGTCTGGCCGTCTCGTTTCCCTGGTCATTTGGGTTGCTTATTTCAAAGTTGCATGGTTTAGTGCAACGGCGTGCCTTCTCCCCGAAAGTCGCATGATACCAGCAAGTATCTGCTATCCGTTTGGGTGACCTAAGACGAGGTCTGGATACTGATCTCCTTCTGGACTTAGATCTGGCAGGTCGAGAATGGATGGTAGAAATAGTCGCCTGCAGTGCTGCTAGCTGTTGTGTTAACTGTGTTATTTGTTGTTGGATGCTGTTAGATGGGCTAATCGTGTCTCCACTAGAGGTTTGTAGTACATTCAAACGTTGGCTGTCGGGATAAATCTCAATCATTTTGTCAGCCATATCAGCTAGATCGTCGAGATTGACGGAAGTTCCTGATATGCTGAGAATTTGGGTGACATTCTGTGGTAAACGTTGAAACCACATCTGTTTAAGCAATGCATCGTCTACCTTATATGACCCTGCTAAGTGTTTCATATGTCGGAGTAATTGCGAGGGTCTCTTGTCCCCCAATTCGCAAGAAGTTAGCAATTGCTGCAGTCTTCTCTCGTCTGAAACCGAGGTGCGTTGGATTACGGCTGTCTTTATTTTATCATAAGGTTCAGCTTCTGGCACGTGATCGATTAAATCTCCGACTTCAGCAGCAATCTCAATAGGGAGTGCCCCAACTACATAAGCATACTTTGTTGCCTGAGATTTTATACCTCTAGCCATGAACAAAGCTTCGATTTGTGCGAACCAGATTCTTGGATTATTAACGCCGAACGTTGGTAGTCTTACGTCTGAAATTGCGTTGATCGAGGTTAAGGCATTATCTTCTGATTGTGAAGAGTTCAAGGAGTTGATTAATGGACTATCTATATCAATGAGTTTACCAGGAGAGTTCATGATGGCAAAAACAAATATAAATGAACTAGCGTGCCAAGTAATAAAAAATGAATATATATATATATATATATATATATATATATATATATATATATATATATATATATATATATATATATATATATATATATATATATATATATATATATATATAAACAGTAAACATCTACAATGAATTCAAGGCTCACCAAATAATTGTGGTGGACCAAACAGATATGAACACAAAAAATATAAACAAAGTTATTAAAAATCAGTAGTAATATTAATATATATAATTAATTGTCACAAATACAATAAAAATTGGGGACGTTACTTAAATTGATCAGATGTTGCGTGTTATGATTAGGTCCAGTGAAGTAAATCCACAATTATAAATGTTTGTTGATTCTGAACAGGTTGGTGAACTCTCTAATGATATAATCCACGTTGGATGTGATATATTTCGGTTACAGTCTATAAATGAAGATAGAATTTGATTTAGACTTCGGATAGCTCAATCACAAATGGAAATAGAACGAGGAGTGTGCGAGAAGCATTGTATTTGTTAGCCAGCAGCGGTATGTCACGCAATGTAATAGTACAACGGAAAGTGTGTTCAAGGTCATTTACTAAAACAACAGTTACAGACATTTAATGTTAAATATACATACAGTGGAAGGTTGACAAAGTAAATACAAATAACATTGAAAACTATTTACAAAATAAGCTTGTCGGGCCCATCTCCACAAATACATAATATTGTCTTGTTTACTAATATTCGAACTCACTATTATCATCATATTCATTTAATACTTATTTGTTCAAAAATGAAGAATGTTTAAGTGAACAACTGCTTTCAATAATTTCATCATCAGGCTCTACACAGTTAGAAGTCCATAATTATGATATTTTACAAAGGCCAAAATTAAGGCATGGTATTAATCAATTTGATAATGTTGTGTGTTAAAAATAGTACACGTTTCCATCTGTTACGATATATATGGGTGCGCACTGCTGAGGAGTCCCACAATAGGACGAAACGGCCGTCCAGTGCTTCCGGGTTTTCCATGGTGGTCTGGCTTCAACTGGCTCATGATCTTAACTATTCAAATTACTATAATCTCCACAAAACCCCCTTCTGATATATCTATATACTTCAAAATTGTATTATTTGCAAATTAGAAAGGTCATTCAATAAAGGTAAAGATGATTTGGACTAAAGTGTTCAGTCACAATAAGTGAAGAATAGTATTATAGAATTATAAGATTGTTGTGTGAATACATGATGTAGTAAAGAGGGTGTTATCAAGGTAATTACGATCAACGAATTGGGAATGATGGATGTGAAGATTAAGATAGAGATAATCAAAATTAATGATAATAAGGAGAATTAATAAAATAAAGGAAGTAAAGGAAGGGGGGTAAGAGGTTTATAATATTCAGTCTAGGTATTCGATGATCCAGTCGTGGGCCAAGGTAAACAAAGAGGCTGGATATATCTATTTTCTGGATGCATAAATTAGGTCTTCTTGAGTTGATCCAGATGGCTTCGGCTATGCAAAGCAGTCGTGATCTGGCTCCTTGAAGTAGATATTTTGGAACTTGATATAAAACAGAGAAAGCTTCTTCTATTTTGATATGATGTTCACTATCTACCAAGTGCGGAAGAACAATGCTGTTAATTGATTTAGTAACTCCTTTTCCCAACCAAGCTCGTACATGTTCACGAACACGCAAGGATAAAGCCTTCTGAGTACGGCCTATGTAACTAGCTCCACAAGAGCAGTTGAACTGGTATACACACATGAAGGAACCCATCTTTGGTAACCTATCCTTGATTAGTTGTGTGAGTACTGGTTTAGTTGAGAAAATTATGTGTAGCTTGGCGGCGTGAAACGTCCTTTCAACAGATCCTTTGAGCTGACGTATTAGAATATCATCCACTATATCCCCTTTAAAGTCAAGTCTCAGATATAACGTCTTTCTACTGACTGTGTCGCAATGTCTTCTGTTTTTAGTACTACGTACGAGGTATTTTTTGACGAACTTATCAGGATAACCATTATTTCGTAATGTGTTCTTTAGTATATCTATTTCGTCATCCACACTGTCTTCAGAACATGATAACTTGATTCTGTGGTTGAAACATTTAACCAAATTTATTTTATATTGAAGAGGTGTGAAGCTTTGGAAATGGATATACTGGCCCGTCCATGTACTCTCCCTAAATATATTTCTCTTAATGGGACCGTCTGTCCTTCCAGAAAGTAGGACATCCAGAAAAGCTATACTATTGTTTTTCTCCTCCTCACTGGTGAATTGAATGGCTGGGTGGAGATTATTGAAAGCGTCTAGCATCGCCTGTTTGTTGATACTTTCGTCCCATATGATTAGTGTGTTATCTATGTATCGACAATAATAATCAAGCTTACCAAGGACCATTTTCTAGTTTGGTCAGAAAAATATTAGCAAGGATCGGACCTAGAGGTGATCCCATTGCTACCCTATCAAATTGTCTGAAAATGTCATTGTTGAACTTAAAGTAGATATTCATAGTACATTTCAACAATAGTTCTTTCATTTTACTTACTGGGATAGGTATCTCTATTTTCTTTTCTAGCAGTTGTTCACATATGTAATCGATAACTTCAGTCAGAGTGATGTTATTATTATTATTATTATTATTATTATTATTATTATTATTATTATTAATGGTTTTATTCAATATTATATTTTTGGTACAATATAGAATACTCAGCGCAGGGTATTTCAACAAGTTACTAACGCAACAAGAAAAAAACAGTAAAAACTAAAAAAAAATGAAAAGGGTTTTTAAAAAAAGAAAACCGAAATACTGTACAATTTTTCAAATTAGAGACATGGTTATGAATGTAGGTTATTGACTAGGTTAACTCTAACAACCTATTCGTCACAGAGTATATTTGCTAGGTAAGGTATGATAGAACGTTTATACTTTTGCTTGAGGGCATGGATTTTAATGTAATTACGTCTCGTTCTACCAGAATATATACAAGGAGAAAGATAAGTGTGATGGAGATGGTTAGTATCTGATAAAATAACAACTGCCAGGAGTTTGCATGACTTTAGATGTCTATCCACAACGTTATTAATTATGACTTTGAAAGATTCACTACACACCTTGCTAACTGCCTCCAGCACGCTCCGCAGTACAGAAAAGTCTTTTCTCAAAAGTCCAGAAAAGAATAATGGAGAATAGTAAAGAATTATAGGTAATATGCAAGAATTGACAAACTGTAAGAGTTAAAGTCGAGTAATCCTAAGAGTATGCAGCCTGTATATGTAGTAAGTCAGACGGAAAACCTCCTTCGATAACAACAAAACGTGAGAAGACCAAGAGATCAGAGAAAAAAGGTAACAACAAGATAATTAACCTTCAACACTGTGTTTATCAACGAGTCTCCAATGGCAAAGGCATTATGTGACCTCTAAAAGGTGTTTAGATGCCGTTCATGTCTCGTGTTAAAATCAACAGCTTGATATTCAGACGGATTAAGTATAAGACTATTACCAGCACACCAACAATCAATACGAGACAAGTACTCATTCATTTCTATGAGATGTAAAGAGGAAGAGATAGACATACATAGAGTGAGACCATCCACGCATTTCACAAAAGTGTTTTCTGTTCAAAACAGCAGATCATGCAGAAAAAAAGAGGAAGGAAGAGGTGTAAGAACAGCTCTTTTTAATACACCTTCATGAGACAGTAGAGACTCTGAACACTTTCTTCCAAACACAGTGTACTGATCCTTTCCATAGAGGTAGGAACATAGCCAGTTGGTTATTCAGCTGTCAGTGTTGACGCTGATTAACTTGTTAATTAGACGTTGTCTTGGTATAAAATCAAAAGCTGAACTATAGTCCAGAAAAGCACATACTTCTTACCCTTTTCTAAGTTGAACACTATGTTGTGATGCAGAACAGCGACGGCATCTAAAGTGCTTCTTTTGCGTCTGTAAGCAAACTGATATGGATCAATATGCTCTTTTATCGTAGGCTGAAGTGGAAGTAATAATAATTTTCCCATTCTTTTGAGGAAGGGTGAAGTTATTGCAATGGGTCTAAATTTTACATTCTTATCACCAGATGCTTTCTTGGATACAGGAATTATCTTCATCTTTCTCCACATATTCGGTATGAGATTAGATGAGAAGGATTTGTTAAAGATAGTTGTGAACGGATAACACAGGACGTCAGCACACGTTTTAGAAAGTATGTTTGGGATACCGTAAGGTCCTAAACATCCAGATGAATTAAGCAACTGGAGACATCTTCGTACATCAGTTTCAGTGAAAGTTGGAACACAGCTATTATTTAAACCCGTGGATAGAGGGAACATCACATCAGATGACTGACTTACAAAAGGCTTATTTAAGTCACAAACATTCAGCTGGTTATCGCTTCTAAACTGTCTGTCACCTGTAAGTTCTTTAAAGAGTTTACGCATACTTGGAGAGTTTTTGCAAGACAAGAATTTTTGAGTAAACATACAGTTGAGACGTATAATCTCTAGGTTTATCAGACCATTTAGCTTACGAACTTCATTAGAGTTCTTCTCCTTGTACATTCTTTCTTTCGTCCTCCGTAGTCATTTTACAAAAATGGTTTCAGTGGGACAACAAATATCAAAACATAATTTGAGGTAATAAGTGATAACATCAATAGTGATTTCCAGTGAGTCATCTGAAAATAATTCCCAGTTGGCCGTATGAAACATGTTTTTGAGATTTCGGATATTTTCTTCTGAGTAATTCATGTTTGACTTTCTTGGTGTGATGTAAGAGTGTACTCTTCCCATGCTTTCCATATACTTCAGGTAGAACACGAATTATACAGTGATCCGAGCTAGACAATGGAGCGCGTTTACGAGTCACATATATACCCACGTCATTAATGAAAACAAAGTCTAAATGAGCATCCAAACAAGTAGGAATGTCTACCACATTTCGGTGACCTAGTGACGTAAGGAAGCTACATTCACATTAATCGAAATCACCACATACAACTGAAAGTGAATCACTGAAGGTAGTAACAGCGAACTCAGTGAATTCATCAGCGAAAACAGATAGTGCAGATGATGTGCAATCTGGAGTAACGTAGATATTGGTAACATAAACATATTTGTATTTATTCAGATGTTTTGGACGACATCTTAGAGTCATTTGGAAACTTTGAAAACACAAACGAAGATCGACACCAGTTTATGTTTACAAACGTATCTACACCGCCACCACACCTCTTTTTATTGTTCTATCTATCCTGGCGATAAATTTTAAAATCACGTAGTCATACTAGGCGGTCATCCTGTAAATCATTTAACTAAGATTCTTGAATTGTGATGACACCACGATAACGATACATATTTTGATTTAGTAGGAATTGCAGATAGTCCACTTTGTTGATTAGTGATCGGCAGTTAGAATTTAGTAGCTCGGGAATCGGCATGCGATTAGCGTTCATTCTCTTTAACGCATATTGCCAACCACCACGATGTCTTTTATAGTACTTTTTCGTAACTTGTGAAAAAAATTTAAGCGAACAACTGCTTTCAATAATTTCATCATCAGGCTCTACACAGTTAGAAGTCCATAATTATGATATTTTACAAAGGCCAAAATTAAGGCATGGTATTAATCAATTTGATAATGTTGTGTGTTAAAAATAGTACACGTTTCCATCTGTTACGATATATATGGGTGCGCACTGCTGAGGAGTCCCACAATAGGACGAAACGGCCGTCCAGTGCTTCCAGGTTTTCCATGATGTTCTGACATTAATGGATTTGTTGAAGTTATACATTAACACCGTTGGATGCCGGCTCAGTGATCTTGTTGGTTAAGCGCCTGGCGCGGGACTGATAGGTCCTGGGTTCGAGTCCCGCGTACCCACGTACTCGCTTAGGAAAAAGCGCTAGCCAGAAAACATAATTCAATTGTGATATCTATCAATATATTATTATGATTATTAATGAATAAACTTCCCTATGTGAGTGAAAGTGATAGAGAACTAACATGATGATCAGTTCTAGTACTGAAGTGAAATATTACCGTAATCAATATATACTTTCAAGTTGATTCAATTGATGTAACAAAACTTCATTTATTTCATTAGAAAAAGATACATATCCGACTTTAGAAAGTATTCAGAATGAAGAGGGATTTTTGAAAGTTTTAGTAATTTAATAGTTGAATTCATGAATTCATTAAAGATAGTCGATCATGGAAAACCTGGAATCATTAGACGGTGTAGTAATTTCGTGGATTGCTTGAAGTTGGACATATACATCGCTCGGTGTTGATCAGTTAAACGGTCTACAAGTTAAGCATTCGTGCACGAGACAGAGAGTTCCTGGGTTTGAATCTCGGGTGTGAGATAATGATGACACACTGCTGAGTTATTGGGGGTTTACAAATACATCCTTCTCCATTAATATAAATTACAGTTGACATCCTGGACTCATTTTAAATAGTTGATCACTAAAAATAATAAAAAACATTAGATTACGGTTTTGTCTTACTACGAGAATTAAAAGTATCGTGTTAGTTGCTAGGTTAAACTCATATAGTTTATTATAGGTTACATGCAAGCCAATTTATTCATCCTTATCGAGTCACGTTTTGACCCTAATCTTCATTCGTTTATCAACCTTCACCGTTTTCATGTGAGCGTGTGTGCTCGCATCTTCTTATCCCAAGTCATCACATTTCTGTAACTTATTATTGATTTGAATATGAATATCAATTAATACTTGATTAGATTGATGTGGCTCACACGCCATATCACTTACACATTGTTTTGCTTCGTCCCTCTGATTGTCCATCCAGATCAATGAGTGTACAAAATATACGTATTCGAAATCCATTCTTGTATTCACCAACGTGATTTAAATCGACGACTATATACGAGGATTAGTGATATATATATATATATATATATATATATATATATATATATATATATATATATATATATATATATATATATGTATATATATAGCCATCAGAACCGAGATTTGGAGTCAACAAAGACCAACTAAACTGTATTCATAACGATTCATTTATCAAACTATAGATAATCTATTAGATCTATCAGAAGGGTTTATGTACATAATATAGTAATTTCAATAGTTGAGATCGTAAGTCAATTGAAGCTAGACCACCATGGAAAACCTCGAAGAACTGGACGGTTGTGTACAAATAAAACTATAAGATTCGGAAAAACGAGAATACTTCAAAAGGAACTGAAAGGAAGAGGAATTCGTATATATTTGGAAAACATTTTAGATTTGAATAGTAAAGCTTATCTGGATAGAATATTTACCATTAGACTAAAAGGGACAATAAAATGTTACAAATAATGAATTTCTTTTAGAAAGTTCAAATTACATGACAATACTAGTTATTTCTTCGATCGATTAATGGGCAATAGGCAATAGGCAATATTCTATTATTAATGAGACTATAATTTATGGACAACCTTTGAGTAACCCTAAAATGACCTTGAGAATGTCCATCTTATTATGAAAATTCACTGAGGATTACAAACCTGTGTGAAGAATAAAAAGATTATGATTCACAGTTTATGCTTAAAGGTTAAGAATTAGATTCAAGGGGGGAGCAGTAATTAAGAACTGGCATTATTATTATTATTATTATTATTATTATTATTATTATTATTATTATTATTATTATTATTATTAGAAGCTTTATTCAACATTATATTTTTGGTACAACATAGAATTCTCAGCATAAAGTATTTCAACAAGTTTCCTTTTCTTATACCTTGATCGATTGTGACGATAGATTTTGAATGATGACCAGTTACATATTAGGAGTTCGGTAATCCACATTTGATTAATGTTCATTCGTTTCAATGCATATTGCCAGCCACCATGATGTCGCTGATTGTACCTTTTTGTATCCCGTATAGCGAAAGGTTGTAAACTTTTCATAAACGCGCCTGAATAGATTGTGCGCACAGTAGACATAATGATGTGCTAAAACAAACAACAAAACAGATAACTTGATGAAATATATAGATCGTAGGAACAGGTAGCCCAGATATTCAAGGAGGCCGCCAGAGAAGCTCTAATGATAAAGCGTTATTTAGTCAAATGGATGAATGATGTTCGAGCCAAAATCCATGAACTGTTATCTTAAATCTGATTGATTCATCCATAAATGACAGTCTTATCTTAGTATCATAATAAACTTCCAAAGTATTCACCAAAGGTATAATTTTATTCAAAACTTCTTGATTTAATACAGTAATAGGTTGGTATAAAGAAGTTTCAAAACAGACAAACATATTTTCATTGAAGCATCTCAACAACCAAGGTCAACCAATTACCAGGCCTTGGTAAACTAGTAGAAAACTCTCGATTTTTCAAAATATCAGTTACGGTGATGAATTGATCAGTTCATTTCAGTTAGTCAGTCAGTCAGATACAACGTAGGACCAAGTATATATATATGCATCGGTCCAACTTGCTATACATCATTAGTATATCAAGATGAACACCGAATTCATAGAAGTAGTTAATCCAGTGATGGTGATCTCACACTCGAATGCCTATAACCTACAGACCACTGAGCTGGTCGACATCTAACGGTGTTATTGCCTAACTTTAACTAATCTACTAATCGATATTATGATTTACATTTCATTCCATACATTATACATATAAATATATTACTTCCTAGTTTAATAATTCAATGATTATACGTTCCAGATAAAGATCTTTTGTGTTGAAACATGTGAATGATCGAAACGTTTATATTTTCTATGAAAATATATGAATTCATTATTAAAAAACTATATAGTCAACATTGAAACACTTCCCAAATATGTTTGTTATGTATTTGTGTGTGTTTGTGACTGAGATTTTGTTGTTTGTTTTACATGTATATTTATTATCAACTAAGAATTACGTAATCATTATGGGATAATGATAATGATTGTAGCTATAACAGAATAGAATTGATTCATATACCATAGTAACAATTAGGATATTTAATGTGTAAATAAGTATTAAATGAATATGATGATAATAGTGAGTTCGAATATTAGTAAACAGGACAATGTTATGTATTCACTTCATACTTACATACCTACACAGATACACACACATATATACACATGCATAGATACATGTTTAAAGGGAATATATCCATTTAACTGTTGTTTCCAGGTATGTTTTAAATGTTCTTTCTGAATTTATCAACTTCTGATTGGTTAAAATGTTGATTTTTATATTTTTAGTTTTTAGTTTCTAATTTGATAAAATTGTCTGATTGGATAATAATAAATAAATGTAGTCATAGATATGGTGTTTTATATAAACAGAGGAAAATATATACTCGAAAGTAGCGGATTTACGCCTGTTACTCCTTGTGGAGAAGCATAAGCTGTCAATCAGCATTCTTTATCCAAATCCATTCGCCGTTTAGTTTCACCAGTTAGGGCTTTAAGGTTAGTTAAAATGAACTGGAAAAGACTATAAACGACGAGTAATAAATAGATCACAATTGATAAATTAAGTCACAACCTCATTTCACACTCGTAACTCCGCCTGTAGCTCTTATAGGGTTACTGCCGGTCCCAAGCCCGGGTAAAGGAGGAGGGTTGGGCATGGGGTTAGCGTCCCCATCCCGTAGAAAACTAACTCGCTAAAAAAACGCTTACCAGAAGAAATAATCCAAACCATTTTAACTCTGCCCTGGGAGTTAGAAGGTCTTCATTTAGAAGAATTATGACGCTTCATGGTGAAAGCCGAGTTCCTTCGGAAGCCACGAGGCCGATGCCCCTTCTAACAACCAGAGCAAAAATTTTTATAGGTACATGGAATGTTCGAACAATGTGGGAAACCGGGAAGACCAGTCAAATAGCAATGGAAATGAGGAGATACAACTTAGCAGTACTGGGAATCAGAGAAACCCACTGGACTCAAGCTGGACAGAAAAGGCTAGCTACAGGAGAGATGCTGCTATACTCCGGTCACGAAGAGGAAAATGCTCCACACACTCAGGGAGTCGCTCTTATGCTGTCCAAAGTAGCACGAAATGCACTTGTAGGATGGGAATCTCACGGATCCAGAATCATCAAAGCATCATTCAAAACAAAGAAGGAGGGGATCTTAATGAATATTATCCAATGTTATGCACCCATAAATGATAGCAACGACGACATTAAAGATCAGTTCTACGAGCGGCTGCAGTCAGTCATTGAGAAATGCCCAAGAAAGGACCTAACTATTCTGATGGGAGATCTAAATGCCAAAGTCGGAATAGACAACACTGGATATGAAGATATTATGGGACGACATGGACTGGGAGAAAGGAACGAAAATGGAGAAAGATTTGCAAATCTATGTGCATTCAACAAATTAGTCATAGGAGGCACAATATTTCCACACAAGCGTATACACAAGGCTACATGGATCTCACCGGACCACACTACAGAGAACCAAATAGATCATATTTGCATCAACAAAAAATTCCGAAGGACAATGGAAGATGTGAGAACCAGGAGAGGCGCTGACGTGGCTTCAGATCACCACCTAGTTGTGGCCAATTTAAAACTGAAGCTTAAAAAGAACTGGACAAGTGGACAAACAGCACTACAAATGTTCAATACAGCCTTCCTTCGAGATACTGACAAACTCAATGAATTCAAGATAGCTCTCAACAACAGGTTCCAAGCCTTACAAGATCTACTGAAAGAAGAAGAAACTAGTATGGAGGACAACTGGAAAGGCATCAAGGAAGCACTAACTTCAACGTGTCAAGAGGTTCTGGGTCTAAAGAAATACCATCATAAGGAGTGGATCTCTACAGAAACACTGGACAAGATCAAAGAAAGGAAAAACAAGAAGGCAGCAATAAACAACAGCCGAACACGAGCAGAGAAATTCCAAGCACAAGCTGAATACATAGAAGCAAACAAACAAGTGAAGAGGAGCATTAGAGCTGACAAGAAGAAATACGTGGAAGAACTAGCGACGACGGCAGAAAAAGCTGCTAGAGAAGGAAATATGAAACAGCTTTACGACACAACGAAGAAACTATCAGGGAAATACAGTAAACCAGAAAGACCGGTCAAAGACAAAGAAGGCAAGCCAATCACCGACATTCAACAACAGCGGAACAGATGGGTAGAATACTTCGAGGAACTCCTGAATAGACCGGCTCCAATGAATCCACCGGACATCGAAGCGGCACACACAGATCTTCCCATAGACGTCAACCCACCAACGAAGGAAGAAATCAGAATGGCCGTCAGACAAATCAAGAACGGGAAAGCAGCGGGTCCGGACAACATACCAGCTGAAGCACTGAAGTCAGACATCGAAGCAACTACAAACATGCTTTACCTTCTATTCAAAAAGATTTGGGAGGAGGAACAAGTGCCGATGGACTGGAAAGAAGGGCACCTCGTCAAGATTCCAAAGAAAGGAGATCTGAGCAAATGTGAAAACTACAGAGGCATTACACTGTTGTCAATACAAGGGAAAGTCTTCAACAGAGTGTTGCTGAACCGGATGAAAGATGCAGTAGACGCCCAACTTCGAGATCAACAAGCTGGATTCCGTAAGGATCGATCATGCACAGACCAAATTGCAACACTACGGATCATCGTCGAACAATCAGTTGAGTGGAACTCATCACTATACATCAACTTCATTGATTATGAAAAAGCATTCGACAGTGTAGATAGGAGGACATTATGGAAAATTCTTCGACACTACGGAGTTCCTGAGAAGATTGTCAACATTATCCGGAACTCATACGACGGACTACAATGCAAGGTCGTGCATGGAGGACAGCTGACAGATGCATTCCAAATAAAGACCGGAGTCAGACAAGGCTGTTTACTCTCTCCCTTCCTCTTTCTTCTGGTGGTCGACTGGATTATGAAGACCTCGACATCTGAAGGAAAACACGGCATACAATGGACAGCTCGAAATCAATTAGACGATTTGGACTTCGCAGATGACCTAGCCCTCCTATCGCATACATACGAACAGATGCAGATGAAGACAGCTAGTGTAGCAGCAGTCTCTGCATCAGTAGGCCTCAGTATACACAAAGGGAAAACCAAAGTCCTCAAATTCAAAGCGGAAAACAACAATCCAATCACTCTCGATGGCGAAACTCTGGAAAATGTAGAGTCCTTCACATACCTAGGAAGCATCATCGATGAACATGGAGGTTCAGATGCAGACGTAAAGGCAAGGATTGGCAAAGCAAGGACAGCATTCCTACAGTTAAAAAACATATGGAACTCAAAACAACTTTCAACCAATATCAAAGTGAAAATCTTCAATACCAACGTCAAATCAGTTCTACTGTATGGAGCTGAAACTTGGAGAACTACAACAACCACCATCAAGAAGGTACAAGTATTTATAAATAGCTGTCTACGCAAGATACTCAACATCCGTTGGCCGGATACCATGAGCAATAGCCTTCTGTGGGAGAGAACAAACCAACTTCCAACTGAAGAAGAAATTAGGAAAAGACGATGGAAATGGATAGGACATACATTACGCAAATCGTCAAACTGCATCACGAGGCAAGCGCTAACTTGGAATCCTGAAGGGAAGCGAAAAAGAGGAAGGCCAAAGAACACATTATGTCGGATAATAGAAGCAGATATGAAAACGATGAATTACAACTGGACGGAGCTAGAAAGGATTGCCCGGGACAGGGTTGGATGGAGAATGCTGGTGAGCGGCCTATGCTCCTTCACGAGGAGTAACAGGCGTCCATGTCCCATGTTCCATGTCATTTCACTCGTGGAAGGTTCATTTCCGTTTTCACGCTTCAATGGAGCTTGAAGAAAAGTCTGTGTTTCAAAATAGATGAATTGTGTTTTATGTTCATCACAAAGTCACATTTGTACAGAACACATTTATCTACACTTCCATTCATCGCACAGTCATTCGTATATAAACAGAGGAAAATATATACTCGAAATTAGCTGATTTATGCCTGTTACTCCTTGTGGAGAGGCGTAGGCTTTTCATTTATATTCTTCATATGGGTGCCCAAACCGAGGCAGGCAATTTTCTTAGGGGGCCACACACAGAGCCTTCGACTTACAGGTCTAATCCACAAGGTAGTGGAGCAACGTCAGGAGATGCAGTCATACAGTAGCCAGTGACCAATAATCAGTTCCTACGCCATTCGTTCCTGGAACCAATATACACCATTGGCTTGGAATCAGTGTTTTCCAACTCCCCTAGATGAATCTTCCATATCCACCAATCCAGTTCAATCACCGGATATTCTCTTTTCGTCCTCTCAATTTCGTAAACAACTGTAATGCCATGAGAAAGTAGTGAGTAGAACTTCACTTACTGTAGTTTTATGCACATAATCATGTGATAACATTTCGAGAAGGGTAGCTGACTTTCCCAACCTTCAACCATACCAATGCATTCATAGGTCTTATACTTGTTGACATTGATCATCACTGATTAGGAACTATTCACTAATATATTACATCATATATTTCATTTACATTCTCTTTTTCTTTTACTTCACTTTCTCTATAGCACCAGATTGTCATTTATGTTTCGCTAATTATAATTCATCATTACATAATCAAAAAATGTTTATTTATATCACCACATCATGCTACAATCTTCTATGATGATTGGACACAACATTATGAATTAATTAAATATAGTGAATATGGTACACGTGTAGATGGTATTATATATGGGAATGACATAGATAGAAAATTAATTTATGTTCCAGAAGTAGGTTTAATGTTTTGATTTATTTCAATAGATCTTTCAATGGTTGTGATCATGAATCATTTGATGCTAGATCACCATGAAAGACTTGAAATCGCTAAATGGCCATTTTGTCCTAAACAGTGCTCATCCACGATCTCGCCTCGTGAGATTCCAAATCAGGATCTATCTATCTCGCGCGCGAGCACTCAACTACCAGACCACTGAGCCGGCCGGCATTCAACAGTGTTAATGTCTTACTTCAACTAATCCATGAAATTTAGCGAACTATTATATAATAATGATGAAACTATAATTTATGAATGAACCAATCAGGCCTTGAATTCTCGGCGCCGAATTCATTCATTCAATTTGGTTAAATAGAGTTTTGGCATTATAACTTATATCAGTTCATGATGTAAACCTTGAATCTAATTCTTCAAATTGGTGTATAACTCTCATTGAGTTCTAGTTAGTAGGTGAACGCTCTCAAGGTCACTTTAGTGTTGGTCAAAGGTCGTCCATAAATTATGGTCTCACTGAAAATTCTTTTCATTGTCAAGAATGATTTGTTCATGTGATAATGAAGTTGAATTATTGACATTTCACTTTATATCAGAAAGTTTTGTGGAGATTTAGTAATTGATTGATTGAGAACATGAGTCGATTAAAGTTAGAACATCATGCAAGACCTGAAAGCACTGAAAGGCCGTTTTATCCTATTGTGGGACTCCTCAGCAGTGCATATCCATAATCCCCTCGTGGGATTCGAACTCAGGTTGAGCCATTAGTAATACAAAACAGTCCAGTAGTAAATGAACAATTAATTAACAATAATTCTGGTACAATAAAGCACTAAAAATTAATAAGTTAAATAGAAATTTTATAATTTTAATAGTTGAGATCATGAGTCATTTGAAGCTAGACCACCACCATAGAAAACCAAGAAGCACTGATCATGGATGCGAACTGCTGAATAGTCCCACAGTAGGACAAAACGGCCATCCAGATTATGTGGAACTTGCTACATGTATGCATCAGAACAACTTTTAACAAACAATCAAAACAGCTAAGTGAAATCGTCAAGCGGGAGATCGGAGTAGTCGTGGTAGTAATAATATCAGCGGCAATAAAAAGCAGACATAGAGAATACAATTCGAGAGTGATTTAACTTTTCAGGATCTAAGCGAAGACAAAAAGCGAATACATTTTGAATATTAGAAAAAATGTTGAGCCGTTTCACCAAATATTTCTAGCCACTGATCTCAGTTATTATGTGAACCTCAGTCAGGTAGTTTGCACCTACCTATCAACATAACCCAGTCTAATAGGAAATAGATCTGTGGACTGATTCCATATCTTGGTTTGGCTACCACTGGGAATGGGACACGTTAGTACTATTGGTTAATCCATCAATGTAATTTGTTTTCTACTTTATTCATTATGTTCTAGATCTCTTCAATGTACAATTATTACTCTTCATCTTACTCTCTCTCTCTCTTCATGCGCAAACATATTTTTAGTCTTCCGATCTTGTTCATCGAGTTCGTAATCTCGTAAAATCTGCTCCTAAAGAATTATCACCAAATTATCAAGCATCATCGGTTGTTTCGGAATTGTGTGCTTCACCGCCTAAAAGTCTAATGAAAATGTTAAGTAAACGACATGAAGTAAGTGAATTATATTTACTTGAAACATATTTTTATTACCTCAATGAAATAGAATTATTTCTACAAGTGTCAGATCTATCGAAGCGTCCAAGTCACCCGATTAAGATACGCGCAAAACCGAAGTTTCCAAAACAACGGTTTGTCTACAATAGCGGGTTCTTTATTAAATAATTCACAAAATTTAGTTACAAACCTCAACATGTGAAGTGTCTGGGGCGTTTAAACGTGTCCTTCAAATATGAAAATAAAAAGGCTTCCTGTAACAGCAACATAAAGAACAATTATAACATACGATAGCACAAGTGACAGCTGATAGCTGTGTTTAAATTTGATAACAGTCTATGAACAACCGAAACCCGAACCAAGAGTCAAACATTATGTAAACTGTTGCGTTTAAACAAATACACAAAACTGTGGATAACCACTGCAGTGGTTAAGGTACAGTAATTATAGTGATAAATACAATGATAGGTACAATAAACGTTATTTCAGAATATTGCACTACAATTTGTGTCACAACATAAATGTAAATATTGTTGGGAATACAACTGCTTACTGAATATAATTAAGTAGTATAAAACACAATATACAAAGGAGTGGAAAGGGAGCGAATAATGTAAGACAAACTTAACAACAGGTATTGAGATGGTGGAGAAGATTTGTAGCTCAGGTGGATGATTTTGGTAGAGTTTTGTTCTCTGAGCTCGATGGTTTGGTCGTGGAGCTTTCGTCGTTCTTCTGAACGACATCATCGGCACAAACAACAGGTATTCACTGAATGGCAGTAGATGATTGTTGCTCTCTATCCTGCAATGAACATAAATTTAATGGACACACTACCAATTGTTCGAATGATTAAACGTTAGTCAATAGAATTGAAGCTTCCGGTTGTCATTTCTGGTGGAGTTAATAGTGTATTTTGTTAAGTAATCGCTCACCAGGAAGAAACAACTACCCATTAATTCCCAATCTTTCGAATACCGATGTGTCTGATCATACAAATAAGATACACGTGAAACCAAAGTTCGCAATACAACAATTTATCTGAAAACATTTCTTTATTGAGGAATAGATATAAATTACTAACAAACCTCAGCTTATGAGGTATCTGTGGCTCTTGTTGCGTCTCTGTATCTGAAATTAAAAAGCCTTACTGCAATTATAAAAGAAAATAGTCGTGAAATACGGTAGTACAAATTACGGCTGATACCTGTGTCAAATCTCGATAAGAGTTTATCAACAAGCAAAGAGGGAACTTACTTATTTACTTACTTACACCTGTTACCTCTCGTCGAGTAGCATAGGCCGTTCACCACCATTCTCCATTCATATCTCTTCTTGGCAATCCTTTCCACATTTTTCCAGTTGCTATTCATACTTTTTCATGTTTGCCTCCGATTCCCGACTCAGTGTGTTCTTTGCTTTTCCGCTTTTCCGTTCGCATTTCGTATTCCAAGTTTGTGCTAAACTCGTGATGCAGTTTGGTGATTTCCGCAATGTATGTCCTATCCAACTCCAGCATATTTTCCTGATTTCCTTTTCAGATGGGACCTGGTTTGTTGTTTCCTACAGTGGTAGGCTGTTAATGATGGTATTCGACCTACGGACATTGAGTATCTTGCTCAGACAACTATTTATAAATACCTTCCTGATGATAGTTGTAGTAGTACTCGAAGTTTCAGCCTCCTAACAGTAGAACTGTTTTGAAGTTCTTATAGTATGTTCCGACTTTAATGTTGGTTGTTGCATATGTTCTTCAGCTGTAGAAATGCTGTCCTTGCTTTGCCAGTCCTCGCCCTTATGTCTGCATTCGATCCTCCCTGTTCATCGATGATGCTTCCATATACGCAATAGATTCCACCTCTTCCAGAGCTTCTCGATCAAGTGTGATTGAGCTGGTGTTCTCCGTGTTGTATTTGAGGATCTTGCTATTTTCCGTTTTGTATGTTGAGACCTACAGCTGCAGTAGCTGCTGCTACACTGTTTGTCTTGACCTACATTTGTTTTTGTGAATGGGACAGAAATTGTAGGTCGTGTACAAAGATAAAATCGTCTGGTTGTCCTTTGTATTACGTGCTTTTCCGAAATTGTCGAGCAAAGCAGTTGTAGATGTGAGTGTAAAGTGTGCTGTTGTGAGGTGTGTTAGTGTTGTCAACAACAAATCGTGCATCATAAAAGAAGAGATGGTTGTCAGTCCCCTGCACAAGGTCGGACAGGGCATCTGATGCCCACTCTCCTGAGGCATGAAACATCCTCTACTCTTGGATGGCCTTTTTCCCAAATATACTTCTCATGTGTAATACTCAACTCATCTCACCTCAGTCACTCACTCACAATCACTCAACTCCCACTGATCAATAACCAGGTACAAATTCTACACCTTCACTCTACATCCATATCCAACAACACATTCTTTATCACTACAATTCGCAAAAATACACCTCAACCGCAAACCCAATCACTCACTAACTCCAGCATACGCACACACAACACCATCAATCATTCACAATCTTTACTGAAGTTGTCATGTTTTCCAAAATAATCACTAAATACACCCAGAATCTTCACATACACAAGTTGTAAATTTTGTGAATCGCTGGTCGTCTAGTTTCCGAGTGTATTGATATTAAGAAGGTGGGAGAGTGGAGAAACGTGTGCGTGGTGAGTACGACGCCAACGACGCTAACGATCGACATGAGAATGTGGAGGAGAGAAGAGAAGAAGAAAATGTGAGAAGACTGTCGTGTGTATCAATCAATCAATTAATCACACACAAACAGATATACAGGATCAGTGGAATATAACTTGTTGGTACTGCATCCACTATCCACATAGTACTAGGCATAAATCAAGTCAGGTCAACCACTGATTGATCAATGTCAATTGAAATCACAGAATTTCTAAACATCAACAAATTAAACCACTTCTATCCATGTTGTCCTACTCATGAAATTCGCGGTCAACCGAGTTAACTGATTGTAGTTTGTATTCGCCTGCACAAATATCTGGTGTTGTTGCACTGTAATGCGACTAGTGAAAAGTGTTTAGATGTGTTGCTGACGTCAAGTTGTCAAGTTGTGACTATCATCACTTGTGCGAGTGGAGTATGAGACCAGGAGATTATGCAGCAGAACGGAACACAATCCGATTGGATGTGATGCAATGGAACTCAAAGTAACACAACTCAATATTACATGATTGTTTATCAAAGGTAACTGTCTGTTTTATTAAATAATTAAAAATTTCAATAATTTACCGTCTAAAAATTAAAGGGAACAGTATAACTTAGGTTGAAATTAAGCCCACAGCAATTAAGATTCCCTACCACCCATTTCTAAAAAATTGTAGGGTGTGAAAGAAAAATTTATCGATCGTTGATTGGTGTACTTGTTTTGCAGGTGTGTGCTCAAGTGATAATGAACAAACATTTTGTGTTACCTTTAATAATTTTGTTATTGTTATCAGAATGGGTTTTGTGGAGATATTAGAAATTTCAGTGGTCTAATGGTTAAGTGCTCGCGCGCGAAGCCAGTAGGTCCTGGGTTCGAGCCCCGGGTGGTGCGGGGTCGTGGATGAGCACTGCTGAGGAGTCCCATACTAGGACGAAACGGCCGTCCAGTGCTTCCAGGTTTTCAATGGTGGTCTAGCTTCAACTGACTCATGATTTCAACTTGTGAAATTTTGTTATTGGTCGTAAACTGTTCATCTTTGTAATCTGATTAGTTGAAATTGAAATCACATCTAGAGCTGTGATTGGATGTCAGAATTTTCATTTTTTACATTTGAAATTTAATGATAATGAATAATTCTTCTTGTGTAATCTTAGTCTTGAAAAAAATTTAGTCTTTTGAAGAAAAAAAAACACCAACGGAAATGCACAATCGTGCAATCCTGGTGTAAGTGAATGTGGTATTGAGATAGAGTTTTGATTGCCGATCAAGTGATTTCACGTCAACCTTCAATTAAAGTTGTTAGTTATCTTAACACGATTAAGTAGATGTATCACATGAACAGAAAGTTTTTGGAAAAAATCAACTGAAAACCGGTTTGAATATTTGATAATAGTGATTACTGAATTCGGTCGGTTGTCTAATGCTGAATACCAAATTAATAAACAAATTATTACCGAAGTGTGTACATAAGTTTTTTGAGTAACACATGGTCTGTCGTAATCAAAACTAGTGTGTGTTTCATCAGTTATGTGTGAATATTGTTAACCGCCGTAATATGAAACCTGAACTATATCTAGATATTATGAATGTAACCATTTTCGACAAGCATTTGAAATATCAGTTTCATAAAGAGTAAATGAACAAACCTACATCGTCTGACTGACTGACTCAACAAATATCTATCGACATTCAACGTATAAATATGAATTAGGTCAACTGTATCAATGAACATTTACAATTTGTTATTATTATTTATTGTCCTTATGATCATTATTATTATTATTATTATTATTATTATTATTATTATTATTATTATTATTATTATTATGTCAATTGACAAGATTCAATTCTCATTTCATTGATACAAAATTTTTTGCATTTTAAATTTTCCTATAATGCTTAGTCACTTATTGTGACTGAACACTTTACTGCAAATCATCCCGAACTTTAATGAATGACCTTTCTAATTTGCAAATATTACAATTTGTAAGTATATATATAAATATATATATATCGTAATAGATGTAAACGTTCACCATTGTTAACACATTACATTGTCAAATTCATTAATGCCATGCCTTATTTTTGGACTTTATAAAATATTAAAATTATGGACTTTTAATTGTATAGTGTGATTGTACCAGTAATTAATAATTATAGAGGTGTGAAAATGATTACGGTGATATAATCATTAGTTATGAATAACAATGAAGGCTTAGTTGACGACCAGACGTACTTCTTACGTACGCATAGTTCAAGGTTTCAGGTACTTTTAATATAATTTTCACAGATTGAAATCATGGGTCAGTTGAAGCTAGACCACCATTGAGAACCTGGAAGCACTGGACGGCCGTTTCGTCCTAGTATGGGACTCCTCAGCAGTGCGCATCCACGACCCCGCACCACGCGGGATTCGAATCCAGGACCTACTGGCTTCGCGCGCGAGCACTTAACCATTAGACCACTGAGTCGGCATCCGACGGTGTTGATGTCTAACTTAAACCTATCCACGATTTGCGCCACCATATACCATTGTCTTCAGTGAGCTGATATCTCACAACAGACCTGGTTCACCTCCACTAGTAACGGCTTCCCACTAGAACTCCAGGAGTATCTCTTGAAGTCAGTCACTAGTGAGAAGATGATTATTATCAGATGGAGTTTGTGGAGATTTTTAGAACTTTTCATAGATTGAAATCATGAGTCAGTTGAAGCTAGACCACTTTTAATATAAAACAAGAATATAAAATTCTTGTTTTTGTATTCATGAAACGGATAATATTATTATTTATTTTTACACTCACTATTTGACCTTTAATCACACGAATCATTTCAATGATGATGGTTTCAACTTGTTTTATAATGTCAGTATTGTATTCATAAAGAAGAAGCTGTAGACCATTTGTGTTTTCTCGGTAATAGGTGATCTCTGACATATCAGGCAAACGTTCCGTCCGATATTTTGATCAAGGATAATACATTGTTAAAACTACAAAATAATGTTATGTTGCTTTTGATTTACCTTTCAACCGTTTGAGTAAACATCAGGCGAAAAAATAGTTGTATCACTTCTGATCGTTATTGTCCTTATTATTATTATTATTATTATTATTATTATTATTATCATTATTATTATTATCGGCTTTATTCAATATTATATTTTTGGTACAATATAGCATTTTCAGAGTAAAGTATTTCAACAAGTTTCCGTTTCTTTCTTCTTGGTCGGCCCGGGCGATAAATATTGAGTGATCGCAAGTTAGATGTTAGCAGTTCACTGAATGAACATCTGAATAATGTGCATTCTTTTCGTTGTATATTGCCAGCAACCACATTGTCTCTTATTGAGTTTTATTTTTAACTTTGAGAACGAAAGGTTGTACACTTTTCAGAAACGCAGCAGAATAGGTTATGCGATTAATAGACATAACGATACATTAAAACAAACAATGATAGATAACTTGTTGAAATATCTAGATGGCAGGAACAGGTAGCCCAAATGCTCAAGCAGCCTACCCTTATCCAATCATTTACGAATGAAACAGTTAGGTTGTATTACAAAAGTTAAATAAATCAGACTAACTAACCAAATGGATTAAATTGGATAAAAGTGTGAGATGAGTACAGATCTTGAACCAATTATCGATTGATTGTCTAAGTAAAAAATACACTTAAATAAACGATTTATCACTGATATTGTGACTTATTCATGATTGAATTGTGTGTTCATAGTCGTCTATATTGAAATGAAGAGAGAATATCAAAAGTTAATGATGCCGTTCAGCTTAACAACAAAATTTCCTTAATCATCAGTAATACAATATAAACAATCAAAAATTAATGAAAATTAGATGCATCGAACTCTTATGAAAACTTCTTGAACATAGATTCTTTTAATATTTATTTATCAAACCAGGTTCTTTGTATATAGATATACAGTGATTACTTTTATATTTATTTGAAACATACATACATAAACAGCATTATGATAATCTTCGATTAAAGGATATAACAGTGTAATACAACTTTCTGAATTAGTTAGTTAGAAATTAACACCATTGCGTGCCAACCGGCTCAGTGGTCTAAGAGATAAGAGTTCGCACGCGAGGTCAAAGGTCCTGGGTTTGAATCCCATGAGTGAGATCGTGGATGCGCACTGCTGAAGAGTCCCACAATAGGACGAAACGGCCGTCCAGTGCCTCCAGGTTTTCAAAGGTGATCTAACATCAATCGATTCATAATCTTAATCATTTTGTTTTTGACAACAGCTCTGTATGTACTAAAATGTGATCATGTAAAAAACCTGTGGAGAATGAAGATCACATCTGAAATCAACTGTTTATCTATTTGAACAGTTTTAAGTAGAGTCAACTTTTTATGGTTTGCATCTATGAATATGCAAATTGCGTAATGGCATTATAAAAAATCCCTTCGGTGTAAATATTTCAGCAAAAGGAATAGAAAATCGGATTCAAATAGTATTGTTTACTTGAATCTTCATATTGATGTTTACGACTGCAATCGATCAGTTTCTTATTGGTATATGTGCATACTGTGTGTATTGCTTCAATATTGCATTAATTCATTAGCATCATAAGCAAAGATGGATAGCGACTAGCAGTGGAATTGAGGACGTGCCTTCCCTCCTATTTGTGACTGGTCAGCTCGATGTACATGCATTCCATAGTTGATGTTCACTCTAGGACTCTAACTCAGTACCGTTCGTTTCAAATTCCATAGCGTCATCCAATTAGCTACTGTTTCCTGATAGCCATCTTTACTTGGAATAGGAAATTGGCCTAAATATTAAAAGCATAACTTTAACTCCACTCGACGAATGTTTTAATTGTCATATTATCAAATTTTCTCGATCAACCGAATATGTTATCATCCCATATAAAGGCAGTTTATCCAAGCGGATTAATATTTAAATATCAAAGTTTCTGTCTTATCAACTTATTTTCCCATCACATTATTGAAGTACACTTTATATAAACAATTCATCAATGTAGTAAAAGTATCCAAATATGAAAAGTACTTTCCAACAAATGTATGATAAATTTAGGTCGATGATATATGAAATCCTACAACATTTAAGTATCAAATAGAAACAATCTAGATGAAAATTATGTTTATGATTGAGATCATGAATCGATCAATGTTAGACCATCAATGAAAACTTGAAAGCACTGGTTGGCCATTTTGTCCTAGTATGGAACTCCTCAGTAGTTTGCATCCACGATTCCTCACACGGGATTCAAACCCAGAAACTATCGGTCACGTGCACGAATGCTCAACCTTTAGACCACTAAGCTGGCATCAGATGGCATTAATGTCTAATATCAAACACTCCATGAAATTGCTACACCATAATAATATCACATCAATCATTTCATGATGTCAATCAAAGCTCAACAATCTCCATAACTTTATACTGCAAAAATTCTTTTGTGTATATATTATGTTACTTATAAACAATACAGTAGTATTAGTTAAGACATAAGACAATTCAAATACTGTCCATAAACTATTGATTATTTGAAAGATAGTTGCTAACACAAATTTCATTTTATGAAATACTAATTGATCTTCATTTATATGATTTAGATAGAACAATGAGAAGACGGACTTGATCTGAAAACATTGGTGATGTATTTGCGCTATACATTTCGAACAATCTGGTCACACACATATACTTGTCAAGGCATTTTTATATGAAAATTAATAAAGGTCAATTCAATGAAAGTTTAAGTAAAATAACAAAGGGGGGAGGGAAAAGGAATGAGAAATTGTCACGCTATCCTGATCCTAGGCCATAGAATGACTTAAGGGTTACCAAGGTAAATTCAAGGTTAAGACAAATTGTTTTTGTACACATAATGGGGTTTAAATTTACGAATAGTCAAAGCTTCAATAAACTTAAGAATTCATCCTTCACAATTTCTATACAACATTCTAAATGCTGAATTATTGTTAATTTTGTGCCCCGTCTCAATTATATGCTTCGCTATCGATGAACTTGGTTTTCTAACTCGTATATTGATCGGATCATTTGACAAACATTGATTTTGAAGCCATCTAGGCACATATGCATTGACCCTTGATTGCATTGTTCGATTACTCTTTACTAGTTTTAAGAAGGTGATTATGCTCTCTCATCTGATTTATTATTGTATATAAGATAATGTAGAATTCATTGAATGAATACAATTAGAAAAGAATTTGATTTTTATAGTTTTAATAAGAAATCCACTCATTACGATGTAATCTGAATTGCCAAGTTCGATTCCTTTTGAAATGATCTATTTTTTTATAATCTATCGCTATTTATTATTTCTATTTCAGGCTTATCTATAGAAATTAAGTTATATATACATATTATATTCAGTATTAAATAAACGAAGATGGATAGTGGCTAGCAGTGGAATCCAGGATGCGCGTTTCGTCCTATTCGGGATTCATCAGCTGGATGTACCTGCATCTGAGAGTTGATGTTCACTCTAAGACCCGAACTCAGTACCGTCCGCTTCAAACGTCATCGCTTCATCCACTTAGCTACTGTTTCCTGATAGCCATCTACTTGTGCAATGGTGTGAACTTTAAATCCACTTGGTAATGTTTACGTAAATATTTTCATTGATGTTTTAGGACTGAAATTGATCACTCTCAAAGCAACTGTCAACCAACACCAAGGTCAGGATTCTCAATACAAATGTCAAGACAGTTCTACTGTATGAGGCTGAAACCTGGAGAACTACGAAAGCCATCATCCAGAAGATACAGGTGTTTATTTAAAATTGTCGTTGGTCGGACACTATTAGCAACAACCAACTGTGGGAAAGAACAAACCAGATCCCAGTGGAGGAAGAAATTAGGAAGAAGCGCTGTTCGATCTCGTCTCTTACACATAGCAGAAGCTATAGGAATCCGAACCAACAAGCCAAGTCTTTGTGTTCAGAAGAAGTTTGTAACTCCCTTATCTCTCCCTTGGACTTAATTAATAAATGAATTTATTTATTTATTCCTTTTCTAACTTACTCTTCGTTTATTATTTTTCTTCACACCCTCCTACCACTTTATTTTCTCTCAACTATGCGTTTCATGGTCCAATTATCTGAACATTTCTTATTACGTCATCTTATAATTTTATAATTGTTATCGCAGTTTCTATATTTTTCTAATCATTGACCTATTTCAGATTATGTAACATTGATTTGAACCTTTATTATTATTGCTTATCAAAACTAATGCACCTGTTGTCACACCATCAACTTGTACTTTTCACATTTTACTTATTATGTAATCTTTTCCATTGTTATCATTGACTTATAAACTACCTTGATTGGTTTAATAATTTCGTATATGCATATAAATATTACTGTATATTAGAGTAAAGCCTGATGAGGATCTAATCGAAAACAATATTGTTCGCTTAGATATGTTGTTCTAAATTTTACAATATGGGAATATTTCAAATTTTGAAGTCACGTGGGGATCCGATTGCATTTAAGGTGCTCAATGAGTTCCTAAAGTTTAATGCTCGTCTCACTGAAGCGAAAACATCGTTGGAATTTATTAATGATTGTATACGGAATGACAGATATCCTAAAATATATTGGAAATGTTTACGCCGGAACAAAGTATATCCAAATGCCAGAACCCTTAAACGGCATGCACTTAACCAAACGGATTCATTAAAATTACACATAAACAATCTGGAAAGAAATCCTTCACAAAGAGAATATATGCTCGATAACCTACCACTGGAAATAAAATCACAATTTATGGATTATAATAACATGGTAGTAAAAAGTAGATCAGAAAAACTGGGAACAAAACTAATTCAGTCACTGGAACCTCATAAACCTGAAAGAAAATTTCCTATGGACCCTGAGCGGTACGTTCATAATTTCTCTAGTGTTACGTTAAACGCATTGCAAGTAGAGGCATTGTCACTCGGCCCTAGGTTTTGCGACTATAGTAATAAAATAAACCAACTAGATACAGATGTACAGTTTGAAAATTTATTTACACAAACAACAGATTTGGTTCCTACTTCTTCTGATGAACTAACCAGGTTTAAGACCACGTTGGTAGACATCTGCCAACAATACAAAAATAGTAAATGTACAGTGAAGACTCCACTTACCAAACAGCACCGAGATGCTTTACATGTATTTAGAAACGACAGTATTCTAATCATAAGCAAGCCGGACAAAGGAGGGGGGCTAGTTCTTATGAACAAAGCTGATTACAATAAAATGAACGTGATTTTGAATGATCCGACAAAATTTCAGAAACTCAACGACGTTAAGGACTTAAACATGAAGGCGGAAAAATTGCTGACTAACTCACTGAAGGAATTAAACAATAAAGGTATTCTTACTCTTGACTTACATGACTCACTCAAGCCTACTGGATCGAACACACCGCGACTATATGGTTTACCTAAAGTTCACAAGACAGATCTTCCTCTTCGCCCAGTTTTAGATATATATAATTCACCTTATCATAAAACTGCAAAGTGGCTAGTTCGTATCCTGAACCCCCTACACAAATTAGTCGTCAATAGAAGCGTGAAAGATGTCTTCGATTTCATATCTAAAATGGAACATATAAATTTAAATGGAAAACGAATGATATCTTTAGATGTTGCTTCCCTGTTCACCAATGTACCATTAGCAGAGACTATCGATTTTGTGTGCTAACAACTGCAGGAAAAACAAATCAATATTGGAATTCCTGAGGTTAGTCTTAAAGAATTACTTTTAAAATGCACAATGAATGTCCATTTTGTCTTCAATAACACATATTATAGACAAATTGATGGTATAGCGATGGGTTCGCCACTAGGTCCCATCCTTGCGGATTTTTTTCTGGAGAAACTAGAAAACGGACCTCTCAAGGAGGTTAGCAATAAACTGGATTTCTACTGTCGTTACGTTGATGACACCTTCATCATTGCCGATCAGAACATTAGAAAAGAACAACTACTGGAACTATTTAATAACAAACATCCTGCTATTAAATTTACATGTGAAGAGGAAATAGATAACAAACAGGAAAATAGTCACCCTGGCGGCTAATAAGAAACCGCTTTTCTTGAAACTGCAATTCAATGGTGATTTGGCTAGCGATGTAGTGCGGGATAGATTGACTAGATCAGTAAAGAGAACGTTTAATGCTGCCAACCTCTGCCTATCGTATTCGACCCGATCGATGGTGATTCCGCAATTGAAGGATAAGTTACCTGGTTATGCCACTTCTATGTGTATCTACGAATTCAGCTGCTCCTGTGGAGTAAGCTATATTGGGCGCACTACCAGGCAACTAAAACCAACGAGTTAGTGAACACCTCCCATCGTGGTTCGGAAAAGGTTACGTCAAAACAATACGCAGCTCGGTTCTATCACACTTGATCGATAGCGGTCATATAGTGGACAGAAACAAGTCGTTCAAAGTTATTTATCGTATTCCCACAAGCTTTCCTTATGGTGTTCGATCTCGTCTCTTACACATAGCAGAAGCTATAGGAATCCGAACCAACAAGCCAAGTCTTTGTGTTCAGAAGAAGTTTGTAACTCCCTTATCTCTCCCTTGGACTTAATTAATAAATGAATTTATTTATTTATTCCTTTTCTAACTTACTCTTCGTTTATTATTTTTCTTCACACCCTCCTACCACTTTATTTTCTCTCAACTATGCGTTTCATGGTCCAATTATCTGAACATTTCTTATTACGTCATCTTATAATTTTATAATTGTTATCGCAGTTTCTATATTTTTCTAATCTACAGTAATATTTATATGCATATACGAAATTATTAAACCAATCAAGGTAGTACAATTTTTGCTTTTTACCTTGAACGTTGTTGTGGTTTCGAATGCATAATCGATAATTTACATGTAATCCAATGGGAGTCAAGTAATGTTACAATTACAAAGATAAGAATGACATGAACAATTATCAAACCATAAATCCCATTTCATTTATCTCTAGGATTACGGAAAAAAGTTGTGAGTGACGAACTCTTCAACTATTTACTCGTTGAAAAATTTATTAGATTCTGAAAATAGATTTTTAAAAATCGCTCTTGTATGACGTGCTACTTTCACTAATTTAAATCAGTCTTCACCGAATGAAACTATGCATGTCTAGTCTGATTGCTATACATTGATTTTTTGAAATGCCTTAGACATGGTTATCCACCAACTTCTTATAGATAACCTCAAATATTACGGGATCGTAAACCGCACGCTTACTTGGTTTGATTCTTTTGTTGACCACCGACACCGAATAGTTAAAATTAACTCTTACCTGTGGAATGATGTCCCTATCAGAAGTGGTGTAATAAAAATTGATGACTTAGGCACTTTAATCTTTCTTGTTTTCATCAATGATATTTGTGACTGTTTTTGTGTGGGTAAGCCTAATCTATATGCAGATGATCTTTAAATAGTGTATTCATTTTTTTCCTCATGAGTTAGTAGTGTGGTGTTGAGTCACGTTTGACTATGATCACCACTACAAGAATATTGCGTTCCAGAACAGGCTGAACCTCCGAGTAAACCAGGAATCAGAAGGCGATTGAAGGTTGTAGTGAGATGTATTTTTGGGCGAACTCGTGGTATCGAAAGTATACGGAGATCATGCCAAAGGAGTACAAGAGGAACTACTGAGCAAACGTAAGTTCGTGAAAGGTCACAATCAATGGAAGAATGTATGTATTTTGGTAGAGTTAAACAAACAATTACAGTAAAACAATCACTGGCACAGTTGGTTATAATAATAATTGTTTCCATTACAACAATTGTGCTCTTGATAAAAGTAGGTCACTACAAGCTAAACAATATGTAAAATTGCATCAGCATGAACTTTAACAATGTAGTGCAGTGGTGCTCAGAATGGCAGCTGGAGATTGGCACAACTAAAGGTGGATGGGTATGCTTTGCCGATTCACCACTCGGCTTAGATATTACCACAAATTGTGAAGTGTTATCTAGATTACATCCATTAGTATACTTATGACATAAGAATTACGATTTTTCGTTTACGGAACAGGTATTGAAACAGACCTCCTAGTCTCAACGTCTATGGGGTTGGGTAACTCGAAACATTTATAACAATGAGTCACGTATTTTGATGTGCAAAGTTTGGGTTCGACCACTCCCAGAATACTACACATGCATTATTAGTAGTGCGTGCATAAAAGATAAATTGAAGTTGAGAACAATGCAGATACTATTTATACTTCGTATTCTCAGAAGTAATTGTACCTTGAATTATAATTACAGATGTAATTGTTGACGTCGCTCGTTTATGGCAGTTTGCAGAATATACTTTCCATTTCAAGCTTGGACTTTACTCTCAAGTTAGCGGGGCTGGGACGCATCAATAGCTAGCTTACTGGTCTTTGGTCACCGTGTCTTGTTCTCGTTCGCAGATTAAGACGACTCGCGATAGCTTCAAACCTAGCAGTAATAAACTCAGATTCTATTCATTACGGAAGAGCGGATTCAAAAGAAACGTAATTTCTTTTCTCAGAATACCTAATAAACTATCCTTTACATCCAGTCAAGTAGTTGAATATGCAGAAACTTGTAATTGCGACATCTGTAACTCCTTGTCAATGGTGAAGCAAACTCATCCAAAATCATCTCTGTACACGAATTACTTTGCCTGTAAATTTCCATTCTTTGGAATAATTAGCCACAATCTATCCGTTGTATAAAATCCCTTCAATCCTTTGTTCGCTGCATTGATGCATCAAATGTTCTGGCACTTGAAAGTGTGTCTTATTCCACAATTTAGGTTACAGGAACTTTGAATGTCCAGCCATTCTTATTGTAGAATCCACTAAATTGAATTACTTACCTGCTGTTACCTTACAATAATACAGGATGTCCACTTTAAAAGTTCCTGACCGATAAATTTCATTACTGTATTACATGTCGTACGCGTACTTCCTGAACCGTTTTTGAACTGGGAAACTTCAAACAATGTTATATCACTTGTTTTTTCTCTACATTTAATGTTACTGTTTAGATCAAGCTAATCATGCTTGTAAACTACTGGCATGAATTCTGTAATTATTATTTTCCGAATGTATATGCATTAATTACAAACTGATTTTCTAATCTCAGTTGATATACTTGTTATCTTATTGAAATGTATATGAAAATGATACTTCACTGTTCACACAAGGTTACACAGATTTATCAGTTGCATGACTGACGTTTGGTCATAAATTGGCAATATGTAACAATCAACAATTTCGTTGGTTTACATAAAATACCTAACAATTAGTAACTTGTGGATAAATGTAGTTATTAGTATTGACGATTAATTCAGTAGAGAACTATGAAGAATATCATACTCTCTGTATATTTGAATTTTAACTCTTCCTTCTTGAATAAAACATTCTTCTCCCATACATTTGATGGTGTCACAAATGTTGTTGTTCAAAAAATAAGTATTTCCGAGTTCTTCGCACTTGTGGATATTGGATACATCAAATAAATGACGTGTTCAAATCTTCGGTTCGTTTTTACAACTGAATAAGTCAATATTTGCAACTATTTGTATTACTGCATTGTTTTTGTTAAAGACTGTAATTGTTCATTCTCTACTAACATTTGTACATTCTAGGCTTTTGCCTCCACATCGAAAACTTGAACAAGTCAAAACTCAGTAGTTCTGTGAATTATTAGTCGGATATTCGAAGAGAAAATGCTCAGTGTATCCATCAGTAATAGCATATAATTGTGTCCAGCTAACGAATCTGAAATATGAGGAAACCTAATTCCCGTATTCTACCATTATTCACTTTGCAAACCGAAATAACTTTCATGTTTAAGACTTATTTGTGTGTATAAATTTCAAAACTGAATGAACTACTATGGCTGTCTAAACTTGACTAGATCGACATTTCAATCCATATGTATATTGAATGTTCAATGTGTATTCAATAAATCTAAAATGATTTATCTTATTTACCTGAACAACCAAAATGTTTCATTAAATATAAGATTTAAAACTTTCCAATGTACTTTTGTTTCTTCTTTTATCTGGTAATAAAGTAAATTTGAGTTTACAATAATAGTGTGAAAGGTGAATAAATTCAGACATGGTAACTTGGATAGATAGTCCAAGTCGAATGTATAATGAGTCTTTTTTCCATTATGTGCAGTAGGATTAAACATTATATGGAAAGCTTCAGCTGTTCCCATTTGTCAGTAGTTCGAAAAGCCATTTTGTCCTATTTTCATATGGAATAGGTTGTTGTCGAAAATATCATGAACTGCCATTGCCAAATTAATTTGAAGTGTATCCAGTTGTATGTGATTATTATCTGGTTTCTTTGTGTACATCAGATGTTCAGTTGGAGTCAAGATTTCGCGAGATGACTCTCCACTATAGAATGCATCAGAAAGAAATATACCAATTCATAGACACAGTTCTTCATTGACATATATAAGAGTTTTTCTTTTCAGCGAACGGAAGTATTTTGATGTGTGTTCGTTCTCTCTTAATATATTTTAACTTTGTGTTGTTTTAAAATTATTTGGTATTCTTCTGCTGTGCCTTGGTGGTATGATAAAACTGCACTATCAATCCATTTGAATTATAATTCAACAGTGAAACGTCTCGCTTCTATTGGTCTTCATAAAAAATAATAGGTTGTAAAGTGTTGATTACATGATTTCGTTCATTTTGTTTACCCTCATCAGATGTTATAAATTTAGTTAGGTCTTCTCAAGACATTTAAGGCGAAAGCGATCTTTGAACTGACATCATAAAAATGGAAATAAACTTTGCTTGTGTTGATTTACTACATTTGAATCAAGAAGTGAGTTTTTGTGATGAAGTGATGACACATAAATGGACAAGTTATATTTATTTAATGCAAAGAGAAGACGTAGTTTATCAGAATTATGTGACATATCTGCGCAATACATTTCGAACAATCTGATCACACATACTAGTTAAGACCATTTATGTATGAAAATTAAAAGGTCAACTAGACAGGCTAAGGGTAAGTCATAACAAGGGAAAAATATTAAAGTACACAAAAAACAATTGTGATTACCACTCTGGATAATAAATAGTATTGCCAGGGTAGGTTAAGTGTAAGGACAAATTGTTTTGGAACACATAAAGGAGGTTTCAATTTCCGTATTGCCAAGGCTTCAATAAACCTTAGTATGCGTCCTTGAATAATTTTTCTGGTTAGCGTTTACTCACTTCAACATGTCATGAGGTCCTGGGTCACAAGAAGCACCATCACAAGGAATGGATCACTGTTGATACATTGGATAAGATTCAAGAAAGGAGGAACAAGAAGGCAGCAATCAATACCAGTCGAACAAGAGCAGAAAAAGCCAAAGCACAAGCTGAATACACAGAAGTAAACAAACAAGTGAAGAGGAGCATCAGAACCGACAAACGTAAATATGAGGAAGATTTAGCAAAGACGGCGGAAAAGGCTGCAAGAGAAGGAAACATGTAAGAACTGTATGATATGACAAAGAAACTCTCTGGAAATCGCCGCAAACCAGAAGGACCAGTGAAAAGCAAGGAAGGCAAGTTAATCACCAACATTGAAGAACAACGAAACAGGTGGGTAGAACACTTCAAAGAACTCTTAAATCGACCAGCACCACTGAACACACCCAAAATCGAAGCAGCACCCACGGACCTCACAATCAATGTTGGCCCACCAACAATTGATAAAAATCAGCATGGCCATCAGGCAAATCAAGAGTGGCAAAGCAGAAGGACCAGAGAACTTTCCAGCAGAGGCACTAAAAGCATACGTAGCGGCAACTGCAACGATACTCCACATTCTCTTCAACTAGATGTGGAATGAGGAACAAGTACCAGGAGACTGAAAAGAAGGAATCCTGATCAAAATACCGAAGAAAGGCGATCTCAGCAACTGTGATAATTAGAGGTGCATCACTCATCTCTCAATACCGGGAAAAGTCTTCAACAGGGTATTGTTAAACAGGATGAATGACTCCGTAGACGCCCAACTTCGTGACCAACAGGCAGGATTCTGTAAGGATAGATCGTGTACAGACCAAATTGCAACTCTACGGATCATTGTGGAACAATCAATTGAATGGAATTCATCGCTCTACATGAACTTCATTGAGTACGAAAAGGCATTTGATAGCGTGGACAGAACAACACTATGGAAGCTTCTTCGACACTACGGCGTGGCTCAGAAGATAGTCAATATTATACAGAATTCATATGATGGATTAAACTGCAAAATCGTGCATGGAGGACAGTTGACAAAGTCGTTCGAAATAAAGATCGGTGTTAGGCAGGGTTGCTTACTCTCACCCTTTCTTTTTCTCTTGGTGATCGACTGGATCATGAAGACGTCAACATCTGAAGGGAAGCACGGAATACAATGGATATCTATGATGCAATTGGACGATCTAGACTTCGCAGAAGATCTGGCCCTTCTATCCCAAACGCAACAACAAATGCAGGAGAAGACGACCAGTGTAGCAGCAACCTCAGCAGCAATAGGTCTCAATATACACAAAGGGAGGAACAAGGTTCTCCGATACAACACAGCATGCACCAATCCCATCACAATTGACGGAGAAGATTTGGAAGATGTAAAAACCTTTACGTATTTGGGCAGCATCATTGATGAACAGGGTGGATCTGATGCAGATGTGAAGGCGCGGATCGGCAAAGCAAGAGCAGCATATTTACAACTGAGGAACATCCGGAACTCAAAAAAACTGTTAACCAACACAAAGGTCAGGATTTTCAATACAAATGTCAAGACAGTTCTACTATATGGGGCAGAAACCTGGAGAACTACGAAAGCCATCATCCAGAAGATACAGGTGTTTATTAACAATTGTCTTCGCAAAATACTTCAGATCCGTTGGCCGGACACTATTAGCAACAACGTACTGTGTGAGAGAACAAACCAAATCCCAGTGGAGGAAGAAATCAGGAAGAAGCGCTGGAAGTGGATAGGACACACATTGAGGAAGCCACCCAATTGCGTCATAATACAAGCGCTCACATGGAATCCTCAAGGTTAAACGAAAAGAGGAAGACCAAAGAACACATTATGCCGGGAAATGGAGATAGACATGAGAAAAATGAACAAGAATTGGATGAAACCAGAAAAGTAGGCCCAGGACAGAGTGGGTTGGAGAATGCTGGTTGGCGGCCAATGCTCCATTAGGAGTAACAGGTGAAAGTAAGTAAGTAAGTAATACGTCCTGGAAGGCTTTTGTGCAACACAACAAATGCTGATTTGATATCAAACTTATGATCAGTCTCAATCAAATGTTTCGCAATGGATGATGATGTCTGTGTATCCTGTGATCTTATTTGACCATTGGTATTCATCTGATTTTGCAACCATTTTGGTATATGTTCATCAACCCTTATCGAAATTTATGAAACGGACTAGTTGTTTTATATTTATTTAAACAAGACATTTAAACAAGATCAAGGAGACACCAAATATAAATGCCGGAATACTGCCCCAACACCCAAACCGAAGCAGGTGGTTTTCTTAAGAGGTCACACCCCAAATATTTCACGTAAATATCTAACCCACAAGGTAGTGGAGCGACGTTATGCAACACCCTCAACATGAGAATGCAATGTGTAGATCTTTCTTGACAGTGGATGTGTACGCGTGGCCATGTGAGAGCATTTCGAGTGAGCGTGCTGACTCTCCACACCTTCGAACATGTCAAGGCATTTCGGGGCTAGAATATCATGCATGAGTACTGGTAACGTGTACGATTAAAAAGGGGATTATCCAATACAGGTCGGCTTTCAGTACTTTTCAATCAACAATTACCAGTTAGTGGTACAATACTAAATAATTCATAAACCATCAAAGTCTGTCATCGATTTTTCAGAACTTCCTGGAAATTCAAAGCAACGAAGATAACTTAGATTGTATGTAGAGGTTTACATGTACAATATGACTGTTTAACATGTCAGAAAGATGCTCACTAGTGAGTAAGTTCGAAATTTCAGTGAAAATTCATAACTTAAAATCAACTATGTAGGAAATAAGATAGATTTCACTGATGAAACAGGTTGATTTCAATGTGATACACCTGTGGCATGATCCGATTTTTGTAGGTTTGATCCCTAATAAAATAGTCAAGAGGACTTGTTGCGAAGTCACAAACAGAGTTAAAACAACTTCTCAGTCCCCACTAATTTTCAATGGTTCAAAGGATAGGTAACTCTTAGTACTACTACTAATCTTAAGACGTAAGGAGTTTATCTCAGGAAACTCAAAGTAGTTGTTTGTAGTTATGTCTTAATAATTAAATAAGCCGTTTTAAACAAACCGAATGAAGGTGATTTCTACTGAAGTTACGACATCGAGTGCCGGAGGATAATTTCGTACCTTGTTGATTCTTTCTCAAAATTCGAATCATTTGTTGTCACCTAACGCAGTTATTTTTCCAAATCTTTCATTCCGTTAACAATCACTACTCATGATTGTTGTAGAGAAATTTTGCCTATCCACATTTAAGCTGACTTTGCTGTTTTCGTGTTTAGAAATGGACGGGATCAGTTTTTGGAAACTGATAAGTTCAGTAGACGCCGTTGAATTCTATTGGTCGATTTCAATATTTTGGATATCATATCAAACTACCTTAGGCTAAATACTACTTGAGTGATTTACCAACTGCTTCTCCATTTTTTTGAATGATTATCAAGTCTTCCTTTTGTGGCTTATCTCTAATCATCTAGACGGATGTTGGATGCTACTTTCTAGCAGAATCCGTTATATCAGCATTTAATCATTAGTTGCAGCGCTGAATCCGAGGCTCGTTCTTTCACCGGGTATATATACAGAATGTATCCAGTCCATATGAAGATTCATTCAACGAATTTATTTCATACAGCTACCAAGTGCACATTACAAACAAGTTAATTTTGTACTATGGAGTAAAGTACTTGAACAGTGAAGTAAGTCAATATATTATACACCGATTCGTTGGAAATGGAATTGCCTGTGAGGAATAAGTTTTATCAATATTGATAATTAAGCATTCATAACGTCTGTGGAACAGTTAAAAAAACACAGACGAAAAGTTAGTGAACTAGTTGGGAAGTTTTCTAAAACAATAGTAATAATATATTAAGTGAAATGCATGAAAAACAATCAAGCATCGAGGTTATCGAAATATAAACAGGTACATAATACTTCAGTGAAGTGTACACTAAATAGTCACCCAAACATGATTGATTGTATCTCCTTGAAAAAGTAAGTAATCAAACAGCGTGTAAAATCTTATAGTTTTTGAAGTGTTGAATATATGGGGGTTACATATCCAGCGACTTCCTTTTCCAGGTATATAATATGAGATGATTCTCAAGTCCAAGTTTTTGCTTGTTCCGTTTATTGAGGTACGGTATGTCGATCTATTTGCAATTCACGAACCCATATTAACAATAGAACCGAATTCCAATAGATGCCAAAGTTTATTCGCAGTTTACAAATAGTCGACTCAAATGTCGTTCTAACAACAATAATTATAACAATTACAAAACAAATTTTCAATTTTGTAGGTTCTCGGAGCAAAAACTCACAAATACCAAACCAATGACAAAGAGAAACCAAGATGTCCAAAAATAATGATCTAGACAAACAAGTTCAGAAGTTAAGTAAAACAAATACATCCAAAAACACGGTAAAATTATTGATGTACAATAAAATGGTTTTAATCAGCCAAATGTCTACAGTCCTCCCGTAACAATTGTCGCTCAGTTGTTGTAGCCTCAGAACGTTCATACTGAAATAGACAATTTAACACGATCTCCAACACTCGATTATCCACAATAAACTTCCTGTTGAAAAATCTACTGTTTATTTTCATAAAATTGTCAACCATAGTCGACATAAAATAGTTGCCACAGACTATTGCCATTGAGTTCATTTCAGTTGATGACCATATAAACGACATATGGCCGTCAAGCATAGATGACGACAAACATCAGTAGGATAACGTTAGCATTTCTGTAAGACATTTAAGTGTTTCGACTTCTATTGCTGTTAGTTATAACCAGACACCTTATTATGAGAACTGTCAAGAAAAACTACACTCTTTTGCCAAAAATATAAAGAAACCAACTTCAATCAGCCATAGAGTAACTCTACACACTAAACGTCAAGTTTAATTTGATTACAAATGTTCAATATCCAGTTCCTCTACTGAACTGTAACTAACAACAATAACCATCTCTACCATATTGACTTCCGAAATTATTTGCACTTCAAATGTTTCAAGTGACGCTATTGTGTTCAATATGCAATATATTTTTTACCAACTTGTATAAATGGATTTTCAGTATAAAGTTTTCGAAATTGCTGAGTTTTAAGTGAGATCATTCATCTACAAACATTAGGGCAACATTGGAAAGCTGAAAGCACTGTATGGACTTTTCTTTTTAGTATGGGACTTTTCGGATGAAGAGACATGAACCTAAGATCGACGGTCTGGCTCACAAACACACAGCCTCTTGACCGCTGAGGCGACATCTAACGATATTAGTATCTAGATCATCACTGACCTTAATTGTGGGTGTTCTAGCTCTTTAAAAAACTGGTTATGAATATTTAGGCCTCTCCTTATGGATTTGTACATCTTGAAAACTGAGTGAATAAGTCTGTATCAGGGTTCGAAATTCTCTGCAACCAGTATTTCATATACTACCAGGCGGAGGTTCAGTTTGTTTCTGTTTAACAAATAGGCATACATTTCAGTGCAGATTGATTAAGAGGGAAACATGTCATCATGAGATTCCAGTACCTCGCATCATTTCGGATAAAGAACATGTGTTGTGGAGAAAATCGAGATAAACTTATTTTGTAATTCGTTTTTGACACTATTTGCATTTCTTTCATTACTTCTCATACATTGTGAATTTACTAATAGTGACTGTAATATGGTTGTTTAAAAGCGCATGACTATGAATCCTCCCTTACTTTCATTTTGAATCCCTTATAGCACGACACACTAACAACCACTCATAAATACACTGTTACAAAAATATGTGGCTCGTTCTGAATTATCAGTTGTTATGATAACCAGGCTCAACTATATTTATTCACCACATTTATAGATCACAGTTATATTTTCATTATATTCTTTATCTGGATATACTGCTTGAATTATAACAGTTATTATTGGAATTTTTAGTTACTTATAATTGTGGATTATTACATCAAATACAACTCGAACACGCCACAATTATCTGATGAAACGGACATTTACTTTGTTTGCCATATTGTTCATTTCACCCAACTCGCAAGTTTATTATTCGTGTAATATATTCTCCCGATAATCTTAGTAACGTTGATGGTCCTCTCTTAAAAGCCCTCGCAACATTACCTAGCTCGTCATATTTCGGTGCAAGCACGGTTATTGGAATTATTAATTACTAAAATGCTCTCGCAACACTAGATTTCGTTGTAAGCACGGTCAACGCTATATTGGAATACAGACTACCGGTGTATGTCGCAAATAACCCAAAGGACCGCTTTGTACAAGTATAGGCACAGTTCACATCTCAGGAAATCCTTTCTCAAGCAACAAAATATACATTTGTAATGTGTACCATCTCCGTCAAAATCTCCACAGACGTTGGAACTTGATTGGCCACGTACCGGAACTACGGCCATATGATAAACCAAAAGCAGCAGTAATACACCAACTGTGGACAGCATACGACTTGGGAACTGGAATCCATCGCAACGTTCGCGACACATGAAGTAAGTAGCCGGCACATACAAATTAATGAAACTACATTGAAACAAATGTGGCTACAACGCTTATCACATAGTCTCAGAAATATTGTTGGTGTGTCGTGGAATTCAATGACTCTGGAAGATTTGGCACATACAGCCGGCAAAATAATGGAAATCGATCCAGTTAGCCACAGTGTAAACATGATGCAAACTGTTGGCAGAGCACAATCACATTACAATTACAGTTCACTGAAATGTTAAATAAGCTGGCATCATTACAGGCAACGAAAGCAACTGTTTAATGCAAGCGATTCAGGTTGATCCTCAGAATGAAATCACTCTCAAACCAACGTTTTACATCACCGAGGCAGACAACAGGAATTTGTTGGTACCACCAGAAATATGATACAAAGGCGCGGCACTGCACAAAACCGTAAACATTCACAACACCCAAAAATAAATATTACAGCAACATGTGGGATTGACAGTAATGATGGCGACTGTTCTTGCCACGCAACAAGCGTCTCTTTCATACAAGCGATCGTATTTCTGGCTCGTACGTTTAAGCCGACATAGTAGCAGAAATCAGAACCATTCCACTTGAGCTATCACGATAGCAGCACACCTCAAGCAGCCAAGTGTCATTCCAGGCGCTCAAAGAAACAGTTATCAAGACTTATGGAGAGCAGTCTTTGGTTTAAGGCCTTGGACTCCGTCGATGTTTCACGTGGATTTTCACAGCCGGAAAATTAAACAACCTCTAATTGCAGCTGACTTTCATCATCTCATCGTGATTGCTCAATTGTGATAATACTGATTTCTGCTACTGTGTCGACTAAAACGTCTAAGCCAGAAATACGATTCTTTGTATGAAGATACAGCTTGTTGCGTGGCAAGAGTAGTCGCCATCATTACTGTCTAGCCTGCTTGTTGCCCTAATATTTCGTCGGACATTACGTAAACAAGCATAAGAATATAAAAACATTTATTAAGACATTGTTCAATAATATAATATTATAATTAAATATAGAGTTTTCTAATAAAATACGAATAGAAAAAGCTTGGTCAGAATAATAGAAGCAAGTTATAAGACGTCTTTGACGATCATATATCACTGTTCTTCCTTTTATACAGCCATGCATAAATAACAGAACCGATACAGACAACAATAAAGGATGTGACTTAAGGAATCACAATGTATATGCACTGACGTGCTCTGTTCTGTCCATTGTCATTGGCTATCTCGGAAATCATATTCTGAAGAAAAGAATACAACAGCATTATTTACTAAATATTAAATACTTACCAAGTATTGATTAGTTTCTTTTAGGATTTCCTTGAGGTTCTCTCTTACTTGAGCAGCTGTGATGATTAGAGTTTTTTCATTGTGATTGTTGGTTGTTGGTCTACTTAAATCACTAACGTCCGAGCTCTTCTGAGCAAAAGAGACAGTAGAATTTATTACTAAACATTAAATATTATCTAATGAATTAATTATTTATTATACATCGTTGTCAGTAACAATGGTGAAAGAGAATTTAATAAAAAGTTACATCATTTGCATTTGTACAATCATTTGGAACATGTAGTACCGAATCGACAATCAGTGTAATCTGTATCCACCATCCTATAACTAGCTGACGACCGATTTGTGTTATGAATTTTATGTTCCAGGTATCACGTTGAATCACAATGGAAGTATCAACCAATAGAAAAAATCGATCCGAATATTCAAAGCAGGTTATGAAGCATTCATGAGATTCATGAATTACTTTTCTTTCCTTTGTGGAACCATTTCCAAATAACACAACTCAAGCATACAGCAAAGGAGAAGACGATCAAAGGAAACGTTATATATATACATAGAGAGAGAGAGGTGGGTTGTACTCGTCATTTTCTTTGGTTATTTCGGCAGTCATATTTAAAAGAAAACAAATCACAATGTATATGCATTGAAATGATTTGTTCTGCTCATTGTCATTCGCTATCTCGGTAAACATATTCTTCAGAAAAAGAATACAGTAGCATTTATTACTAAATATCAAATACTTACCGAGTATTGATCAGTTCCTTCGGTGGTTTCCTTGAGGTTTTCCGTAACCTGAACTGCAGTCATCCCCGAAGTACTTTCACTGTGTTTCACGGGTGTTTGTGTGCTCATATTGTTAACTTCAGAGCTTATCTGAATGAACAAATATCACATATTACTGGAACCAAATAATATTCACCATACACTAGTGTCAAAAGAGGTGACAGGAGAGCAATCGACATGAAGATGCACGATTTACATTCATGAAATCATTTAGCACATGCCATAGATTTAAATATCGGCAAGTTGATTACACACTATCCTAAAACTAATTTACGTCTCAATTGTAGTAGTATTCTGTATGTCACATCTAATCATAATCTAATTAAAAATCGATGAACTTATAATTGACGTCTTTCTTGAAGCAATTCATTCAAGTTACATATTTCTCAACACAGAATCAGAAATCTTTGTTCTGGACTTCAGCAATGAGAGTCTATAAACTGACATGATATACAATTTTAAACAGGTTACGGCTCTTCACTTTAGCTGCTTTCATCGATATATTGTAACAATCCTCATAGATATACGGTTTCAAACACTGATGGCAAGCGACGCTTCGATCCTTTGTCCATTGCTACCACGAAAATAAAGCATTGTGCCTATATCTGACTAATTATTGTCAACTTGTACCAATCTTTAATTCGGTCACTGAGGAAAGAATACAAGTCAGTTCATATTCATAACAATAAAGTGTTCTTTCGAGCAAATCCATTTACTCGTAATGTGGAATTATGTGATATTGAAAATGATCTGTGAAGTTTAATAAGTACTCACTTCAACATGACAGTCATTCACTTGAATGCTATGAGTGTCCGGACCATTACTATCAATGCATATATGAGTTTTTTCACACCAAATACATGTTGTATTCGGTATTGTTGAGTTTTGGCATAGTTTAATTGAATTGTATTTTGAACAAGTTTCTGTGAAATGAATAATGTGATTTCATTCCGAGTTATCAAACAAAACAGAGGAGAATTACAAACCATGTAACAATAACTTAATTATCAAGTAATGATTTCTGAAATAGATGACCGTTTCAATCACTTGAAAATTATCATTACTCTTATTTCATCATAGCACGTTTGATCCGAATGAATCTGCTTTGAATATTCAGTATGATCGATGAATTTTGTCAGGTGAATTTGGTGAATTTAAGTAAACTGTTCATGTTAAGACATGTACACAGGATACAGTCACCCATTTCAACAAAGTATACTGCATTCCATCTTTGATTATAGCACCGTTTCTTTCCACCACATGCCTACTAATATATTTTCTATCCAACTCTATCTGCGCAATCTTTTCCAGATTTTTCCTAGTTGCTATTAATCTCTTTGATGTCTGTCTCTATTTCACAACATAGTGTGTTTTCCCTTTTCTGTTGCATTTCAGGATTCCAAGTTATCGGTTACCTAGTGAAACAATTTGGTATTTTCGGTAATATATTTCCTATTCACCTACAATGAATTTCCCATTATGTTTTCTTCATCTGAATTATGGTTTGTTCGCACCCACGATAGGCTGTTGTTGATGATATCCGACGTTGATTAAAACTTGAATGGTTTACAATCAAAAGAACTGAATGTTTGGAAAATCAGAGATTCATTGTACTGTTATGTGTTTGTAAAGGTTTATTTCCCATTGATGTTAATGGATTTCGCTAATAAACAACAAAGTGGTTTGATATTTTTACTTTGAATCATCTGGATTGAATTGATTCTTAGCTTAAACTAAATGAACGACAAAAACAAAAAAAATTATGTAAGATTTTACACTGATACTGTTGTTATGCATACTGATTTTGTTAATTAGTGCGATGAATAACGAATCTGCTTGACAGTAGCTGTTGTGTTGGTGTTTCAATGCACTTTCAGGTGAATGGTAAACAAAGAACGTTCAATTGACCACGAATTCCTGAAGCAAAAGGTATGAAATCGCTTATGAACCAATTTCATCCGTCAACATATACTTAACTGTTGATATTTCCTTACCATGATTAACTCATTCACATATGTTTGCCACGTAATACGTCCTTTAATTATGAGGCTATGATAGACGAACTCATAGTTACCTTATATTGTGGTTAAATACATTATAATATTGACGCAATGTAAGATTTCATTAAATATTTTTGTAAAAGCATAAACAATGATGATAATAATTGTGTACATAATCTGGCAGTATGGTTAGACCGTCGGTCCCAGTTGTTTAAGCAGAATCAATTATTGTATTTCTTTTGTTGTTTATCACCACATTTTGTCTAATTAATCAAATGATGTGGAATTATCTTTTTTGTAGGGACTGTGATATAAATCATAAGTATAATGAGGAATTTTGTTCTTTTTTTCTCGCCAAGAGCGCACTTTTTTCCTTCATGTCGCACTTCCCACATAGGAGAATTTTAAGCTATATTGGTCCGTTTAGTCTTTTAGTATGCCGTTTTGTAAATCTCCTCAAGGACGGTTTCGTCTTGTACATATACGTTTTGATGTATGTCTGTTGTTATTTCTTGTAGTTCTGGCTCATTGCGGAATATACTTTCCTGTTCAGACTTCGACTTCTCTCTCTTGTTATCTGGGCTGTGACGCAATAAAATAGCTAGTTTATTGGTCTCTGGTCACAATTCTTTTTTCTGTTCGCAGAACAAGGGAACTCGTCACTGCTTCAAACCTAGCAGTTTCATCGTGAGAAGTTGCGGAATTTCGTAAACATAAACCACTTGATGTAGATCTAAACAATCCTCCTCATTAATTAAGTTTATGACTGTAGGTATATCATAAACGAAAATGTATGGACCATCTCAAATTTTATAGAAGCACATGTTCGATTTTAAACACACTTACTTTCTGGAATGTAAATGACTATGATTTATCATTCAAACAACTTCAGACACCAAAATAACCCATGATTCTTGGTACAGAAAATTTAAGGTACATTAGCAAAAATTTTCAAAATGTTTATCATCTTTCAATGAAAGATAATGAAAAAAATTCGAAAAGCAAAAGATAGCTGTTTTATCATATTAAAAGGTAGTTCAACATCACATTAACATTATACATTTGACAGTGATTGGAGTCAGTAACTCGATGAACACATGAAAATTTGTCTAATCAGCGTTCATCAGACAATCGGAATCATTCTGTGTGTCGATAATAAATTTGCTAAATCACGCAGACTACTGATATTATACTGAATAGTGTGCAAAATTTAATATAAAAATAATGTGCTCAAAATGTAAAAAAAACCAATTCTTAAATATAGTTTTTGATTCATAAGCTCAAGAGAAGCGTCTTCCTCGCGATATTCACTAGTATCAGCATCATCTTTGACGCGTTCACGTGTTTTCTGAGGAATTTGGTAGTATGTACTTAGACGTTACAATTGATGTTCGACCCATCAGCAGTAATGCCGTCAAAATAAATTATTTTAGCATGATAAGTTAAGTTTCACTAAGTTTCAATTTTTTCTGAAGGGTAATGGTGTATGAATTAATATGTAATTTATCTGATTAATTTCTGTATATATTTCAGTTCAATGTTTCAATGTGTTAGTACAAAATGTGCTTGATGAATTAAACTTTTGTAACGGTAATTCAAATCTGAGCTGGCCTATTGAGTAAATGAGTGTCTCTCACTCTGATATTCCGTAAGAATCGGATTCTGTGAAGAAAGTACCCAGAAGACAGTGTTTATGACCTTTGAGATCATACAGTTTACGTTTCCTAACCCCTGTGGTTTTTAGATTGAATAGAGTGGATTTTGTGTAGTAAGAACTTATAGCCTTATGGTTTCTTATGTATTACATATAAGTTCCTAAACTATATCTGTCACGTACCAATACATTGATACTACTTTTAAAAGTTCTTTCATCACTTAGTACAATGATCATTTGTTTCATCACAATTTCACTTATCCACAAACATTATTATGTACATTTAATTGGCTTTTTAAACCAACAAGTGACAAATGGTATGTAATTGGATCAGGTCTTTGCGTTTGAAACCAACGGTACTGGTTTGGAATCCTGAAGTGTGTATCAACTGTTAGATGTATGTATATTCAGCTTTCGGTCCTCAAATACGGTGAAACGCGTGTCTCAAATTTCACTGACAGCCATCATCCATCGTTGTTAAAAGACTAGTTCTTATGCTATTATACGAATAAATGATTACTCTTATCAGTAAACTTAATTAAAAAGTATATAAAGATGTGGATGTTTTTTTTGACATGATAGAACGTGTTTGCAGTCTAAGTGAATGTTTTTGGGTGTTGTTAACTTCTCGGCACTGGACGACTTAATCTAAAAGAGTTCATTGTTGTTATGGACAATATAATCAGCTTCTACTTTGTGTAGAATTGAGTTATTCAGATATTATACATACTTAAAATCGACAATTTTCTACTGTGTTGCTTTCAAAACGTTTTCTGTTACCTTCAATGATCTTTGCATTGTAGTCATTTATCTCGTTCGACTGATACAATGTTATCCAGTATGATTATCAAACCTACGAAGCTGTGGGAATCTCCCCCAAAAAGCTTATGAATACAGATAAACGTATATATTTCTTTGTATACACTCTTTACTAATTGAAACAACTATGAATTTCGGATATTCACACATTTCACCTCGTTTTCTGACTCAACTGTTCCAAATTCTTGAAAGAAGATTTAGTTTTTTCATCGATTGGCTAGAATTGATTTTATATGCAAAGTGTACAACTTGTTCACCGTCAATGATCGATTGAGTTATTGATTGATATAGATATGTTGAACGAAATAACGAAGCTGAATTATGTTTAATGCACTGACAGTAAACTTATGATGGATCCCAGCAATAGAGCTTATTGAAAATATAACAATACACAAGTTTATCATTAATATACCAAAAAGAGTTAACACCAAAACCCTGGGTGTCTGTTTATGAGTAAAGCAAAAGGTAACAAATTACAATTACAAAATAAGTTGTATATTAAACAACAAAATGATAACAGTTGTTATGAAATGAATGTTACTTGTAAGCTGCTCTCTGAGATAACATCTATAATCAAAAAACTTAACTGTAGTTGAAAACATGGACTGAAAGATTCTAATCTACTAGTGTCAACACTAAAGGTTTAAACTTTGATTCCTGGTAAGTCCTGGATGAAAACTCATGACCAGTGTTGTGTTATAACGAAACAGTTGTCTAACATTTCATGTACCTCATTGATTATCAAGCTACAGTTATTCCGTAAAATGGAAAAATAAACTATCGTTAAATGCTTCTTTTATATTGACTAAAATTTTCATCTTACAAAAGATCTCACCCACTTTACCAAATCAAGGTTATCTGATACATTTTCTCTTCCTGACTATAGTAAAACACACTAATATAATGACTAGTGATAATCGATTCGGATTATAAAAAAAAGATAAAAGAAGGTGAAACTCAAGTGAAAGTGTTACTTTACATTTATACAAACCGGATATTCGGTGTATCCACGTGTAACGTAGTCTGAAAACCGAAAACACAATTATATCAATATACAACAAACATTTGTCTATAAAAAAAAGTTTTCTTGATGTAAGAATTTCTTTGTTAACTTAATCATATTGTTTATTGTATTAGTGTTATTTTATCAATCTTATCGATTTATTCAGATGTTTCTCTTATTCTGTCACAATCCTATTGTGTATTGATACTTTGTCTTTACATGTTTCTGTTTTCAAATAAACCGGTTAGTAGTATTTCAGCCTGTTGTTATTATTATTATTATTTTTAATGGTAGTAATAGTAGTAGTCTTAGCAGTAGTATTGGTTTCAGTCGTAGTAATATGCAGCCAAAGGCTTTTGTGTCAGTAATCTACAGTTCTGATGTTTATCATCAACAGGGGAATAATAATAGAAATATTATAATTAGTATTTCAAACCGAACAAATCAGATTCCTTCTAATCGGCATCAGTATTTCCTATACACTAATCGTAAATATCATATTTTTATTATCATAATCAAAAGTAGTATTATGCAATATCTAGTAAATAAATAAATCTTATTACGAATATTGTTATGATTACAATTCTAAATATATATCCCTTATTGTTTCGTACTTCTGTCAAAATGTATAGTATAAGTAAACTCTTTAAACTGGTGACATTAACGAAAAAACAAACATTATTATGATAGTTAGAAAGGAAAGAATAATTACACACTTATTTACATACCGACTTATTTATTTATTTACTTACACACTTACTTAATTGCACACTTACTTACATATGTATATACCTTGTTAATTACTGCATAACTTACTTACTTATTTAGGTACTTACTTAACCACTCACTTGCTTACTTACTTAATTATTTGCTTACATAATTAATTACTTACATACTTACACGATTACTTACCTATAAATTTTCTTACTTATTTACTTATTCACTTACCTGCTTACGTAATTAATTACCTAATTACTTATTTACCTACATAATTACTTAATTATTTATTTACTTATTTTAATACCTACTTCAATACATACATACATACTTACTTAATTACTCATTTCCTTCCTTTATTATTTATTTACCTACTTCATCCATACGTATTTACTTAAAAACTAAGTCACCTAATTACTTTCTTACTTACGTAATTACTTACTTACCTAATTATTCACTTACTTACTTACTCATTTACTTACTTACGTACTTACATATTTACTGACTGACATGAAAAATTATATACCTAATTACTTCCATACTTAAATGTTTACTTAGTTACTTATTTACTTACCTATCTTACTTACCATTCTTCACATCTTGGTTTAAAAACCAAATAAATGTTCATAAATAATGTTTGCGGATAAGTGAAATCGTGATCAAACAAATGAGCATTGTACTAAGTGATAAAAGAACTTTTAAAAGTAGTATCATTGTACTGGTACGTGATAGACATAGTTGAGCATCTAATATGTAATAAATAAGAAACCATCCTACTTCACAAAACCCACTCTATTCAATCTAAAAACCACAGGGGTTAGGAAACGTAAACTGTATGATCTCAAAGGTCATAAACACTGTCTTCTGGGTACTTTCTTCACAGAATCCGATTCTTACGGAATATCAGAGTGAGAGACACTCATTTACTCAATAGGCCAGCTCAGATTTGAATTACCGTTACAAAAGTTTAATTCATCAAGCACATTTTGTACTAACACATTGAAACATTGAACTGAAATATATACAGAAATTAATCAGATAAATCACATATTAATTACTACACCATTACTTACTTACTTACTTACTGAAGCCTGTTACTCCCAATGGAGCATAGGCCGCCAACCAGCATTCTCCAACCCACTCTGTCCTGGGCCTACTTTTCTAATTCCATCGAATTCTTGTTCATTTTTCTCATGTCTATCTCCATTTCTCGGCGTAATGTGTTCTTTGGTCTTCCTCTTTTCCTTTGGCCTTGAGGATTCCATGTGAATGCATGTCTTGTGATGCAGTTGGGTGCATTCCTCAATGTGTGTCCTATCCACTTCCAGCGCTTCTTCCTGATTTCTTCCTCCGCTGGGATTTGGTTTGTTCTCTCACACAGTACGTTGTTGCTAATAGTGTCCGGCCAATGGATCTGAAGTATTTTGCGAAGACAATTGTTAATAAACACCTGTATCTTCTGGATGATGGCTTTCGTAGTTCTCCAGGTTTCTGCCCCATATAGTAGAACTGTCTTGACATTTGTATTGAAAATCCTGACCTTTGTGTTGGTTAACAGTTTTTGAGTTCCGGATGTTCCTCAGTTGTAAATATGCTGCTCTTGCTTTGCCGATCCGCGCCTTCACATCTGCATCAGATCCACCCTGTTCATCAATGATGCTGCCCAAATACGTAAAGGTTTTTACATCTTCCAAATCTTCTCCGTCAATTGTGATGGGATTGGTGCATGCTGTGTTGTATCGGAGAACCTTGTTCCTCCCTTTGTGTATATTGAGACCTATTGCTGCTGAGGTTGCTGCTACACTGGTCGTCTTCTCCTGCATTTGTTGTTGCGTTTGGGATAGAAGGGCCAGATCTTCTGCGAAGTCTAGATCGTCCAATTGCATCATAGATATCCATTGTATTCCGTGCTTCCCTTCAGATGTTGACGTCTTCATGATCCAGTCGATCACCAAGAGAAAGAGAAAGGGTGAGAGTAAGCAACCCTGCCTAACACCGGTCTTCACTTCGAACGACTTTGTCAACTGTTTTCCATGCACAATTTAGAAGTGTAATCCATCATATGATCATATGATCCCCTTCCAGTTGCTCTCCACAGTAGTTCCTTCTCCATTGAGTAGATCAAGAAAGGCCTGGAACTTATTGCTGAGGGCTTACTTGAATTTGTTGAGTTTGTTGGTATCCTAAAGAAAGGCCGTATTAAACTATTGTGATATTGTCCGCCCCGTTGTCCAGTGCTTTTTGAGTTTCAATTTCATCTTGGAGACCAGCAAGTGATGATCTGATGCTATATCAGCTCCTCTCTTGGTTCTAACGTCCTCTATAGTCCTCCTGAACGTTTTGTTGATGCAAAATATGGTCGATTTGGTTTTGTGTAGAGTGATCCGATGAAGTCCATGTGGTTTTGTGTATGAGTTTATGTGGGAATAAGGAGCCGCCTATGACCACCTTATTGAAGGCACATAGATTTGCAAATCTCTCACCATTTTCGTTTCTTTCTCCCAGTCCGTGTCGTCCCATGATGTCTTCATATCCAGTGTTGTCCGTTCCAACCTTGGCGTTGAAATCTCCTATCAAATGGTCAGGTCCTTTGTTGGGCACTTCTTGACGATTGACTGCAGCCTATTGTAGAATTGATCTTTAGCGTCTTCATTGTAGTCGTTGGTAGGCGCATAGCATTGGATGATGTTCATCGAAATACCCTCTTTCTTTGTCTTGAACGAGGCTTTGACGATCCTTGGTCCATGAGATTCCCATCCTATAAGCGCATTTTGCACTTGTTTGGACAGCATCAATGCAACTCCTAGTGTATGTGAGGCATTTACTTCTTCATGGCCGGAGTATAACAGAAGCTCTCCTGTGGTTAGTCGTTGTTGTACAACTTGTGTCCAATGTGTTTCACTGATGCCAAGTACCTCTAGGTTGTATCTTCTCATTTCTGCAGCAATTTGGAAGGCTCTTCCGGTGTCCCACATTGTAGGAACATTCCATGTACCTAAATAAATGGTCGCTCTGGTTGTCAGAAGGGGCATCGGCCTCGTAACTTCCGAAGGAATTCGGCTTTCATTATAAGGCGTCATAATTCTTCTAAATGAAGACCTTCTGACTCCCAGGACAGAGTTTAAAAGGTTTGATTAATTTTTTCTGGTTAGCGTTTTTTTAGCGAGTTAGTTTTCTACGGAATGGGGACGCTAACCCCATGCCCAACCCTCCTCCTTATCCGGGCTTGGGACCGGCAGTAGCCCCCGGAGGGACTCCATACAGAGTTACTACACCATTACCCTTCAGAAAAAATTGAAACTTAGTGAAACTTAACTTATCATGCTAAAATAATTTATTTTGACGGCATTACTGCTGATGGGTCGAACATCAATTGTAACGTCTAAGTACATACTACCAAATTCCTCAGAAAACACGTGAACGCGTCAAAGATGATGCTGATACTAGTGAATATCGCGAGGAAGACGCTTCTCTTGAGCTTATGAATCAAAAACTATATTTAAGAATTGGTTTTTTTTACATTTTGAGCACATTATTTTTATATTAAATTTTGCACACTATTCAGTATAATATCAGTAGTCTGCGTGATTTAGCAAATTTATTATCGACACACAGAATGATTCCGATTGTCTGATGAACGCTGATTAGACAAATTTTCATGTGTTCATCGAGTTACTGACTCCAATCACTGTCAAATGTATAATGTTAATGTGATGTTGAACTACCTTTTAATATGATAAAACAGCTATCTTTTGCTTTTCGAATTTTTTTCATTATCTTTCATTGAAAGATGATAAACATTTTGAAAATTTTTGCTAATGTACCTTAAATTTTCTGTACCAAGAATCATGGGTTATTTTGGTGTCTGAAGTTGTTTGAATGATAAATCATAGTCATTTACATTCCAGAAAGTAAGTGTGTTTAAAATCGAACATGTGCTTCTATAAAATTTGAGATGGTCCATACATTTTCGTTTATGATATACCTACAGTCATAAACTTAATTAATGAGGAGGATTGTTTAGATCTACATCAAGTGGTTTATGTTTACGAAATTCCGCAACTTCTCACGATGAAACTGCTAGGTTTGAAGCAGTGACGAGTTCCCTTGTTCTGCGAACAGAAAAAGAATTGTGACCAGAGACCAATAAACTAGCTATTTTATTGCGTCACAGCCCAGATAACAAGAGAGAGAAGTCGAAGTCTGAACAGGAAAGTATATTCCGCAATAAGCCAGAACTACGAGCGATAACAACAGACGCAAATCAAAACGTATATGTGTAGAATTTTGGTCTATTATGATATTAGTACTGCTCTAATAATAGACCTAATCCTAAATTTGTAGATTTGTCATGATATAACTGCCTAATCTATAAGATCTTACGTGGAAGTCACACCATCGACTACACCAACTCACTGTATCGTATCAATTACCAATACATGATGTAGAACAAGGTTAGGCTAGAGAAAGAACAATATATTTAATATGAATAGAAGATATAAGGTAACATTCATGAGGGACCACGCCTGCATGTCTGAGCCATGCCATTTGATCAAGTCCAATTCATTCAATACATTCTTCCCGCCTTCTTCATCGTTAGCTATTTCTCCGCGTTAAATATTGAATATCCATTTCTCGATTAGTCTCGTGTTCATCTTTGAAGATTGTGGTTATGGTCCAATGCCACTACACTACTCTCCGACCAGAATCAACGTGGTGTTGGTTCGATACCGAATTGAATGGGACTGTAGTGTGCCGAAGTTAACCAAGACTAGGAAGAAACACCCGGGTAATGATAGGCTGAAAGATAAATCAAAAAGGAAAGGCGGCAGCATCTGGTCGGGAAACACATGTAATGATGCGTGTTAGTAGCCATTGGTTAATAACTTAACGTATAGGTAGTAAGTATTTTGTGTTTAGAAATATTAAAGTTATGAATATTGTAGAAATGTTGATATTAGTACTACTTTTAGTCTAACTTATGAAATCAAATAACGATTATGCCGGTAAGTTGTCCATATGAGTTGATTTCCAATTGCATCTGTATTAGTAGGCTAACTGAAGGAACAAAAGTATTACCGTGGAGAAAAATTCCAACTAGTGTTCCAGTTAGTTTGATACGGTTTATTTAGCTACAGGGAGATTTTCTCAACCTCATGTTTACCTGACCGTGATAGAACTTAGTAACACTACTAATACACATGAATGGTTATCCAAACAAGATTTAAATACGTGATTGATAATTATATGAATTTTGGACAGATAGCTAGGAGCAAATCGTTAAGCATTAGTGTACTCGTTAGAGACATGCTCTAGACTCAATGTTCTGATCTGCGGTAGTCTATTTATTTATATTTATACTTGCCGGCTGATTGAACATACAAGTTAGTTGCAAGTATGCAGTTTATCATAAGGCGGAATACGATTTAGTTGAGATATAGTGGTTATAAGTTATTGAAATTAGTTAAACCTATGTGTCATATTACTAAGTGACGTGGTGCTGCAAGATGTATTTGGCTAAACAAGTTTTTACAAGATGATTAATAGTGAGTGATGCTCATGTGGTTATCAGGGGGAACATAAGTTGTAACCAAGGGGAGTACACTCCCAACTCATGTCTATGATAATGGCTTAAACCTTAGCTAGTGTTAGGGTCAATTCGACATTGATGTTCTCAGTTTACAGGAGATTCGCTCGACTGCTTATACTGATTATTTGCATGAATGATTGTGTCGCTAAACCATCAATTAGACTTACAAGGTTTTGAAATATTTACTGGATGAGCAACTGATAGAGAAACATACTGTTATCATCTTTAGTGAATGGAGATAAAAGGAAAACAACACTAGTGATAATTATAAGTCAATTTGCTGACCGATTTTGTTAATAAATTCACTAATGTTATCAATCATATTATGTGATTGTCAAGTCATGACAATGCTTTATGACGATATCCTGAAACTATTATGTTTAACTAGTCATGGTGTTGACTGAGGATTAGTCAGTGGAAAAATAGGTATTGTTGCTTTAGGTGATTCGAAATTATCATAAATTTATAACGTTTAAGAATCCGAGACGCCCAATTATATTATAAATTTTAATTCAGAAATATCCGTTTAGTGTTAGTTCTAATAGACTATGAAGTTTTGATTTAAAACGTTTGTTAAGCCAAAAGCTACCTGAGGATTTAGTTATTTTACTAGTGCAGTTGAAATTACCTAAACTTGTAATCTTATTGTCTAAACTATGTTCGCATTTTAGGCTGCTAATATGATAAACCAATCCATAAACCAAAATACGATTAGCAACAACGACTATGATGGGTTAATTGATAAATGTCAAAGGCGATTCAGATGATTTCTAAATTTAGAAGACATGAAAATATAGTGTAACGTATGTGCGGGTCAGGTTAACATGCAGGTCGTTGACGTATGTCACAATTTAAAAATGATGAACATGACCAGATAGATAATTTTAAAGTTAAGACTGCTTGTAAAACGTCAGGCAGGAATATGACGCGTTATAAACATTCCATAAGAAGTTACCGCATTTAGCTCAGGGCACTTACAAATATGTGGCGAAAGCAACTGGAAAATATATACATGTTAAGTACAAAATATCATCCAGTAAAATAGTTGAACTCGCCTGGATTATTTTTGCAAATTAGATTATTCGGTGGACGACATATGTAACGCCATTCGTGAGTAGTAATGATCCAAAAAAATCCAGAATAAAACATGAAGTGTGGCAATTGAATCCAGTGTGCTTGATGCTGTTGACGTTTTTGCCACTCGCTCTGATCAGAGCAACTGAATGAATTCAAATAATTGTGTGGTTGTCATTGAAAAAGCCATGTAAAATGACCTTATGATTGCAGAAAACTTATAGCTGAAGCTCACCTTAAGTTTTTGGATTAGTGTCATCCATGTTGTTTTGCAGTGGAACCCAAAAATATGAAATTATGCAAACAGTGGTCGGAAGAATAGATATAAGGTAATATTCAGCAAGGATCACGCCTGCATGGTCGAGCCATGTCGTTTGAGCAACTCCAATTCCTTGTTTGTGCCTTCTCTATCGTTAGATATTTCTCCGCGTAAATATTGAATATCTATTTTCCGAGTTTTCTCGTGTCCAGCTTTGAGGATTGTGTGGTTATGGTCTAACGCCACTACATGTGTACAAGACAAAACCTTCCTTGAGGAGATTCACAAAACGGCATGATAAAGGACTAAACAAACCAATAGAGCTTAAGATTCCTTCATATGGAAAGTACGGCATGGAGGTGAAGATGGCACGGGTTTTCAGTGTTTGACAACGCTTTTACCAGCAACACCTTCTAATATAATTCGTACCCACCCAGAGAAATCAAGAGACGGAGTCAAGGAGATCGGAAGAGTGTATTTGGCGATTGCCAATATATCGGAATTCTCTGAACTCATCTGGCTAGCGATTGCGGTAGATGTTGAGCACAGCGTTACCACACGTGATCTGGTACGGATTCATGACCGAGCGCCTTCAACTAGATGAGTCCACTAAAACATATGGTCAGCATCCTATGTCGAAAACGTACAGAGCTATTTATTTTGGGGATTTATTAACCGCTACGGATCACTCACTCCCCTAGAGGGTAGTGACGACCCTAAGACGTGGCCAGCCAGAAGTTTAAACCCAACGAGTATGTTGTTAGTAAACACTCTTCTGATAGCTTGCTAGGTTTAGCAGCGTCTGGTCGTCTTTCCTTACTATATGTGCACGAGGTACAACATATTAAAAAATGAAAAATTACGATGAAAATTTCGGCTCACCGTAAACTTCATCATTCTTTTCCAGCCGTCCTGAAAAAGAAAAAAGAGAATGCAAGTACATGTCAAAATACACTCGTATGTGAGTAAAAACGCAATGTCGGCGAAAAATGGAAAATAAACTCAAGCACACGTAATAACGTTAAAAAAATTTGTTTTTTGTTTGTTTGTTTTTTTGAAATAAAGATAAAAATATATATGTGCTTACATTAAAAATTTTTTAAGAATAGTATATATCGTAAAATGAAAGATCGAGATAATATAAAATGTCGAGTAGTGCCTTACGTGCAGTAGTCGTTTAAATGTTCTGGAAATCTTACCCTTCTTCCAGAACGTGTCGTTTCAAGTTTAGTTTCAGACACATGCGGAGTATCATCGCTAGTGTTGGTTGTCGGTTGAGGAATTATGAGTGTAGGAGTCGTGTTGTGCGATTGTACCAAAGGGAAATCGACGTGAATAGGATTTCCTTCTAAATACGCTGCTTCTTAAGCGATCGAGGCTGATGATATCGTTGGCTCCGTTCTTATCGACTGTATAGTTCTTAGATTCAAGTTGAAGAACTTTGAAAGGTCCTTCGTATGCTGATTCGAATGGTCGTCGATGTGAGTTTCGACGAACGAAAACGTTTGTACATTATCGTAAATCAGGTTGAACGAAAACATCGGTAGATTGTGGTCGAGTGGAAGCAGGTTTAACTGAACGCATTGCGTTTGTAAGCCTGTTCGTGTAGGAGGTTAGATCCATGTTCAATGAAAAAGATGAAGGATCCACGAATTCTCCATGGAGTCAAAGTGTCGTTCCATAAACGAGTTGAGCCGCAGTGTATCCAATGTCAGCTTTCACTGCATTGCGGATACCTAGTAAGACGAGTGGAAGAGCGTCGGTCCACTGTGAAACGTTTGCAGCTGGTATTGATGCTTTTAGTTGTCGGTGAAAGCGTTCTACTAACTAGTTTGCTTGTGTGTGGTAGGCGGTCGTTCGGAAGCGAGTGATTCCTAAAAGTATGGTCAGACGACGGAAAAGTTCAGATTCAAACTGACGTCCGCGGTCTGTAGTGATGGTTGAAGGGCAACCGAAGTTTGCTACCCATCGTTCGATGAAGGTGCGGGCCACTGTTTCAGCAGTGATTTCTTTGATAGGTACTGCTTCTGGCCATCGTGTGAAACGGTCAATGCAGGTCAAGAGATAAGAGCATCCATTTAAATCTGGTAAAGATCCTACCAAATCCAGATGAACTTGATCGAAACGAGCATCGGGCATTTTAAATGAGCCTAAGGGACATTTATTGTGTCCGATAACCTTCGATTTCTGGCAGCTTACACAGGAGAGTGCCCACTCCCTCATGTCTTTATTCATGCCAGGCCAGAAAAACCGTTCTGCTATAAGCTTGATGGTTGCACGAACACTTGGATGAGAAAGTTTGTCCAACTTATCGAAGGCGTTGCATCGATAATGTTTTGGCACGATTTGGCAATCTCTAACTGTAGATGTGTCACAAAGTAAGGTTTCCTTACCTGTTTCAATCTGTTTGACGCGTAGTTTGAGGGTTGTAGAGGACAAATCGTGCTGAAGATCTGTGTCTTCTTTTTGAAGCTGGGCGAGATTAAGAAGGCCGATTCCTTGGAAACTGTTTAAGGAAGTTATTCGAGACAACGCGTCTGCGACCACATTGTTTGCTCCAGAGATGTGTTGAATGTCTGAAGTAAACTGAGAAATGTAGTCCAGTTGTCGAGACTCACGGGGAGTACTTGTCTGAAGTAAAGCCTAGAGAGAAAGTGAGTGGTTTATGGTCAGTGAGAAGAGCGCCTTTGGCGCGAAAACAAAGAAGTTCAAATTTTCTAAGTGAAATTACAAAATTAGGTTTTTTCTCAAATACTTTCTGGGGAGCCAACTTCTTTAACACACCTCCCCATTTTATTATCGTACTTTCCTGGTGTCGACTTGCATCTTGACTGTTGTTGTCCGCTGTCAGAGAGGCCACCTTCTATAATAGAGATCAACTTGTTGTTGAAATTTCCCTATGGTAGGGCTGCCAGTACGTTGAAGGTTTTAAGCAGGATGTCAACGAGAAAAGTCACTCCTGTTGATGGACGGTCTGGGGCTAGCCGTTTGTGTTTGATTCCGATAGCGTGACCATCTATCGCCTCCTACCTCTACTTTGTACATGACACGGCCTACTCTTCTGACCACTCGCGCTTTTGTCCATGGATCGTGTGTTGCTCTGTATTCACGGGCAAACACTGAACATCCCACTTCGTACGTGGATAGCTTTTTAGACATTGCATATACTGGTGTTGGTACATTACTCGGATGCATTGGGCTGTGGATCGTTTTCAGTTATCTTCCAATCAGGATTTCTGCTAAAGACTTTTGCTCCGGAACCGTCTCATTTGTTGTTGTTCGATAAACGATCGAGAAAGTCTGTAACAAAGAAATTCACATTTTTAAATAAAATTACAAAATTAGGTCCCTTTTTTAAGTGAGTGCTGGGAATCTAACGTCCCCAACAGAACTAACTAGTGGTAGGGCTTGAGAAGTATTTTCATGAAGTGCATGATCAATGCACATGTATAATTTCTCTTACACTTTGGGCAAAACATCTTTTGATTTTTCTTATCTGCGCTCTCATTAGATGAATGATTTCATGACTGTCTCTTTACCGTCACCGAATGCCAACGGGATAATTTGGTATCGTGAAATAAAATGATTACAGAACATTTACAGTTTGTCAAATAAATCAGTCTTCGTTTATTGTAAGTTCGTAAAATCCAAGCTTTTCAATGTACACTTCATTTTGTTTTTCGAAAGTAGTTGTCAGTTTTAAGCTAAATATTTCATTCATCGTTGTTCTATGAGCGTAGATGATTGTCGGTCACATAAACAGATCATTAGAAAACAAAATTCCTCATTATACTTATGATTTATATCACAGTCCCTACAAAAAGATAATTCCACATCATTTGATTAATTAGACAAAATGTGGTGATAAACAACAAAAGAAATACAATAATTGATTCTGCTTAAACAACTGGGACCGACGGTCTAACCATACTGCCAGATTATGTACACAATTATTATCATCATTGTTTATGCTTTTACAAAAATATTTAATGAAATCTTACATTGCGTCAATATTATAATGTATTTAACCACAATATAAGGTAACTATGAGTTCGTCTATCATAGCCTCATAATTAAAGGACGTATTACGTGGCAAACATATGTGAATGAGTTAATCATGGTAAGGAAATATCAACAGTTAAGTATATGTTGACGGATGAAATTGGTTCATAAGCGATTTCATACCTTTTGCTTCAGGAATTCGTGGTCAATTGAACGTTCTTTGTTTACCATTCACCTGAAAGTGCATTGAAACACCAACACAACAGCTACTGTCAAGCAGATTCGTTATTCATCGCACTAATTAACAAAATCAGTATGCATAACAACAGTATCAGTGTAAAATCTTACATAATTTTTTTTGTTTTTGTCGTTCATTTAGTTTAAGCTAAGAATCAATTCAATCCAGATGATTCAAAGTAAAAATATCAAACCACTTTGTTGTTTATTAGCGAAATCCATTAACATCAATGGGAAATAAACCTTTACAAACACATAACAGTACAATGAATCTCTGATTTTCCAAACATTCAGTTCTTTTGATTGTAAACCATTCAAGTTTTAATCAACGTCGGATATCATCAACAACAGCCTATCGTGGGTGCGAACAAACCATAATTCAGATGAAGAAAACATAATGGGAAATTCATTGTTGCCGGAAACACCAATACTGAAATATATTCTTTCTTTTATCACAATCACTGACAAATTCAGTCTGCGTAACTGAACACATTCGCATCCACTTCGACGTGGTCACAGAGAAAATTATAATCACTTCTGATATGAGCATCAGTTAACAGTCAGTGGTATAAAGTGATTGTCAAATAGAATGAATTTGGCTTTCTCCAGAAGTTACAATTTCAATTGAACGATGATGAAATCATCCAACAGAAACGTTTTGTTGCAATGAAATTCAAGAATAAACCGCAAATTTTGATGTTCAAGCAAAGTAGTCTATGCTGCTTTGATTTTAACCAATGAACGGAAAAAATCGCTTAGTTGACCACTAATTAATAAACTTTTCGTTTACAAACTAATGAGCATATATTTTAAACTGTAAGTTAAGTATTCAAATTTGATCTTCACATTGGTCACTTTGAACCATCAATTTAGAAAAATGCCAAACCCTTAAAAAGTCTATATAAATCTGACAAGTATCAGTTAAATTTGTTATACTACATTGAAGGAGAAGATGAGAAGAGTGTGAGGTGAACACATGGAGGAAATGAGTGTATCGAACAAATTCAAAATTTGATCAAATGAAATGACATTGTTTCGTTTATTTGAACCATTTTAGACACATTTTTCCATGTGATCTGGTGATACGGTTGTTTTTGGCGATGATCTTGTTTTCCAACTACTTCGACTGCGGTGACATTTCTAAACAACCTAAATATCGGCACCTTGAAAAAGTAATTTTTGAAAATGAATCATACCGATATGTATGTAATCAGTTCGATTGTTATATACACACACTCAGTCTCTTCATTGTTCTTATTTACGCAAAATTAGTCATATTCAGTCCCATCCAGTTGTGAACGGCAGTTTTAACAAAATTCATGACGACCAGGTGAGTTGATTTCGTTTTTTACTAGAGATACTAATCTATATGTTTCCATCTTTTTAGACTGTTACACCGAAGTTCCCGTTTAAATATTACGACACACATGTCAAAAGTTTAGTTATTTGCTCTTTTGGTAAGTCATCGCTTTTGTTTGTATACAAATTTACATATACCTGCCAAAGCAGTTACATTCGTAGAATAGAAAGGAGAGCCTACGTTCATTTCAAAGAACATATTCCGAAGAGTTTGAGTCCAAACGGACTAAAACCAACTAGCAGCGCTGTTGCAAGACATCTCCTTGACATAGGACACGAAGTTGACATACTGAAGTCCTTCAAGGTGATCAACAAACAATCAAATTCAAACCTTTTGAAATTCGCCGAAGCAATAGCAATTAAACGTTTAAAACCAGATCTTTCTATACAAAAAGAAACAGTAATAAACCTTTCTTTGCCCTGGTAAAATTCACCCCATCCCCTTTTATTTTTATTTATTTTTATTATGTCATTCTAATTCTTTCTGAATTTTATTACATCGTTTATAGCTGACCAATTTCAATTCATATCTCTCTTTATTACCATTAATCTATTTTCAGTTACTTCATTACATAATCATCTGATGTATTTTAATTCCATGATTTCCCTCCCAAACTCTATATAATCGAAACAAAATTTTATGACCTCACTAACTCTAACGAAATCTTTGCTACATTATGTTACATATATTCATCCTTCATCGCCCTCTGTTGTATAAGTATGTCAATATCTATAAAAACTTTGAATTTCAAATATTTTAGGTTGTGGGCAGCTGATGAGAACCTAACGAAATAAAATGAATTCATATTATTCTGCATTAATCTTTGTTCTTGCTCTCAACGCTATTGTTTGAATTAAAATGGTTACTGGTTATTTTGATCACATTGCGTTTCATGGATTCAATTTGGTTCATTTTTTTCAAAAAATCAGTTTAATGCTTCCCGTCAAATGCAAAACGCCTTCCGTTTCTATTCTCTCTCAAATTATCAATGGTGTGACGCCTTCCAAAATATCAAATACAGTTCGATTCATTCATTTAAGTCTTTAGTTTATTTCAGAATCTTTTATTCATACACCACAAAACCATCAATCAATTTGAATGTTTTACTTAAATAACTACAGGTCTTATACGTATGTACGGAGTGACAAAATTCGGTCAAATCGTGAACTCTATACCAGAGAGTTTTCAGTCCAAATTTGAGGTTTTGAATGACAGTGAGTTCATATATTATTCAGTTGTATTTTGTTTCGTTTTTGTTTAACTCACACTTATTTTACATAAGTGATTTAGTATTCAACTGGATTATTCCACAAGAGTTGATCAGCATAACGTGATTGTTTTTGTATGTGACATTTGTACAAGAACATATGTTCGAAATACTTATTCACTACCGTCAATCAAAAATGGTAAATACAACAGCGATTCATCTCAAAATGAACACGCATTCGTTGAGTGAAAACGATGTGATTGCAAGAGTGAACATTATATACTCTTTAGTTTATTAAAACTATGTAGTAGAGGATATCTTAACAACACGATACTTCTTAGTAGCACTAAATGAATCAAACCGATCATATGTGCAGCGATAATTGATGTTGTGTGGGAAGTCAGTTTGGATTATGGAAGCCTATCAATCATCATATTATATTTCATTTTCTCAAATAATCTTTTGACACTTACTTGATTAGATTGGGTTTAATATCTAACGGCTGACCAATGAAAGCCCATAAACACTCTGCCTATACAAAGTGATTTTTTTCAACCAGAACAACTAGAACATCAAAGTTATATGCAGTTATTTCGGTTAGTTATCAGAATTGATGAATTACAGAATCTCAGAAAATGATTTTGCATGGGTATTAAAGGATCGACATTAGAGATCTGTTTCTCAGTCAAATGCTTCTAGAATAAAATATGCGGATGTGATAAAATCACATGTTTAAAGCTATTCATTTCTCATCTACTACTCATAAACACTACGACCACGGTTATTTACTCGTTTTCAATATCCATGTGTTACGCAAGCTACTAAATTATCAAATCTCAATTGTAAAATCACATCATAGCTTTGATAATATGTACTTAGAGTCGATTGTTTCAAGTGGAATTTTAGAAAGTATTACATATATGTGAATACCTCTTCGACTGTCAGGCCTGAATTAAAAACTTGACGATTTATTGTTTCAATGATAATACAATATTATCAGAATGTGTTTTGTGGAGATTTTTAGAAATTTTCACAGATTGAAATCATGAGTCAGTTGAAGCTAGACCACCATTGAAAACCTGGAAGCACTGGACGGCCGTTTCGTCCTAGTTTGAGGAGTCCCATACTAGAACGAAACGGCCGTCCAGTGCTTCCAGGTTTTCAATGGTGGTCTAGCTTCAACTGACTCATGATTTCAATCTGTGATAATACAATACTACTACAGCTTCACAAACTAGATATTTGACATTCGTTTTAATATATATGCATGCTCGTTTCATTCAAAAGAAGTCCCTTTGAATATAATTGTTACGAATTCAACTAATTAGAGCATTTGAGATATCATAGTAAATATCCACTGAAATTTGATCACTTAATGGTATGGCACATTCAGCGTTACATCTTACATTGAATTGCACATCACTTTTCTCCTAAATCCTAAGTGTCGATAGTCTTCTCGTTGTAGAGGTTACAGCCAAGATAACCAATATAATTGATCGTAATGGAAAGATATCATTCTATTATGGAAACGTAACTTGCTCCATAAAATTAAAATACAATTTTGCCTCAAGTACTTCAAACTATTTTGTTATATCGTGTTTATAAATACTGTCGAATCTGTAAAGTTATATTGAACATGATAAAAAAGGACCATCATTCTGACATATGCAAACAGACTACTTGACACTAAGTATTCCTTTAATGACACACCTTATTCTGATACTTGTTAGAACCATTGAAGTTTGAGAAGTGAATTGCTGTCATAAGAAATAATAATGTGTTCATGTCGAACAGTAACAAACATTATGTGTTAGAGTACTGCATGGAAAGATTCATAATCTATCAAGCCTTACTTCATCTTCCGAAAATTGGCTTTTCGAAATATCCACTATTTAGTATTCTGATTGCAGCATCTTTGCAGTTATTCACCATCACATTCCATCTCAATTAACGTAGATATTGATCTCGCAGAATGTCACCTGAATTCATGATGCAAAAACAGTTCATCAAACGTGACTAAAAGTGACACTTGAAATAAATCAAAATATTTATGTACACTAGATGAGACATACATGGAAGTAAACTGACGAAATAAGTATGCTTAGTGTAAGTGCTATTAGTTGTCAATGAATAAGACAATTTGAACGATGGTATATTAAGTCAACATGAATGTGTACTGATATAGGTGTTTATGAGTTGATAGATTATGACTCACACTTCTCATTCTTCGTTTTAGATTCCCACAGAAATAGAGGAAAGCGAGTGGAAGTCAACTATTTCAGTTCAGTTCACGTGTGAAGCTTTTCAAGACACGCGTTAGAAGTATTACAATTAATGTTGTTAACATTTTGATGTACGATAAAGTGGAACATCAATGTTCCGTTAGTGTCCTCAGTATTGCCACCGCTCAATGCGAAACGAAGCGTGGATTATATGCAACAGAAATAAGACAGTTGTAATTGCAACGGTCATTTCCTTTATAAAATGCGCAATCAACAAGCTTCACTGAGATATTTATGTGTTGTTGAAAGACGAAGCTGAGTTTCATAAGGAACATTGAGTGTAAGTGATTAGGTTTGATACGTTGTTTTATGAATGAATGTGAGAAAATGTTCTGGAAGTTTGCTTAAGTGGTACAAGTTTACCGGTTGAATGTGTTGCGGAGTTTTTAATCAGTAAAGATAACTTGCATTTTTACACTGTTTGTTTGAATCCTCGCATTGTAGTTTGGCCTGCAATTGATCAATCTTTTATTGATGTATATGTACGCCGTGACGATTGTCTCAATTTTGTGTAAAATCACAAGCATTTTATGCAAATATCATTGGTCGCTAACAGTGGAATCCATTGCAGTCCCGAACATCAATGAAAAGATTCAACAAACAATACAGAAATGAATTAAGACTTGACCACATTGCTCAAGCCATTATGTAACTGGATTGGGTATTCAAGTGTATAACGGGACGCCGTTTGAAGTGAATAATACCGGATTCGTGTTCCATAGTGAACATCAACTCTGAGATGCAGGTATATTCAGCTAACATTCCCAAATAGAACGAAGTGTCACGTGTCCGTGATTTCACTTATGGCCACCATTCATCTTGTGTTTGTAAACTTCTATATTGTCAGATTCATTTAAAGTTTGAAACAATTTATAGCCCGTTTAACGCTTTTTGAAATTCTTGGACTGATGTCCGCGTAACACATTTCACAAGTCTACTGATTATTGATTACTCTCGAATTTGAGAGTGCTGTATGTCATAATTACTGAGGACGTTGAATGATCATCGTGGGATTCTTAATGAGAGAATTTTTAGTATTTTTTATTTTGACCGTTCCTTAAATGGTGCAAGAGACTTGTTATACATTAGAAGAAAAATCAGAACTTTAATTGTCTTTTTCTGTTCACACTACTATAATAGCATATGAAATATCTGTTTCTGGAAAATGGATCAAAAGTGGCACGTTAGTGGAGCATGAAGTCACCGGGAGCATGTTATAATTTACATTATTAACATTAACTGATTATACACTTCAATATATCATTTTTGTCACATCAAAGTTTCGTATGGTACTCTAATCATTTGTTAAATGATATTTTGGCATCCGTCTGAATCGACTTCTTACTTACTATTAACAACTACACATGACTAAGGACGATTTTGAACTAACACTAAGTTCTCACTTTGATGAAATTTAACCAAACGCGTATTCACAACACGATATATGAGATGATATTATTTCGTAAAAGATTGAATGTCATTTATTTATTGTCAGTTTTTCTTTTGATACATGTGATATCAAAACTTTATAAAGCATTCAAATCTCAAAATCACCCTATGAGATCGGGTTACTTTGTAAATGATTGGCCAAAAATGCAAAATCATCCCTTAGTTATTCATATCCGATGAACTTCAAATTACAATTTCTCATAGCCACTTTCACAATCAATTTCACACTATGAAAATATGTTCCTTTCCATAAATATGTACATTCGGTAACTACAAATGATTTTTTTCAGTTCATCATGTGTCAGATTATTGAAATAACATTTTGAATACTAAGAGAATCATTCCATGATCTAATGATCAGATTGGCTTCAATGTTCATTGAATAAAATTTCACTTTTATCATCGTTGTAATTCCATTGATCCAACTAGACTGATGAATTACTTGATAATACACGGACCAGAATGCAGCCATATACATCGATATCTTCATTTATAGTAGGTCGATTGAGATCTTTTCAAGAAAACTGTAATTGATGATTGGAAAAACAATGTCACTCGATTGATCAATGTTCGGCTGGAAAAGAAGTTTGTGTCTGAGAACAACTGACAACTGATCTAAATCATAAAACTGACGTTATGGAAAGACACGGTAAAATAACCTCATTTCAATGCAGTATGCTTTGCTGAAATCAGTGTGTAAAGTGTGATCGATAGACGAACACACCAATAATAAGTGAAACGCCCACCACCACATTCACTCCTTTTGACCTTGTACGACTGTATCTCTTTATTAACCAATCACAGTTTGATGTTCATTGTAAAACAATATTTGCTTGTTGACTCATTTTCCCTATTCTCTGGCTACTGTTCGGTATGTTATTTGTCTGTTTTCCCTGTATTAATAGACCGTATTGTTTGTTTGTACACTAACGATGTTAATTTATGTTTTAGAAACAGATAAAGTTTATCTAGCCGAATAGCTTGCTTGTTCTGACTTTGGCTAAACCAAGACTCTGTATTCGACAGTCTAGAGATTAGCTTAGATTTGAATCTGTAGGAAATTGCTTCCTACACAGGGACTGCATCCTGTGTTCACATGCCTTTACGTGAACAGTTTACTAAAATACACCAAATTCACCTGACAAAATTCATCGATCATACTAAGCATTCAAAACAGGTTCATTCGGTTCAAACATTGCTGTCATGAAATAAGAGTGATGACAATCTTCCAATGATTGTAATGGTCGTCAATTAAGTTACTGCTACATGTTTTGTTGTTCTCTGTTTTGTTTGATAACTCAAAATGAAATCACATTATTCATTTCACAGAAACGTGTTCAAAATACAATTCAAATAAACTACGAATAAGTGGATGTGCTCGTAAAAACATCTCATTGCTATGAATATGAAATGACTTGTATTCTTTCCTCAGTGACCGAATTAAAGATTGGTACAAGTTGACAATAATTAGTCAGATATAGGCACAATGCTTTATTTTCGTGGTAGCAATGGACAAAGGATCGAAGCGTCGCTTGCCATCAGTGTTTGAAACCGTATATCTATGTGGATTGTTACAATATATCGATGAAAGCAGCTAAAGTGAAGAGCCGTAACCTGTTTAAAATTGTATATCATGTCAGTTTATAGACTCTCATTGCTGAAGTCCAGAACAAAGATTTCTGATTCTGTGTTGAGAAATATGTAACTTGAATGAATTGCTTCAAGAAAGACGTCAATTATAAGTTCATCGATTTTTAATTAGATTATGATTAGATGTGACATACAGAATACTACTACAATTGAGACGTAAATTAGTTTTAGGATAGTGTGTAAGTAACTTACAGATTGTAAAATCGATGGCAGATGTCCTAAATGATTTCACGAATGTAAATCATGCATCTTCATAATAATAATAATAATTTATATTTTGAAAAATAATAATTACGGAATTCACGCCAGTTTACAGGCATGATCAATTTGATATAAGTAATAACGTTAGACATGCAGAACAAACATGTGATAAAAGAAAGTTTTAAGTATACTAGTTCAGTAGTTGTTTAAGTAGTACATATATTACAGCGATCCAAAGCATCAGCCGGGAATTTTTAATATTTCTTAAATGGACAGCCTGTTGATTTATGAACGGTGTAATTAAGGTCAATTCGTGTGCCAGATCGAAATAATGATAATTATCTACAGCTAGAGAGATTAAAACGAAAACAGAGTGCATGGAACAACAAAAAAGTAATTAACAAAATATATCAATCAGGTCAACCTAAATGTGTGTGTCATGTGACACAGTGGTATACTGTTTGTGTTATTCAAATTAGTTAAAGTTGCCAGGGCCGGTGTTAACATATTGACAGCAAGTGGGTGGTTTTACTAAGAGAACTCACCAATAAAGATGGCTAAACATTTAAGGTTCCTAAAATATCACTTGTGGAATGAGATACACTTAAAGGCGCTAGACCATTCAATGCATTTTCAGAGGAGCAGTATGCATCCATGCAGCGAACAAATAATGGAAGTGATTTTATCGTGCGGATAGGTTGTGGTAGGTTATTCCAGAGTCTAGAAAATTTACAGGTGAAGTAATTCATATAAAGAGATGATTTAGAATGAGTTTGTTTCACTAGTGCCAAAGAATTATGGATGTCATAATGATAGGTTTCTGCATATTGAATCGCGTGATCGGATGTAAAGGATAGTTTATGAAGTAGTTTGAAGAAAAAGATAAGATTTAGTTTGAGTCTCCTCCTCCATAAAGGGTCTAGCCCAAGTTTATTACATCTGGAATTATAAATTAAGGTATAAAGTATAAAAGAAGGTTTGGTTAGAAAAGCTAATGTTCTCAAGGCTGAAATTTTTTCCAGAAGTGAACGTGCATTGATAAGTAATAAGTTTAAAAAGGGAGTGTGGAGTGTAAAAAAACTGAGAGCTTCCCTATTGATGTTATGTAGTTTGGATTTGCATAGACTATGGTTTATTATGTTTGACTGATCGTATGGGCTATCGCTTGAACAAACTATATTGCTAGTGGGACCAGGGATTTCTGAAGGCCAAAAAAATCATTATTTTGATAAAGTGAGTTAATTTGTTGAACTTGATTAGGCGGACAGTTAAGATAGGCACCTGCCAGTTGAGGTTGGGTTGATGGTGCGTAACCTAGTAATCCATCTTGCCTAATGGGAAAGTGTTGAGGAAAGTCGCGTCTTACAGGTTTATTATTTAAAATGTTTGATGTTGAGTAACCTAGTAATTCATCTTACTCAATGAGCAAGTGTTGAGAATAGTTACGTCTTACAGGTATGTTATTTAAAACGTTTGAGGATAACCGTAGGGTGCGTTGGTTCATTGTGGTCTGTCCAATAATAGGCCTGATTAAATAATGATTGCAGTGGCCATCTTGTGAGACATTTGAACCAAGTCTGCCCTTATAACCTCTCATACGATGCGTAAGGTAAAGCATGGTGTCGGGAAGTACAGTCTTATTTTTATTTGGTAGGGTCATCGTAGTATTTTTGATATTGGGTCTAGAACCAGAAGGTTCTGTACTTACATTCTTCTTACGTGGCAAAGGTGTTTTAATCTTGACAGCGTTTTTAAGAGTTGTAGCATTAGAACTAAGTACTTGCTTATGGGCTTCTAATGGTAAACTGTATATTATCGGATTAGTGACGTCATTAGATGCGCTTTAGCTACCAGGTGTCATTACAGACATAACAGACAAATTAGCATTCTTTGTTGGTATATCAGAGTACTGGAGAACATGAGATAGGGTAGCTGCATCAGTGGATCCAGAAACTGATGCATCGTGGTTTGTTATGATCTCAATACCTTTATTTTCGTTCAAGGTACGTTTTTGCGTAAGCCTTTGGTTGGTGGTCTTATCTGAGACTATACGAGCGTTTCGAAATTTCGTAAGCGCGCAGATTAGCCGCTCGGATTCTTTTATCCATTTAGCTAATATATGAGAGTCGAATCTGAACAAGACCGGGCACGAGTATTTCTGGTGCTTTTTATTAAGTCGAATGCATTGGCATGGACTGTCTTGAAGGTTAGATGTCTTTAATATCGAATTCCTTACAGTTTTAATGGGGATTCTGTCAGGTATATTATAGATAATCACGTTATTACGAGAGATTATTCGCTTGGTAACTTCATTAGCAATAAAGTCGATAACAGATTCTGCTTTAATGATGTCATCAAGTTCCGCAGGAACGATATTTTCTGACAGGAGCAGCTTAAGGGGTGATGATGTCTTTATTTCTTGTTTCAAATCATCATGCTTTGATAAAGAGCTAGCAAGTGACTCAACTTTAGAACGCATGTCGGTTAGTTGTTTAAAGACAGTGTTTAATTCACTCTTAACATTATTGAAACTCTTTGATCTTGATGTGGAACTCATTATTAAATTGGAGACAGAGTCATCCAACATCAGATGTGGTGTAAGACCTATCCCAACATTATCAGCGTCAAAAGGAGTAGCGGAAAAGGAAGAATCGATAATAACAGAATTGTTATTATCTGAGGTATTAGGGCTTTTCCGGGCTAGTTTTTTGACAGTCGACCCAAATCGCTTTAATGATAGATTTTGAAACTATTTATGAGTTATAAACTGGGATTCAACGATATTTAAACAATATAAATTAGATACCGTGTTATCGTAACGTAAACTTCAAACGTACCGCAAATATATCATGTTCCATACTGTACTGTCATCTCTTCTGACACTGATGTATGGTGAATATTATTTAATTATAGTAATATTTGATATTGATCCGTTCAGATAAGCTCTGAAGTTAACAATCTGAGCTCACAAATACTCGTGAAACACATTGAAAGGACTTTGGAGATGACTGCAGTTCAGGTTACAGAAAACCTCAAGGAAACCACCGAAGAAACTGAACAATACTCGGTAAGTATTTGATATTTAGTAATAAATGCTATCATATTCTTTTTCTTCAGAATACGATCACCGAGATATATAATGGCAAAGAACAGAACAAATCATTTCAGTGCATATACATTGTGATTTCTTAAGTCACATCCTTTATTGTTGTCTGTATCGGTTCTGTTATTTATGCATGGCTGTATAAAAGGAAGAACAGTGATATATGATCGTCAAAGACGTCTTATAACTTGCTTCTATTATTCTGACCAAGCGTTTTCTATTCGTATTTTATTAGAAAACTCTATATTTAATTATAATATTATATTATTGAACAATGTCTTAATAAATGTTTTCATATTCTTATGCTTGTTTACGTAATGTCCGACGAAATATTAGGGCAACAAGCAGGCTAGACAGTAATGATGGCGACTACTCTTGCCACGCAACAAGCTGTATCTTCATACAAAGAATCGTATTTCTGGCTTAGACGTTTTAGTCGACACAGTAGCAGAAATCAGTATTATCACAATTGAGCAATCACGATGTGAACACACCTCAAGCAGCTAAGTGTCACACATAATAGATCAATCGGGGAGAGGACTCGGTACAGATTAGAGAATCAAGTTGGAGAATTTGTCAATGAGGACCTTATGTATCGGTTCAACCACTCGGATACTATAAATTTCACAACTAGTGGTGTTATAGTTTGCATATTAATGGATGTTCCTATCTACCGACCTTCATTTCCTTCATGTCGACCGGCAGATTAGAAGAATTATGAAGGTTGTTCAATTCTACGGCTGTAAAAATCCACGTGAAACGTCGACGGAGTTCGAGGTATTAAATCAAAGAGTGCTCTACATAAGTCTTGATAAATGTCTTTCGGGGGCCTGGAGTGACACCTAGCTGCCTGTAGTGGGTCACCATCCTGATTGCTCAATTGTGATAGTACAAAATTAACTTGTTTGTAATGTGCACTTGGTAGCTGTATGAAATAAATTCGTTGAATGAATCTTCATATGGACTGGATACATTCTGTATATATACCCGGTGAAATAACGAGCCTCGGATTCAGCGCTGCAACTAATGATTAAATGCTGATATAACGGATTCTGCTAGAAAGTAGCATCCAACATCCGTCTAGATGATTAGAGATAAGCCACAAAAGGAAGACTTGGTAATCATTCAAAAAAATAGAGAAGCAGTTGGTCAAACACTCAAGTAGTATTTGGCCTAAGGTAGTTTTCAAAAACTGATCCCGTCCATTTCTAAACACGAAAATATCAAAGTCAGCTTAAATGTGGATAGGCAAAATTTCTATACAACAATCGTGAGCAGTAATTGTTAACGCAATGAAAGAGTTGGAAAAATAGCTGCGTCAGCTGACAACAGATGATTCGAATTTTGAAAAAGAATTAACAGAATACGAGATTACCCTCCGGCACTCGATGTCGTAACTTCAGTAGAAATCACCTTGATTCGGTTTGTTTAAAACAGCTTATAATGAAAAAAGAGGCCTCATTATACATTCAACTTGGACTGTCTATCCAGGTTACCATGTCTGATTTTATTCACAATTCACACTATTATCCTAAACTCAAAGTTTCTTTACTACTGGATAAAGAATAAGCAAAAGTACCCTGAAAAAATTTAAATCTTATATTTAATGAAACATTTTGATTGTTCAGGTAAGTAAGATAAATCATTTTAGATTTATTGAATACACATTGAACATTCAATATACATATGGATTGAAATGTCGATCTAGTCAAGTTTAGACAGCCATAGTAGTTCATTCAGTTTTGAAATTTATATACACAAATAGGTCTTAAACATGAAAGTTATTTCGGTTTGCAAAGTGAATAATGGTAGAACACGGGAATTAGGTTTCCTCATATTTCAGATTCGTTAGCTGGACACAATTATATGCTATTACTGATGGATTCACTGAGCATTTTCTCTTCGAATATCCGACTAATAATTCACAGAACTACTGAGTTTTGACTTGTTCAAGTTTTTGATGTGGAGGCAAAAGCCTAGAATGTACAAATGTTAGTAGAGAATGAACAATTACAGTCTTTAACAAAAACAATGCAGTAATACAAATAGTTGCAAATATTGACTTATTTAGTTGTAAAAGTGAACCGGAGATTTGAGTACGTCATTTATTTGATGTATCCAATATCCACAAGTGCGAAGAACTCGGAAATACTTATTTTTGAACAACAACATTTGTGACACCATCAAATGTATGGGAGAAGAATGTTTTATTCAAGAAGGGAGGGTGAAAATGCAAGTACACAGGTAGTATGGTATTCTTCATCGTTCTCTACTGAATTAATCGTCAATACTAATAACTACATTTATCCACAAGTTACTAATTGTTAGGTATTTTATGTAGATCAACGAAATTGTTGATTGTTACATATCGACGGAATGCACCGTAGCAAAAGTCGCCAATTTATGACCAAACGTCAGTCATGCAACTGATAAATCTGTGTAACCGTGTGGGAAAAAAGAAGTATCATTTTCATATACATTTCAATAAGACAACAGTTATATCAACTCAGATTAAGAGTTCAATTTGTAATTAATGCATATGCATTCTGAATTCATGCCATGAGTTTACAAACGTAGTGACCAACTTTTATCAAGAGAACGAGATTGATGTGATCGAAACTCATTATAATCGAAACAAGCCATAAGATTGATAATGACACGGCTGGTGTGATGTTGTATAAAATTGTAGAACGTCGTATACTACGGTTTGTTAAAACATTAGTCATAAAAAATTCGAAACGCCTTTGTGTATTCAAAAACGGTTTGTTCTCATCGTAAACCTACACTGATAAATATGGATTTATCATCCAGAGTGATTAGAAATCAAATTGTGTTCACATTAGTACTATTACGTCTATTATTATCCTTGACTCCTCTTAACCCAATTTCCAGTCTAGTAAACGTTTTATTTTTATTTGTAAAAATTCTTAACAAGGATATGCGTGGTAAGATTGCTCGCAGTGTATTGCAACAATATATCACATAGTTCTGATAATCTTCGTCTTCTCACTACATTATACGGATTTCATCATCGTTTAATATGAAATTTTAGCTTCTGAACAAAGACATACATACATCCCTACAAATGCAATCTACAGATCCTGAATACAAACTACTCTGGTGTGGTACACTAACTCGAGCAATAAATACAACACGTTTCTTCTGGTGCCGTTTCACGTAAAACACCTACGGTGGCAAGTCGAGGATCGACGATCGCTTCCTGATCTACCAAACCTCTCGTAATACAATCGCAAGTATGCCGATCAGTCACACGAACGAAACCGCTTTGTAGCGAGAGGCTTCTGTAGTGACCAAATTTTATCAATAGAACGAGATTGATGTGATCGAAACCATTATTATTATTATAAGCACGTTTGTTTAACTCTACCAAAATACATACATTCTTATGTTCGTTGTGACCTAGCACAAATTGGATTACGCTCAGTAACCACACTTGTAACCTGGCACGATCTCGGTATTCTTTTGATACCACGAGGTCGCTCAAAAATACATCCCACTACAACCTTCAATCGCCTTCGGGTTCACTCGGAGGCTTAGCCTGTTCTGGTACGCAAACTTCTTGTAGTGGTGATCATAGTCAAGCGTGACTCGACGCCACACTGAAAGCTCATGAGGAAAAAGTGAATACACTATTTAGAGATCATCTGCACATAGATTGGGCTTACCCACACAAAAATAGTCACAAATATCATTGAAGAAAACAAAAAAGAGCAAAGCGCCTAAAACACCAATTCGTATTACACGACTTTTGACGGGAACATCATTCGACAAGGAAGAGTTAATTTTAAATATTTAGTTTCGGCAGTTAATAAAGAAATCAAACCAAGTAGGCGTGGGGTTAAGGATCCCCTAACACTTGAGGTTATCTATAAGAAGTTGGTGGATAACCATGTCTAAGGCTTTTGAAATATCAATGTATAGCACTCAGACTAGACATGCATGGTTTCGTCGGGTGAAGACTGATTTATATTAGTGAAAGTAACACGTCATACAAGAGCGATTTTTAAAAATCCATGTTCAGAATCTGATAAATTTTTCAACGAGTTAATAGCCGGAGAGTTTGTCACTCGCAACTTTTTTCCCTAATCCTAGAGATAAATGAAATGGGATTTGTGGTCCGATATTTGTTCATGTCAGTCTTATTTTTGTAATTGTAACATTACTTGACTCCTATTGGATTACATGTAAATTATCGATTATACACTCGAAACCACAACAACGTTCAAGGTGAAAAGCAAAGATTGCACAAAGTACTCCATCACTTTAAAACATTTTCAGTGGATTTATCAAGCAAGGCTCTTGTTAAAATCGGTAAAAAACGGTAACAATATTCAACAACGTCTACAAATAAAGCTAGTCACTTAAGTCGATTCCAAAATAATAAACTAGAACAAAATGTTCTAGACTTTCGAGATCAAATACACAATCTGATCACGTACATTGGTTTACGACATATTTTATCTCAATCAAATGACTCAAGACAGCAATATATCTCTGATCAAACAATATTTCACGCTTAACGCATATATTGAAATCTTTGCAAACTTCAAAAGCTGTAAGGTAACTGACTGTCCTCTTCATCCTTTTCTCAAGTATCGCTGATGCACTACATAAAACCAAATTTCAAGTTAATTTGTTTTGATAGACCAAAAGAATCGCGATCGTCGACAAAACTGATAAAATTTTAACTCTGTGAATCTGTAGAAAAATGTCTTTTAAGTCATCTTTACAGAACGTTTTAGAATTATGATGGTGACGAGAAACATCTTCAAGTTCAACTGTGAAGTATATGTGTACCAGAAAACTGAAATTCAATGTGCAATGCCGAAATTCATCCCTCGACAGCATTTATTACATGCAGATATCAACTCTGCAATCAAAGCATCAAAATCTTTCGTTAAACTGATTATGACGACTTTATTTCAGTCTTTTCTAAAGATCAACATTCGAATGAAATAATTGACAACCTGAAGGAGACTACTTCATGTTAGGCTTTTCTAAAGAGTAAGTTTTGATTAAAACAACTGACCATGACAACTATAGAATCATGGAAGAAATCATAATTAATTTTGATGACATCAAGTTAATAATAGTTTGTCACCTAACTTTTAGTAAACTTTGAATTATCAAGTATCAAATGATGGAAGTATCTAATTGTGTATTGATAAGGTAATATAACAAATCACTCTAAATCAATGACCGTTGTAAATTCGAAATTCTGTATTTTAGTAGTGAGACGTCATCGAATCGAACATTGACAACGGACTCATTATTCGTTGCAATGATTACGAAATCACGTATATACGTACTACTAATTTAAATGTCAAATACTGTGGAACTTTCGTAGAACAAGTTAGTGTCTAATGAATGAAGACAATTATACAAATATTGAAAGTCATGTTTATTATTTTATCAACAAGAGTACATCAGTTATTACATAAACAAGAATACGAATGTACATAATTCCATTGAAAAATTGTTCAAACGAATAATAAAATCTAAACTTTTCTATTAAAATACTCGATAAATACAACTTGGTCTGAGAATCAATCAGTACTGTAATGGAGCCATCTCCAAATTATACAACCGATATATATAACAACTGGATAGACGACTAAAATAATCAAAATGTACAAGTACAGATATAATTTGTTCTGTATATTCCCTACGGTTGTATTGACAGTCATAGTCTGAAGGGAGAAAAATAAGTAGCATTTATTACTAAATAACCAATATTTACCAAATGTTGAGCAGTTTCTTCGAAAATTTTCTTGAGCTTTTCTGCAAACTGAAATTCGGTGATCTTCAATGTTTTTTCATCATGTTTGATGGGAGTTGGTGCACTCAAATCGTTAACATCCAAACTCTCCTGAATAAACAAAACGGTGGCATTGAATACTAAACATCATCATCATTATACGATAGTTTCAGTAAAAATGATCAGGAGAGAATTCCACAAATAGTTACAAAATCTGCATTTGTATAATCATTTAGAACATCTACTACCGATTCAAGAATCAGTGCAAGAAATATACACCATCCTACAACTTATTGACGACTCATTTTGTGATGAAAATTGTATTCTGGATGTCTTATCTAATCAAAATTTGAACATAAATAAATAAACAAAATGAAGTGGAGCCCAATGTAACTGAAATGGAATGAGTTAAGATAGAAATTGCAAAGTTGGATGCTTTGAGCAGGTAAAAATATTTATAATATCCTCCACTCTCAACAGACCGACGAATATGCTCTAAAGAGCTAACTGAATATGAACTGTATATAGTCCAATAAAAACCACCTTTGAGTTGATACGGACCTATATCAATTAACGACAGTGATTTGAAATCACGATATTAAGTTGAACAGAAATTTCACGGTTTCGAAGACTGATTCAAATTTGAACATTGAAATCAAAATAGATATAACATCGGGGAATTTACTACGTGTTTGTATTTTGTTTTTTCTATTTTGAACTGATTGAAATCATGAGTCAATTGAAGCTAGACCACCATCTAAAACCTGTAAGCACTGGACGGCCGTTTCGTTTTATTGTGGGACTGCTCAGCAGTGCTCATCCACGATCCCGTCTAGTGCTTCCAGGTTTTTCATGGTGGTCTAGCTTCAACTGACTCATGATCTTAACCACTGAAGTGACTATAATATCCACAAAATCCATCTGACTATATATTGTGTTTCATTACGATAAAGTATAGTTTGAGTGATTTAGAAGGAAACATTATTCAAAAGGAACATATCCTCGATGTATCGTGTTCGTTCGACTTAAACGCAACATGTAAAACGTTCGTCCTCTCAAAACTGTATACATTTAGGACTGCAACTTAATCATTCAATGATGGTTATGTGTTTGAATATTACATAGAATCATCACATCTAATTGAGTACTTCTAATCAATATGTGTTTTGGCATAAAATATACTTTTTTCAAGGTTACAGTAATGATGATAATAATAGTAGACATTATCTGAGAGTTTGATGTGTCCTCAGTTGTTGTTTGTAGACATGCCAATCATTATACTTTCTTGTTGTTTATCGCCATATTCTATATGAATAATCAAATTACTTGGTATTCTCTATTGCGTCTTTAGCGTGATATGAATGATAATTATAGTAAGGAATCTGACTTTCTAATTATGTATCCATATGACTAAAAATCACCTACTCACTAGCAATAAAGATGAATGAAATTTTCATCTGACAAATGATTGCTCCTTTCTGAAGAGAAAATAAAGTGAAAACATATATAATGTCTGTGGATTCAAGGAAGGTCTTGGTTAAGCTTTGTATTACCACTGTAGCCATTTGCCATTTTATTTCACATTAGTTTATTTTAACCTTAGTTTCGTCGGCCAGTCTTAATATATGGAAGGGAGACATGTAGGTTATCAAATCTGCAGCATCGTCTGTAACCTTGATGTATGTCCCAGAGACATCAGAAGACAAGATATGACCTTATTTGTGGCAGTAATGCAATTGGGTAAGTCGAAAGTATATACCCTGGTTAGTCTCAAGGAAGAAGGTGCACAACCATCCTTGGATCAGGTGCGATAACAAAAGTTTACTGAGACATGAATGATGCAAAATTCGATACTCAACCAAATTACGGAAGGCGGTGGGTTTGAAATAACAGAGGATGATCATAAAGAAGCAGTGGGTACAGAAAACTATTTCGGTGCATTTTCCACTCAGGATCCTCATCCAGACGAACAACTAGACTAAAATACAAATTCTAAAAGCCGAATTCTCAACGCGAACATTGAGAAACATGATGTACTTAATGGTTGTTGGAACCTAAGACATCGAGAAGTCAATAGGACTTAATCAAATGCAACTCAACATCCTGAGACAAATTGCACAATATATTGCAAGCCGACTCACTGCGATATTCAATATGTCAGTTCACCTCGGTATGTTACCTACTAACTGGAAGGATGCTCTCGAATTACATGCCTCAGCGGTGTCGTAGTCATAATGCTGAAAACAATAGTCATTATCTTTCTAGAAATATTCTGTTACGTATCCTCCGAACTTCCATGGTTTTTAGTTTCTTCAAATATATATTCAAAGATTTGTACTTTTCCGGTTTTGATATTAAGGACTTCAGTTAGTCAGTCGGAAAGCACTTTGCCACTGCTAGTCACTTTCAAAATGCATAAAAATATTGAAATGTAACGTTTTAGGAAATGCTGATTTGCTATAATTGGAGATTAAAAACGATTACACATACTATATTGCCAGTTGAACTGGTAAACTATTCGAAAATTTACACACTGATCAAAGAACAGTAATCAAGGCCCAAACGATAATCAGTTATCAGGTTCTTTTCTACCCAGTAGTCCATTAGAAGTTGACCATAAATGTCAGATTAACCCTTCTATTGCACCTAACTCGATCATGACTCGTGATTCATACAATAATATAGTTGAAATTTCTGATCGCATAGAACACCAAATAAGAAAACTCATTTTAAATATGATCGTTATGTAAGTGTTAGAAGATGCGGCTAACAGTACCTAACCAGCTAGTAATAATTAGATGGTATAACGTATAACAATAGTCAATAGATTCACTGAGAGTCTACAACAAGGGGAAGAAAGAGTTTCTGTGATAACGTTACCAACTAATTACACAACAAAAATGCAAATAACAATGTATTGAATAATAGTTCCGAGAGTATCAACTTTCCGAATAATCGTTCTATTGTAAAAGTAATCAAAAGGCAATATTGAAGCAATACCCTTACGATGCACATTAGCTAATCAGGATCAAGGTTGACAGAACAAGCCTTCAGTCATATGTGGAGAAATTCGAATATCTAATTTCCATCTGGATTTTGTTTTAATAAGTATGTTCAGAAGAACGATGAAAACTTCCCAAGTGAATCATTCAGCTCAGAGAACGAAACTTCACAGAAAGAGGCTAACCACCAACAAGTCATCATCCAGGTATATACAATTCTTGTTCTTTTCAACTACTAACCATTACTCCTAATCCTAGATCGTAATCCAGTTTACAACATTCTATCACTTACTTTACGAATATTGTATGGATTTCAATAAATAAATTTTCACCCACCAATATGAGTAACCTCACATGTCACTAATTTGATGTGTCAGAATTGTGTTAAGGTCTACTCAACTATATCGTTTGGCTAACCTTCCCTACAATAACCAGTATTTCATATTTCAGTGGGCTGCACCTAGGTATAACTATTACATTTTTAAATTATCACAATCAATGAAGATTGGCCGCCACGCCAATCGACCTTCCGTTTGTACTTAGTACCCTTATCATAACTCAATTGTTAACTATCATCAATTGCTGGAGGTGTACTCAAATCTTCCATTTCATAAGCTATATTTCACAATGGCAGAGTAATACTAATGGAGCATCCAGTCTCGGTAAAATAATATTTTGAAATCCCATTGTGATGTATGCTACTTATGTCTGTAGACATAAGTAGTATATGAGACCAATCAGTGGTGGAATGCATAGCAGCAGAAGGTTGGATAGATAGATCAATTTTAACGCATTATTGAATCAAAGATTATTTTCTTTCTTGATAAGTATGATACTAGTCAATATTGAAATGAAGTTTTATTGATCCTATCTATATTGATTTTTAATATCGTTTTATCATCATCTGGAATGGTTGAAATCAAATAGTTACTGTTTGTATATATTTTTATCGTTTAATTTTTATGTAACTAAACTGTTCATATTCTTGTCCCTGTTCTTGTGAGTTTCATTTTGATCTATGAACAATTATCATACGATTTACAATTGTTGAATTATTCCCTGTCTGTTAATCACTTCCTCCTTCATTCACAGCTACATTTGGCCAAATATTGTACAAATGTTATTTTCTATTTTGTGGTACGTTGTGGTCTGTTTGGCTGATATATAAACCCAGTATGCTTGAAATAAATGATTCATATTGCAGAGGCTGAGACTGATGTTCTGGACTCAACGAGCTGTGCTAGACGGAAAGCAGGATCAATCAGGACTCTGGACTGCTCGCACGTGTTTTATGCGTCACTGGTTCGATCGATAGTTCGCTGCTCTCTGATTGGTGGTATCTTTACGTTATACAATAAACAGGGCACACAGGTTCAAAAGTTATAACACATGCAATAGTAGTATAGGACATAATCTGATATGTGATGATTGAAATTAATTAGCTACAACAATTGAAGTAATGTTTAGTGATCGTTTTACTGAACAAGATAATCACTCACTTTAAGATCATGATCAAAATGATCTTCTACACACATTTATTGCTATTTACTACAAGTTTAACACTTCTTAGTGTACAAATTGTTTGAAGCCTGCATTACTTCTCCAGATCTGTATACTAATCTTAGTCAACAACAGCGACAATAAGGTTTCCTTCCAATAAAATAAAATAAATAAATAAATAGTAGAAATGATATTATCACATTTTAAAATGTATTAATGCCTAGCCATTCCATATGCATATCACGTACCTGTGGTTACATATCGTCTAGAGCTATAACGGTTGGTGAGATTAGAAACAATAATCTATATTGGAATTCGCCATTCAATCATCACTAAATACTAATTCACTTCCTTTTAAACACATAAACACTGGGACAAGAAAGTACTGAGCCGTCTATTTTATTTTCTATTACAAACACTCGTCAATTCACATACTGTCTATTTTAAGCGATGCATTTCACCTTAAATCTGACCAATTCACGGATGATGTATTTAGATAATACGATTATAGAATCTGAAGAGAATTTATTGAAAAGCGTATTGTTTATTCATATTAATTGGGAATTTCTTAGCGTAATGAACAAAGTCAAGTGGGAAAGACCGATTTCTTGTTTAACGCAAAATCCCACAATGGTTTAATCAAATGTGATAACCATACTGTGGTGAAGAAGAACGCACGTGAGGACAACCGAATTATATTTAGCATAACATTACAGAGTTATATAGCGTGGTGTTGTTTCGAAATTGACTATGAACACCGCAACAGAGAGACACATGCCAATTGACTCCAAAAAATCCCCGGAAGCCAAATATCAGAAGGCAGTTAATGGAGCAAGTCGAGATATATTTGCTGGCGATCTCGTGGTATCGAAAGAATACCGAGATCGTGCCAGGATGTAATCTTGGTTACAGAGCGTAACCGAATTCTCTCGAAGTCACAATCAAAGTGTGTGAATAATAATGGAAGCATAATATAGCTGCCATTAGCACAGTTAAACAAAGAGCGCATTAAAAAAGCACAAGTACAATTGGTTATAATAATAATAATAATTGTTTTCATTAAACTAATCGTGTTCTCGCGATAAAAGTGTTTCACTACTGTTACTTGGTAAAATAGAAAAACCGTACTATTATACTTAATTTGCAAAATGTTCAATGATTGTCTCGGACTTCATTGTTTTTGTATTTCTATACTAATTGCCTTCTATTCTCGTTCTTCCTTTCTGAATTTGCTCAATCTCCTGCTGCCAGATATTACATTACTGACTCGCGTTATATACTACTTATGTCAATATGAATAGCACGCACCACGATACATCCAATATATCATTTTCATATCTTCTTTATAACGTCTATTACAAGCTTCATTGTTCCTTCATTTCTGATGTTGTCTTCTCTTATTTTGGTTTCCTAATTTCTTCTCTTAATCACAATCCTGTCAGACTTCTGTTCGTAGACATCCCACTTTTCACTGGTGTTAAATACTACTTATGTCTGTTAACAGTCATAATCAACATACATCAAATTTCTGAATATTATGCATCAAAGTTGATCTCTGTTGATAATTCAACTTATATTTTGCCATATTTTGTTTCTTACACTTATATATTCAGTTCTAATAGTTAATTGATTTACGTTAATTCTTCGTCTGTTCAATCGATCAGTATTCTCTATTACGTGACTGATTTCATAGTTGATTCTTTTATTCTACCTGATGCTTAATTTATGGATACACTGTTCAGTAGGATTCCTGAGGTATGGATTTATTGAGTTCGCTGACTGATCACTGAGCAGATATCAGCCTATTGGTTTTATGACAGTTTAACGTTTTGCTAAGTACTTTTCGATGAATTTGTGCCAGTAGATATGCTTACACAGGACACATGTGAGATGAGTTATTTCAACATTTTGTGTATTGAGAATGGTGCAATGAACTTAGGTTTACGTGTGATTCATCTTTCAGAATTCTCATGTTTTGAAACGTGTGATTTAGTGCTCATTGTTACTTGATATGTGTTCACTTTAGTCAACATTTCGTATACTTGAATTTTCAATCTCCCTCATACATAAAGCATTTCTTTCCCACATATTTGATATTGTCAGAGATTTCGTTGTGCAAATGATACGTATTTCTGAGTTCATCTCAATTGAGTATCATGAAGTGATCAAACATACGACGTATTCAATTCTTTGATTCTTTGTTACAACTAAATAAAACAAAATTTGCAACAGTTTCTATAATTCCGTTGTTGTTGTAGTGTGACATTCAATGAAAGACGCTCAGTGTACCCACCAGTATTAAGATAAAATTGTTTAGAGCAAACGATTCTGCAATCGGAATAAACTCACTTCCCGCATTCTAATATTAGTCATTCGACAACCTGAGAAACGTGATGTTTAAGACTCATTTGCGTGTATAAATTGGAAGACTGAATAAGGTATTTCGATACGTTCTCAGTTTATTTGAAAAATTCTTAACAAGGATATGCGTGGTAAGATTGTTCGCAGTGCATTACAACAATATATCACATAGTTCTGATAATCTTCGTCTTCTCACTACATTATACAGATTTCATCATCGTTTAATATGAAATTTTAGCTTCTGAACAAAGGTACATCCATCCTATTTGACTAATACGTTTGCCTGTTAATAGATGTTTACATCAAAAAATATAATGATTTTCCTATTGATCATATAGAAATGAGTCCAAATATATTCAACTATGTAGATCAAAGTCTCCGAAGATTGTTATAATAGGAAGTCGATGTATTTCAGTGAAAGTAAATTGTTGATAATTGCGAACGATATCTAAAATCAGACACAGACTGTAAATACAATCCCTAAAAACTTATAAATTTGTTAATGCACAAGGAGACGACTTATCTAAATTTTAGTATTTCAATGAAATACTTCCTCATAACATTTGAGCTTGTATTAATTGTCATTAGTGTTATAACATAGGAGTAAATCACCGTGATAATATAATGTTAAGGGTTTATTTAATTCATTCTAAACATCGAACACCGATAAATGAATAACAGTAGGTACCATGGTAAATGAATATTAATTTTAACGAAATAAATCCGAGATATTTGTGTCTTAGTTATATTTACAAATAAGTTTCTGCTTAGTAGAGTAGAGGTGTGTTGAGTTAGTCTATAAAAATGTTGACAATAATGAAAATATTGTTTCCACGAGTATTACATTAAAGATGTCACAGGTATTCGGAGTTTGACATCGCTTTAACCAGTTACATATAATATGAATCGTACCCACGAAGTGAAATTAAAAGTCAGAAGCAAATAGGTTCGAATATATATGTGATAGGCTATCAATATATCGAGGATCGTCTGATCTAATCTAACTAGCAAATGTAGGGGTTGTTGTGCACAGCATTCCTACTCGTGATCTGGTGCGGATGCATGACCGAGCGCCTTCAGCTAGGTGAGTCCTTTGAAACTAATGTGGTCAGCATCCAATGTCGAAGACTTACAGAGCTATTTATTTTGGGGATTCATTTACCGCTACAACATAATGTAGTCAAATAAATAGTTGTTGCTTAATTTTGTGAATTCATCAACATTATCATTGTTCCCATTAATACATTGTCCGATCCATTCCGCTGAAAAGAAAACATACCTTTGCATACAAAAAATAAAATAGTGTTTGTGTTCGTGAAGAGTAGAATCCAGATTACAGAGTATTGAATAGAGTGTCTCCTTATACATACCTGTGTTTATTAGATATTGCTAATAACATATACATTGTAAGTGCGCAGCACCCTTACTAAATTAAGAGGCTACATATTAGTTTGGTTGTGTGACATACACTCTTACGAAACGTCTTCATTTTGCGACAGTAATCAAGTTAATTTATCGGTAAGAAAACGTTTATAGATGAATATTTAAATAGCCTGTCAACTATTTCTTCCTCAACAACTTCCACTTCATATATATAATTAATGTTATTTGGATGACATTGTCATTGTTTTCGTCAATGTTTGTCTGTGTAGTGTGTCGGCAGAAATTTGAGAAGCTAGGTTTCATTGTTGTTGGAACAAATCAGCGAAGTGTACTTTCATTTCGAAAGAACCAATACACCTCGTGCAATCGAAACACATATTACTAAACATTGCACAATGACAATTGACTACTACGTTACCCGACGATGCTGATAACCAATGAAGAATTCAATGCAAACGTGAACATTGTTCCAGTATTACGTTTCTGAAAGCACCTGACGAATGTCAGTAACGGTATACGGCTTCATCACATCAACGCAGTCGAGAGAAAAGACTTGCAATGCTCTGGCAGGCAAAATAATCCTTATGACACACAAGATATCATCTTCATGTTGGTTGTGTTAAGGTTGACGTTTTAGAATGTCTTGTCTGTTCGCAAGTCATCGCTGCACTACAAGTTCCAGAAAGCAGCAAAAAGAATTTCATAGCAAAGCGCGAAGTCGCCATCATCAAACAAAACTGTGTTCTAAAAGATTTAGGCTTTGAATAGGCAGAGTACTAAAAGCTCTTAGCCCTTACAATTATATGCTAGCATGGATAAATTAAAGGCGAATTCAGAGAACTATTAATAGGATAATATAATACTTATATTCTTATTGTACAAATACACAGCTGCTAGATTATTTATATTCATACGCTTTTTATTACAAGCTTTATTTTAACCTATATACCTTTACTATACGGTTTACTATTCATAAGTCATTTCCAGTGTCTTGATTGCAGTCTCCGACAGCCTTTTCTCTTGATCGTGTACAGACGTCATTTCCTGTTTTATGGTGTAATATGATCTGCTTGGCTTGTATATAAACCAGGGATGTTTGAAATAAATGACTCGCATAGTGGGATCTGGTATTCGTGTTGTGAACATACCTCAGTCACTACCACAGATAAACATGTTTACACTCAGTCATTCGAATAATCACTTGTTTACTTATGATCAAATGGAAATTCATTCTATGCTTGCTAATTCAACCAAACCACGATATGCCTTTCAAGAGGTTATTTAATTCGATCTACTATTGCTAGGATGGTAGAATCCAATCAACACTGATGATCAGACAAACATAGAGTTGATTTCTGCTCAGTGATCAGTCAGCGAACTCAATAAATCCATACCTCAGGAATCCTACTGAACAGTGTATCCATAAATTAAGCATCAGGTAGAATAAAAGAATCAACTATGAAATCAGTCACGTAATAGAGAATACTGGTCGATTGAACAAACGAAGAATTAACGTAAATCAATTAACTATTAGAACTGAATATATAAGTGTAAGAAACAAAATATGGCAAAATATAAGTTGAATTATCAACAGAGATCAACTTTGATGCATAATATTCAGAAATTTGATGTATGTTGATTATGACTGTTAACAGACATAAGTAGTATTTAACACCAGTGAAAAGTGGGATGTCTACGAACAGAAGTCTGACAGGATTGTGATTAAGAGAAGAAATTAGGAAACCAAAATAAGAGAAGACAACATCAGAAATGAAGGAACAATGAAGCTTGTAATAGACGTTATAAAGAAGATATGAAAATGATATATTGGATGTATCGTGGTGCGTGCTATTCATATTGACATAAGTAGTATATAACGCGAGTCAGTAATGTAATATCTGGCAGCAGGAGATTGAGCAAATTCAGAAAGGAAGAACGAGAATAGAAGGCAATTAGTATAGAAATACAAAAACAATGAAGTCCGAGACAATCATTGAACATTTTGCAAATTAAGTATAATAGTACGGTTTTTCTATTTTACCAAGTAACAGTAGTGAAACACTTTTATCGCGAGAACACGATTAGTTTAATGAAAACAATTATTATTATTATTATAACCAATTGTACTTGTGCTTTTTAATGCGCTCTTTGTTTAACTGTGCTAATGGCAGCTATATTATGCTTCCATTATTATTCACACACTTTGATTGTGACTTCGAGAGAATTCGGTTACGCTCTGTAACCAAGATTACATCCTGGCACGATCTCGGTATTCTTTCGATACCACGAGATCGCCAGCAAATATATCTCGACTTGCTCCATTAACTGCCTTCTGATATTTGGCTTCCGGGGATTTTTTGGAGTCAATTGGCATGTGTCTCTCTGTTGCGGTGTTCATAGTCAATTTCGAAACAACACCACGCTATATAACTCTGTAATGTTATGCTAAATATAATTCGGTTGTCCTCACGTGCGTTCTTCTTCACCACAGTATGGTTATCACATTTGATTAAACCATTGTGGGATTTTGCGTTAAACAAGAAATCGGTCTTTCCCACTTGACTTTGTTCATTACGCTAAGAAATTCCCAATTAATATGAATAAACAATACGCTTTTCAATAAATTCTCTTCAGATTCTATAATCGTATTATCTAAATACATCATCCGTGAATTGGTCAGATTTAAGGTGAAATGCATCGCTTAAAATAGACAGTATGTGAATTGACGAGTGTTTGTAATAGAAAATAAAATAGACGGCTCAGTACTTTCTTGTCCCAGTGTTTATGTGTTTAAAAGGAAGTGAATTAGTATTTAGTGATGATTGAATGGCGAATTCCAATATAGATTATTGTTTCTAATCTCACCAACCGTTATAGCTCTAGACGATATGTAACCACAGGTACGTGATATGCATATGGAATGGCTAGGCATTAATACATTTTAAAATGTGATAATATCATTTCTACTATTTATTTATTTATTTTATTTTATTGGAAGGAAACCTTATTGTCGCTGTTGTTGACTAAGATTAGTATACAGATCTGGAGAAGTAATGCAGGCTTCAAACAATTTGTACACTAAGAAGTGTTAAACTTGTAGTAAATAGCAATAAATGTGTGTAGAAGATCATTTTGATCATGATCTTAAAGTGAGTGATTATCTTGTTCAGTAAAACGATCACTAAACATTACTTCAATTGTTGTAGCTAATTAATTTCAATCATCACATATCAGATTATGTCCTATACTACTATTGCATGTGTTATAACTTTTGAACCTGTGTGCCCTGTTTATTGTATAACGTAAAGATACCACCAATCAGAGAGCAGCGAACTATCGATCGAACCAGTGACGCATAAAACACGTGCGAGCAGTCCAGAGTCCTGATTGATCCTGCTTTCCGTCTAGCACAGCTCGTTGAGTCCAGAACATCAGTCTCAGCCTCTGCAATATGAATCATTTATTTCAAGCATACTGGGTTTATATATCAGCCAAACAGACCACAACGTACCACAAAATAGAAAATAACATTTGTACAATATTTGGCCAAATGTAGCTGTGAATGAAGGAGGAAGTGATTAACAGACAGGGAATAATTCAATAATGGTAAATCGAATACGATATAAACAGTGCATTTGCCGAGGAAGACTGCTTTACAAGAAAACATTTATAGCATCACATGGGACAATTGCTGTTTAAATCTGAAAAGAAGGACTGGTAGCAATCTCTGGATAAGTAAAAGATATTTTACAAAATTATCAAATGTTGTCAAACAAAATGAAGTGGAGCCCAATGTAACTGAAATGGGATGAGTTAAGATAGAACTTGCAAAGTTGGATGCTTTGAGCAGGTAAAAATATTTATAATATCCTCCACTCTCAACAGACCGACGAATATGCTCTAAAGAGCTAACTGAATATGAACTGTATATAGTCCAATAAAAACCACCTTTGAGTTGATACGGACCTATATCAATTAACGACAGTGATTTGAAATCACGATATTAAGTTGAACAGAAATTTCACGGTTTCGAAGACTGATTCAAATTTGAACATTGAAATCAAAATAGATATAGCATCAGGGAATTATAGCGACTCACGTGCAATTGAGTTTAGTTCAGTCAAGGTCTTTTGTTGACCTATTTTATGGACAAAGTCATCCATGCTATAACAACTTGTTGTACTGTTATTATTATTGTGCTTGTATGAAATACATTTGCTTGAACATTGTTTAGCGCCTACGCATGTATTCATTCTGCTAGCTTCATTATTAGCTGCTTAATCTATTCGATGACTCATCCATTTCCCTATATATATATATATATATATATATATATATATATATATATATATATATATATATATATATATATATGTACATTTTCACTCTTGCTACTACTGCTGCTACTGCTACAATCGTAGTTCGCTTGCTCATTCATTTTTTCCTCTCTGCTGTCTGGTCCCAATTATCTACTAAATAAACTGTAGTAGCTGCTTCTTTTACCTTCTGATTTCAAACACCGTTCAAGATTGTACGATAATGGTTCGAGGGTGATTCATTATTGAAGCACAGCCACTACATAATTGGCGATCCCGACGCTCGAACACGAAGCAATCTTCAACGACATAATCCAATTCCTAAAATCCAACGTACTCGATTACTTTTGTAACTATCGTTTGAATTATGATTATAACTGTGGATTTATTATCTCATTATTCTAATTATACGTAGATTATCTCACGAACATTATAGAACATAACGATAATATTCATAGTAAACAACGATATTTTACAAACAATTGATATTTTGGTGCAATTTATGAAGTCCGTTCTTTGTTATAAATTGTACCATTTGTTTTTATCATTGTTTTTATCGACTCACTTTTCTCTGTGACATTCGCATTATATTTGTGTAATTTTTGATCTTTACAAATATGTCTTTAAGTAACGATAAAATAGAACTTTCCCAAACGCCGTCCGTGAGATCCATTAATGTAACTATTCCTCCTTTTAAAGTAACAGATCCTCAACTTTGGTTTACCAGGCTTGAACATTACTTTGTAGCTAATCGTGTTCGTACACAGAGAGATAAATTTGGCCACGCGAGCTCGCTACCTCCAGATGAAGTAGCAGATAATGTACGAGAGACTTTAATCAAGCAAGACATAGAAAATCCATACGACGCATTAAAACAGGCAGTGATTAAAGCCGTCTCATCAAGCGATCGGCAAGCCATCGAGCAACTTCTCAGTCAAGTGCAGATAGGAGATAGGACTCCATCGCAACTAAAAAACTATATGAGAAGCATAATCGATGACAGAAAGTAGATAAAAAGATATTTTATCAGTTGTGGTTACGACGATTTCCAGCGAACGTGCAGCAGATTCTTGCGGTTGAGGACAGCGATGTCGATATAGACAACATTGCTAAAATAGCCGATAGGATTTATGAGAGAATGAAACAAACGAGTCCGCAAAAACATAGTATCACAGTAGAGGGACGAATCGAGGCATTACAAAAGGAGATTAATGTTTTATGCTACAAGCTGACGAAACTAAATCACAGCGATACGCAAAGGGGATAGTCACGAAGTAGATCGAGAGAAAGAAGTTGATCACGTTCTAGGAGACTCTCAGCTCCTACAATATGTTGGTACCATCGAACAGGCGCTCAATTCTTAGTGGATACGGGAGCAGAAGTAAGCGTCGTGCCTCCAGTAAGTAACGAATTACGAAATATCGATACAGCGCTAACGCTTAAGGTAGCAAATAAATCCGATATAAAAACATATGGCGAGCGAACGTAACCTTGAATTTCGGTCGTATTACCCCATTCCGCTGGGAATTCATTATCGCAGATGTAGCCGTACCTATAATTAATATTTATTTCTTAAAGAATTTTGACTTACCCGTGGATACCCGACGAAACCGACTCGTGAACGGCGACCATTCAGTAGTGATAAGAGGAGTGGCGACTGATCACGCATCCATGAATTTAGTAGTGTCAAAAGACAAAAGTGAGTCATATAGATCGCTTCTAAACGAGTATGCCGACCTGACTAAGGTATCATACGACAACAGAGATCTTAAACATACGGTACAGCACCATATTATAACGAAAGGTCCACCGACTAACTCAAGACCACGAAGGCTAGACCCGGAAAGGTTGAATGTCGCGAAACGAGAGTTCGAAAAGTTGACGAAGCTTGGTATCATAAGACCTTCTAATAGTCCCTGGGCGTCCCCATTGCATATGGTTTCGAAGAAGAATGGGGAAATCAGGCCATGCGGAGACTATAGAGCTATCAACAAGCAAACGATAGCAGACAGATATCCGATACCACATATCCACGACATGACTACCAATATGGAAGGTGCCACGATATTTTCGAAAATCGATCTCGTTCGAGCTTATTACCATATTCCCGTAGCGGCAAAAGATATATCAAAAAAGGCTATAACTACTCCATTTGGGTCATTCGAGTTTTTGCGAATACCCTTCGGATTAACTAGTGCAGCCCAAACCTTCCAAAGATTCATCGATCAAGTCGTCAGAGGTTTGACAGGAGTTCACGCATATATCGATGATATACTAGTAGCTAGCGCTACCAAGGAAGAACATATACAACATCTACGACAGTTGTTTACGAAACGTCAAGAACATGGCATTTCTATAAACATTGAGAAGTGTGAATTCGGAAGAGAGTCTTTACAGTTTTTAGGTCTCAATATAACTTCTCAGGGCATCACATCAATAGCAACAGAAGTCGACGCCATTAGGAATTTTCCTTTACCCGACTCATGAAAAAAGTTACGCAGATTTCTCGGGTTAATAAATTATTACAGACGATTTATCCCAAAGAGCGAAACACCGTTAGCTATCATGTCAGACGTAGCGGTAGGAGCCGTTTTACAACAATTAGTAAATGGCATATGGGAACCGCTCTCATTTTTTTCAAAAAGACTGAATCCGACACAAACAAGATATAGTACTTTCGGAAGAGAACTCTTAGCAATCTAATTAGCAATAAAACACTTCCGTCATATGGTCGAAGGCATAAATTTTACTGTCTAAACAGATCACAAACCACTAACAAAAGCATTAAGCGCAAAGCAAAACAATTATTACTCGAGAGAGATCCGACAACTAGAGTTCATTTCACAGTTCACGTCTGACATACAGTACGTTAAAGGACAAGAAAACGATGTGGCCGACGCATTGTCAAGAGCAACGATAAGCACACTTATGGCAAGTGGAATTGATTATAACGATCTGGCAAAGTTGCAGGAGAGAAACATCGAGCTAAATAAACTCAGATCCGGTGGCACAACATCATTAGTACTCAAAGAGGTGCGGTTTGGCAACACGAAAGTAATTTGCGATACATAAAGAGGCCGACCGCGACCATTTATCCCGAAAACGTTGAGACACGAAATATTCGAAAGCATGCACAACATGTTGCACCCAGGAATAAAAGCCACGATAAAGCTGATTGGTGAATGATTCGTATGGACAAACATGAATCACGATGTACGTAATTGGACACAAGCATGCATGACGTGCCGAAACGTTAAGGAACATCGTCATACTAGTGTAACAGCATAGGTTGGTTGGTTAAGAGTTGACCCCAAACAACCAAGCATATGCCAAAACAGTATTGTTCAAGTATTCATTCACTTCCTTATTTTGTATAAGCGTTATATTCCTTATTATCTTATATTGAATGTTGAAAGCTTTTGTTTGTCTGAACAGATAATCCCACGCTTCACTGTGACTGCGCTAAGATCGAAATAAAGAGCTATTCACTTTTTGTCTGGCTTCTTCTATCAATAACACGAGGGTTATCTATAGGCACGAAACTGGTGAGCCCCTTTTGAACACAAATTAACCTCATTTTTTGTTATTAATATTATTTTTTTTACTCAATCGTAAAAGTAGACCTGATAATCCGTAAACTAAGTTGGGTATATAAATAGTTTATTTTTTTTATTATCTTAAGTTATTCGTGTCATAGAAACCATTTTTTTCGTTCTAATTTTATTGCTATATTTGTCACATACCTCATGTCAGACTTAAAAGAAACCCATAATCTGGAGGATTTGTCACCAGTGGAGATAGACACTGTTATGACTACGAAATCTCGACTTCCAGAATTTGATCGTAGTGATCCTGAGTTGTGGTTTGCTCAACTCGAGCATTATTTCACGAGACACAATATCAAATCTGAAGGGATTCGCTATAGAGATCTGTGTTCTATCCTTCCTCCTTCAGTCGCCAAAAAGTCCGTGACTTGATTTTAGATCCACCATCACCCCAACCGTACACCATCTTAAGACGAGAGATAATGAACCGTTTATCATTATCAGATAGTCAAAGAATCCAAAGACTTTTTCAAGGTGAAACACTAGGTGATCGGTCGCCGTCACAGTTTCTACGTCACCTCCAAGTCTTAGTGGGTGATAACACAGTGGGTGAAGCAGTCCTAAAACAAGGATGGATACAAGCTCTCCCATGCTACGTCCAACACTGTTTGGATGCACAAGATCCTGAAACCTCATTATCTCATTTAGCGCGTATAGCTGATAGAATAATGGAAAGAGGTCCTCCAACTGGATCAGGCACAATAAATCACACACAGAAAGTAGAATCAGCAAAAGACCCTGTCATAGAAGGACTCATTGCGAGTGTTAAGAGTTTCACTGAGGCTGTCACCAGAATGCAAATGGGTCATACAAACAGGAGCAGGTCACCACAACGATCACGATCCAAGTCACAAAATAGGTCACAAATGTCCAGACAATCTGGGTACCACTGGAAGTTTGGTGTCAACTCAACCAAGTGCAGGCAACCATGCGCATGGCCTAAGCATAATTCCAAGACAGCGGGAAACGAGTAACCCCTCCCCAGGTCGCGACAACTGAGGAGGGGCGCCTAAACAGTCGCTTGTTTTATGTCAGAGACAGAAACTCTGGCTTGAATTTCTTGGTGGATACTGGCGCTGCTCTTAGCATCATCCCTCGAAATAAAACTGAGATTAGTCGAGAAACATCCCCGATTACACTTCAACCTGCAAATAAAACTACAATCGCGACATTTGGGCAGAAAACGTTAACCCTAGATTTGGGGTTCAGAAGGCAATTCCCTTGAGTTTTCACGGTAGCCGACTTAGATCTGGCAATACTGGGGATGGACTTTCTAGAGAGATACGAATTTCTAGTTGACACCAAGAAACGGCGATTAACACTAAAAGAAACTTCGTTTTACACAAAAGGCAAAGAAAGTCACATCAGCTCTCTTAACTTGATTCAAACCCCTCCAGTAACAACAGCAAAATTTCAAGATATACTCGCGGAATTTCCAAACTTAACTAAACCAAACCCACAGCCTTCCAAAGACAGACTAAAAGTAAGTCACACTATCAAAACCGAAGGTGCACCGGTGTTTGCAAAACCCAGGAGACTAGCACCAGATAAGCTCAAAATCGCTAGGGCCGAGTTTGATTATATGCTACAACTGGGTATTATCCGTCCCTCTGATAGTCAATGGGCATCCCCTTTGCATATGGTCCCAAAGAAGAATGAAGGTGACTGGCGACCGTGCGGGGATTACAGAGCCCTCAACCGTCAAACCGTACCAGATAGGTACCCAATACCGCATATCCAAGATTTCACAAACGGTTTACAGGGTATGAACATATTCACTAAAATTGACTTAGTCAGGGCATATCACAATATCCCGGTGGCTGATGAAGATATCCCTAAGACAGCTATCACAACACCCTTTGGCTTATTCGAGTTTGTACGCATGCCATTCGGCCTGAGAAATGCGGCACAGACATTTCAAAGATTCATAGATAACCTACTTCGAGATATGCCATTTGCGCAGGGGTATATAGACGACTTGTTAATTGCCAGCCCCGATTTGCAATCACACGAAGAGCATGTACGAGCAGTGTTGACAAGATTGAATGAACATGCAATAAACATACATCAAAGTAAGTGTGTTTTCGGTGTTCAAACTTTAGAATTTCTTGGTCACACAATAAGCCCAGAAGGGATTAAACCTATAAAAAAAGAAGTGGATACCATCAAACAATACCCGATACCTAGCTCTCTAACACAAATGAGAAGTTTTCTAGGTCTAATTAACTTTTATCGCAGATTCATACCGGGTTGTGCACAATTAATGCAACCTTTAACAGATTCACTTAAAGGAAAACCAAAAGAATTCAAACTGTCTTCTGACGCCGTCGAAGCTATTAAACAGCTTAAAGATAAACTGGCTCAAGCAACTACGTTGATATATCCGAATTCTCTTTCCCCACTTGCTTTGATGGTGGATGCTTCAGATAAAGCGGTAGGCGGTACCCTTAACCAACTGATCAAAAACGCCTGGAAACCAATTGCTTTCTTCTCAAAAAGACTCGCTCCAGCAGAGACAAGGTATTCTACCTTCGGGCGAGAACTTCTTGCAATCTACCTGACCATTAAACACTTCCGACACATGTTAGAAGGTAGGGAATTTATAGTCTTTACGGATCACAAACCACTGACAAATGCATTAAAAGCGAGAGCCGATAAATACTCACCGCGAGAAGTCCGACACCTTGACTATATATCACAGTTCACAAGCGATATCCGACATGTCAAAGGTCAGGACAATCAGGCGGCAGATGCTTTATCCAGACTAGAAATGAACGTGCTACAGCAGTCTACAGTAAACTTCGAGACGTTGAGACACGAACAAGAGCAGGACCTAGAATTACAAAACCTACTTAAAACAAACAATTCAAGTCTTAATTTAAAACAGTTCCCATCACCTATCGATGGTATTCTAATTTACTGTGACACGACCAAGGCAATGCCGCGACCTTTCGTTCCCAAAAATATGCGAAAGTTGATATATAATAACTTTCATTCTTTGTCTCATCCTGTCGCAAAAGCTTCAACTAAACTAATCAATGCTAGATATATATGGCCGAATTTACAGAAGGATGTACACAAATGGGTTAGAGAGTGTTCAGCATGCCAACAATCAAAGATTAATCGTCACACAAATTCACCCATAGGTGTTTTCTCGCAACCAGATGCACGTTTTGCACATGTGCATATCGACTTGGTAGGTCCTTTACCCCGTTCAAATGGTTTTAATTATCTTTTTACATGCATAGATCGATTTACCAGATTCCCTATAGCCATCCCGATAGCGGACATCACAGCGGAAACAGTAGCCAAAGCTTTCATGCAGAACTGGGTAACCATTTTTGGTACACCCATAACAATAACGACGGATAGAGGAGCGCAATTCGAATCCGAACTATTTAATAACTTGGCTAAACTTCTAGGCTCTAATAGGATACGCTGCACTGCATATCATCCTCAGGCTAATGGGATGGTAGAACGTTTTCACCGTCAGCTAAAAACCGCCCTTATATCTCACTCAAACCCCAATCAGTGGACAGAATTCCTACCATTAGTTATGTTGGGAATACGAACATCTGTCAAGACTGACGCACAATGTTCAGCTGCGGAACTGGTTTTCGGAACAATTCTGAGACTACCAGGTGAATTTATTAACCCTAATACTAACAGTCAAAAACTTAATTTAGGAAATTATGTAGATCAACTACGGGACCATATGTCTAAACTTAAACCAATTAATACTCGCGAACAATCGCGCGCCGTATATGTACCTAAAGACCTAAGCAATTGCACGCACGTCTGGATAAGATGTGATAAAATAAAATCACCACTCAGTCCTCCATTTGAAGGTCCTTTCAAAGTCGTCTCAAGAAAATCTAAATATTTCGTGATGAAAAAACATGGAAACATCGACACAATAAGTATTGATAGGCTAAAGCCGGCTTATCTAAATCATGAACCACCATACGTATTGTTAGATCGTTTAACTGACAAATCCATTACGGAATCGAAATGTAAAGATGATAAATCTTTACAAATGACTAAAACGGTTCGCTGGGCACATCCAATTAGTCAGTCAAGGATGTTGACAATTTCGGCTGCAGGATAAAATCTAACCACGTAGCTAATCAGACCCTGCATCTACTCAAAAATATTTTTCCCCTCATTCCGCTTCACCTACAACTCCCCAGGCCTTTTACCTTTGATATATAAGTGTTATGTTAAATATTTTTTTAATACTGGACACATAAGCTAGGTATTCCGAAACGATGGCTGAGGATTTTAATCAAACTCATACAACTAACACTGGCAAATACAACGAATTCAAAAAGCAACCCAGGCGAGTTTTATAATTTCTTTTTCTGGTTAATTAACTATGTTGGCTGTACTCCTTATATATTTTTATACATTTTTCACGTAGACTGGCAATATATATATATATACAATATGAACTACTTCTAAAAGTTTTCGGTCGAAGATATGTTTAGTAGCTTGATACGATTAATACTACTATTAATAAGTGGTTTTCTAGACAAAACATTTTGGATTAAACCATGGCCAAGTACTTATTAAAGTTCTCATCATTTTGTTTTATGTTTAGGAAACTTACGTAATGACTTAACTAGTTTTCCTGCAGCATGCTTTTTAGTGTGATCATATAACCCATCTTTATTGGCAATATTCAGATTTTTTTTTAAATTTCTGACATTTAAGAATCAATAACCGTGGAGATATAGTACAGTGCGTTACTGTAAGGTTACTATGTTAGCCGCATTGATTCCACATACCTAATTTTAAACACAACTTATAAAGGAACTATTAAGTAATCATAACATTGAACTAACGACATGACTATCACAGCTATGTTAACGTTAAAGCAATTATTATTAGTGGTCCTGCAGTGGGTCCGTTTTCACACCCAGACACTAGATTTGAACATATACACATCGATATTGTAGGACAACTGCCCGTTTCAAATGGATACAACTATATCTTTACATGCATCGACAGGTTTACACGATGGCCGGTAGCAGTACCGATAAAATACACCTCAGCTGAAACATCAGCCAAAACTTTAGTTGAAAATTGGATTTCTTACTACGGTGTATCAACGATTATCACAGCTGATAGAGGAGCACAATTCGAAAGTCGACTCTTTCAGCAGCTTACAGAACTCCTCGGTATTAAAAGAATCCGAACGACATCGTACCATCCAATGGCAAACGGAATGGTCGAACGCCTACATAGGCAATTAAAAGCGTCCCTTACAGCCGTCATCGTTAACAACGATTGGTCTAATAAACTTCCTCGAGTGATGTTAGCCCTAAGATCAACAATTAAACAAGACATGGGGTGTTGTCCAGCCGATTTAGTATACGGAACTACTCTGCGATTACCCGGAGAATTCTTCACTTCAAGTAAAAGTGTTCCGACTGATGTAGCCGGCTATGTGCAACGCCTGAGAAAGCACATGAGCGATTTAAAAATAACACCTCCCAGGCCACAACAACGACGAGTATTCATACCGCAGGAACTACATAACAGCACTCACGTATTCATTAGAAGAGAATAAGTACAACCACCTCTTCAACCGAGTTATGACGGACCATTTAAAGTGATAGAGAGGACAAATAAAACGGTTACCATAGAGAAAGCTGGGAGGACAGATGTAATTAGCATCGATCGAGTAAAGCCAGCTTTTATCGATAGCGATATTCAGTCAAAAAGTACAGACCATTCTAAGATGGTCACACCAGCGAAACACGAGTCCCAAAAATCAACAACGTTAACTAAACAAAAAGACAAGACTCCGATAACAAAAAGATCTGGTCGAAGAGTAAGATGGCCTCAACATTATGTCGCTGCAATCTTCTATTAATAATTTTCTACTATTTTAAATATTAATTATAACTTCCACTTCATTGTATACACATGCATTACTAATTTCATGTTATACTCTAAAAAAACTCAACATATCTTATGTACCCCTACACTTACACGTATAACTTTTGTTAAAAATGTAAAGCAATACCGCAATCCTTCTATTTATTGCTATTATTTTATATAACCTCACGGACGGCCACAAACCAAATGTACAGCACAGACTAACTTTAGTTCAATTTTGCACAAACCATTTTTTCAAACGATTGTAACTACCCTATTCAGTTTACTATTATTTTTGTGCAAACACAGACATTTTTCCATATATCTTTGTTTGCTGGGGGAGCTATTATAGCGACTCACGTGCAATTCAGTTTAGTTCAGTCAAGGTCTTTTGTTGACCTATTTTATGGACAAAGTCATCCATGCTATAACAACTTGTTGTACTGTTATTATTATTGTGCTTGTATGAAATACATTTGCTTGAACATTGTTTAGCGCCTACGCATGTATTCATTCTGCTAGCTTCATTATTAGCTGCTTAATCTATTCGATGACTCATCCATTTCCCTATATATATATATATATATATATATATATATATATATATATATATATATATATATATATATATATATATGTACATTTTCACTCTTGCTACTACTGCTGCTACTGCTACAATCGTAGTTCGCTTGCTCATTCATTTTTTCCTCTCTGCTGTCTGGTCCCAATTATCTACTAAATAAACTGTAGTAGCTGCTTCTTTTACCTTCTGATTTCAAACACCGTTCAAGATTGTACGATAATGGTTCGAGGGTGATTCATTATTGAAGCACAGCTACTGCAGACTTTACTACGTAATGGTATTTTGTTTTTTCTATTTTGAACTGATTGAAATCATGAGTCAATTGATGCTAGACCACCATCTAAAACCTGTATGCACTGGACGGCCGTTTCGTTTTATTGTGGGACTGCTCAGCAGTGCTCATCCACGATCCCGTCTAGTGCTTCCAGGTTTTTCATGGTGGTCTAGCTTCAACTGACTCATGATCTTAACCACTGAAGTGACTATAATATCCACAAAATCCATCTGACTATATATTGTGTTTCATTACGATAAAGTATAGTTTGAGTGATTTAGAAGGAAACATTATTCAAAAGGAACATATCCTCGATGTATCGTGTTCGTTCGACTTAAACGCAACATGTAAAACGTTCGTCCTCTCAAAACTGTATACATTTAGGACTGCAACTTAATCATTCAATGATGGTTATGTGTTTGAATATTACATAGAATCATCACATCTAATTGAGTACTTCTAATCAATATGTGTTTTGGCATAAAATATACTTTTTTCAAGGTTACAGTAATGATGATAATAATAGTAGACATTATCTGAGAGTTTGATGTGCCCTCAGTTGTTGTTTGTAGACATGCCAATCATTATACTTTCTTGCTGTTTATCGCCATATTCTATATGAATAATCAAATTACTTGGTATTCTCTATTGCGTCTTTAGCGTGATATGAATGATAATTATAGTAAGGAATCTGACTTTCTAATTATGTATCCATATGACTAAAAATCACCTACTCACTAGCAATAAAGATGAATGAAATTTTCATCTGACAAATGATTGCTCCTTTCTGAAGAGAAAATAAAGTGAAAACATATATAATGTCTGTGGATTCAAGGAAGGTCTTGGTTAAGCTTTGTATTACCACTGTAGCCATTTGCCATTTTATTTCACATTAGTTTATTTTAACCTTAGTTTCGTCGGCCAGTCTTAATATATGGAAGGGAGACATGTAGGTTATCAAATCTGCAGCATCGTCTGTAACCTTGATGTATGTCCCAGAGACATCAGAAGACAAGATATGACCTTATTTGTGGCAGTAATGCAATTGGGTAAGTCGAAAGTATATACCCTGGTTAGTCTCAAGGAAGAAGGTGCACAACCATCCTTGGATCAGGTGCGATAACAAAAGTTTACTGAGACATGAATGATGCAAAATTCGATACTCAACCAAATTACGGAAGGCGGTGGGTTTGAAATAACAGAGGATGATCATAAAGAAGCAGTGGGTACAGAAAACTATTTCGGTGCATTTTCCACTCAGGATCCTCATCCAGACGAACAACTAGACTAAAATACAAATTCTAAGAGCCGAATTCTCAACGCGAACATTGAGAAACATGATGTACTTAATGGTTGTTGGAACCTAAGACATCGAGAAGTCAATAGGACTTAATCAAATGCAACTCAACATCCTGAGACAAATTGCACAATATATTGCAAGCCGACTCACTGCGATATTCAATATGTCAGTTCACCTCGGTATGTTACCTACTAACTGGAAGGATGCTCTCGAATTACATGCCTCAGCGGTGTCGTAGTCATTGTTATGACCTTGGGTATGTCTGGTTTCGCTATCACGCGACCTATCTACCAATCCGGATACGACTTATGCGAACTTCACACTAGGCCAACCAATGACGTTCAACCGGTGTGGGCAGTCTAGCGTCCTTGTTGGTCCTATGTACTACGAGCCCTTCCACTTGAGTCCAGAATACAATACCAGCTTCGAATTAGGGCAGATCGTTTATTTCAAACATACTCGGTTTATATATCAAACAGACAGACCACAACACACCATAAATTAGAAAATAACATATGTACACAAATAAGCCAAAAGTGGCTGTGAACGCGGGGGACAGTAATTAATAGACTGAACATAGTTTAAGAACCGTAAATCGTACAATAATAAATTATAGATCAAAATAAAGCTTATAATAAGAGGGATATAAATATACATAATCTAATGATTGAATAGTTTTACAATAAGAATATTTATAGAATATTAGTCCACTAATAGTCCTCGGGAGTTACCTGTAATTTAATCTTCGCTCGGATATAACACCTCCCCTTTTTTTTTCAAAGATTCCAAGTTTAGATTCGGATTTAAAAATAAAGAATTTTTTTTTTGTAACTTTGAATTCTCCAACATTCTCCTCCTCCTCGAAATAATGTTGGGTCCTTATATCTCCAAGTTACAAATAATAGGACATTATTTAAACGACGTTTCTCGCATTGAATGTCGGATCCACTAGAAACGACTAGATGATAATGAACAACCTTTGATTTGAGGTCAAAGTTTAATTCTTCTGAAGCATTACTTTCAAATCCATTAGGAATTTCATCAATGGATAATGGATCATTACGGAAATCATCATCTAACAAAATTACATTAGACTTTTGACCATAATTTGACTCAGCCGATATTTTTTTCTCATTTTTATAAAAAATTTCATCAAAATTACATGCATTATTCTGAGAACCCATATCTGCTACCTTGTCATTAGATATCGGATAAGCTGATTCAATATAAATTTCTGTCTCACAATGATTTTGAGTAACATTCGGTATAATTGGGTTCATCGTGTCACTGCAGTTACTTTCTGAATACGAGTCCCCATAACTTTCTCGGCTAATATCACGTGGACCATAATTTTGTTCTAGCTGAAATTCATTTTCAGAGCTAGACAGGACCAGTAGTGCTTCATTCAATTCTGGACTCCGGGCTTCATCTACAGGGTCTGGCTCTTGATCATTTGGTATCGTCACAACTTCATGTGCATTTAGCACAATATTTCCTTGCTCTGAGCTGGACACGTTACTAATATTACGTTCTCCTTCTGGTATAAAGGGATTTCTAGGATTATTTGTGCTTTTCATTGTGCATATTTCATTTAATGGTACATCCCATAAATTCAGTTTATCTATCCAGTCTATACCAATAAGGTCTAACTCATGTCTGTTCGTTAAGTAACAATTTCCTGTAAAGTAATTATCTCGGAATTTAACAGAACATTTTATCATTCCCACAAGTTTTAATATATCTCCGGACGCATTCCGTGCAGTGTGCTCTGTTGGTAATACTTTCGGACACCCAATTAAATACCACGTTCGTTTCGAGATTAGTGTGATATCTGACGCTGTGTCCAATTGCAATTGAATATGAACACCATTAACAATTAACTCCACATATCTTCTTTTATCCGCTACGCTTAGAGCCAATGTAGAATATACGCTGTTTATATACTTACTTTGGTACTGATGCGGACGTCTGGTTCGTTTTGATCTCAAACTTTCTCTAGTTCGGCAGACTATCTCTTTGTGGCCAACTTTATTGCATATAGTGCATCTATGATTTCTAAACCGGCAAAATCTTGAGAAATGCCACGCACCACAATACCAACATTTAGTTGCAGGTTTAGGAGTTTTCGAGTAATATTTATGACTTTTGGTAGTATTTTGTCTTTGACCTGTTTTAACAGCATGCACAGAATTAGATGGTGCAGCACTTTTGGTTTCCAGCATAGCTGTATCTTGTTTTAAGTTAATTAATCGTTGGCATTCAGTGGTGATAGTTTGTAACGTCATTTCATCATCATGTTCCATACGAGATAACAACTTCATGCGAAAATCAGCATCAACAGGAGAGTTCAGACCAGAAATAAATAATAAGCATTTAAATTGATCACTGGTTAACACATTTAATTTAAATCGTTCTGCTTGTAAATTTACTCTTCCGGCGTACGTAGTATAATCTTCATCAGCCTCTTTAGTCAGCTGTAGACAGTTATACCGGATACGGAATAAAGACGACTGTTCACAAAACATTTTATTTAGGATGTTAACAGTTTCATCGAAATTAACTTCTCGCGGATGTCTAGGCAGGATATGGTTTTTATACTTTTGATGCTCATTAGGACCAAGTTTCTGTAATAGCAGACGGACTTTCTTTGCGTCATCTATCGCAGCAAATTCAACTCGGAAAATATCTTCAATTCTGCCAAACCATGCTTCGAAAGTGCGACCATTGTCTGCATCAAATATAAATTCTGAAACTGGATTAAGGTATGACTCGATACTTTTATGTTCTGGAATCTCTTGTTGGATAGATAGTTTTCCCAAAAGTGCTTCCAATAGTTTTTGTTGCGAAGCTAACATTTGATGCTGCTGCTGTATTAATAACTGCAACTGTTCTGAAGAATTTGCCATTTTTCTTCTCACTGCTAATAATAATATTAATTCCAAACAAATCACCGGCAATTATAACAGCTAATTTATTTTCAAAATCTGAGTCACCACCTGTATTTTTTTCCAAAATCCCCGTCGCCAATTATTATGACCTTGGGTATGTCTGGTTTCGCTATCACGCGACCTATCTACCAATCCGGATACGACTTATGCGAACTTCACACTAGGCCAACCAATGACGTTCAACCGGTGTGGGCAGTCTAGCGTCCTTGTTGGTCCTATGTACTACGAGCCCTTCCACTTGAGTCCAGAATACAATACCAGCTTCGAATTAGGGCAGATCGTTTATTTCAAACATACTCGGTTTATATATCAAACAGACAGACCACAACACACCATAAATTAGAAAATAACATATGTACGCAAATAAGCCAAAAGTGGCTGTGAACGCGGGGGACAGTAATTAATAGACTGAACATAGTTTAAGAACCGTAAATCGTACAATAATAAATTATAGATCAAAATAAAGCTTATAATAAGAGGGATATAAATATACATAATCTAATGATTGAATAGTTTTACAATAAGAATATTTATAGAATATTAGTCCACTAATAGTCCTCGGGAGTTACCTGTAATTTAATCTTCGCTCGGATATAACAGTCATAATGCTGAAAACAATAGTCATTATCTTTCTAGAAATATTCTGTTACGTATCCTCCGAACTTCCATGGTTTTTAGTTTCTTCAAATATATATTCAAAGATTTGTACTTTTCCGGTTTTGATATTAAGGACTTCAGTTAGTCAGTCGGAAAGCACTTTGCCACTGCTAGTCACTTTCAAAATGCATAAAAATATTGAAATGTAACGTTTTAGGAAATGCTGATTTGCTATAATTGGAGATTAAAAACGATTACACATACTATATTGCCAGTTGAACTGGTAAACTATTCGAAAATTTACACACTGATCAAAGAACAGTAATCAAGGCCCAAACGATAATCAGTTATCAGGTTCTTTTCTACCCAGTAGTCCATTAGAAGTTGACCATAAATGTCAGATTAACCCTTCTATTGCACCTAACTCGATCATGACTCGTGATTCATACAATAATATAGTTGAAATTTCTGATCGCATAGAACACCAAATAAGAAAACTCATTTTAAATATGATCGTTATGTAAGTGTTAGAAGATGCGGCTAACAGTACCTAACCAGCTAGTAATAATTAGATGGTATAACGTATAACAATAGTCAATAGATTCACTGAGAGTCTACAACAAGGGGAAGAAAGAGTTTCTGTGATAACGTTACCAACTAATTACACAACAAAAATGCAAATAACAATGTATTGAATAATAGTTCCGAGAGTATCAACTTTCCGAATAATCGTTCTATTGTAAAAGTAATCAAAAGGCAATATTGAAGCAATACCCTTACGATGCACATTAGCTAATCAGGATCAAGGTTGACAGAACAAGCCTTCAGTCATATGTGGAGAAATTCGAATATCTAATTTCCATCTGGATTTTGTTTTAATAAGTATGTTCAGAAGAACGATGAAAACTTCCCAAGTGAATCATTCAGCTCAGAGAACGAAACTTCACAGAAAGAGGCTAACCACCAACAAGTCATCATCCAGGTATATACAATTCTTGTTCTTTTCAACTACTAACCATTACTCCTAATCCTAGATCGTAATCCAGTTTACAACATTCTATCACTTACTTTACGAATATTGTATGGATTTCAATAAATAAATTTTCACCCACCAATATGAGTAACCTCACATGTCACTAATTTGATGTGTCAGAATTGTGTTAAGGTCTACTCAACTATATCGTTTGGCTAACCTTCCCTACAATAACCAGTATTTCATATTTCAGTGGGCTGCACCTAGGTATAACTATTACATTTTTAAATTATCACAATCAATGAAGATTGGCCGCCACGCCAATCGACCTTCCGTTTGTACTTAGTACCCTTATCATAACTCAATTGTTAACTATCATCAATTGCTGGAGGTGTACTCAAATCTTCCATTTCATAAGCTATATTTCACAATGGCAGAGTAATACTAATGGAGCATCCAGTCTCGGTAAAATAATATTTTGAAATCCCATTGTGATGTATGCTACTTATGTCTGTAGACATAAGTAGTATATGAGACCAATCAGTGGTGGAATGCATAGCAGCAGAAGGTTGGATAGATAGATCAATTTTAACGCATTATTGAATCAAAGATTATTTTCTTTCTTGATAAGTATGATACTAGTCAATATTGAAATGAAGTTTTATTGATCCTATCTATATTGATTTTTAATATCGTTTTATCATCATCTGGAATGGTTGAAATCAAATAGTTACTGTTTGTATATATTTTTATCGTTTAATTTTTATGTAACTAAACTGTTCATATTCTTGTCCCTGTTCTTGTGAGTTTCATTTTGATCTATGAACAATTATCATACGATTTACAATTGTTGAATTATTCCCTGTCTGTTAATCACTTCCTCCTTCATTCACAGCTACATTTGGCCAAATATTGTACAAATGTTATTTTCTATTTTGTGGTACGTTGTGGTCTGTTTGGCTGATATATAAACCCAGTATGCTTGAAATAAATGATTCATATTGCAGAGGCTGAGACTGATGTTCTGGACTCAACGAGCTGTGCTAGACGGAAAGCAGGATCAATCAGGACTCTGGACTGCTCGCACGTGTTTTATGCGTCACTGGTTCGATCGATAGTTCGCTGCTCTCTGATTGGTGGTATCTTTACGTTATACAATAAACAGGGCACACAGGTTCAAAAGTTATAACACATGCAATAGTAGTATAGGACATAATCTGATATGTGATGATTGAAATTAATTAGCTACAACAATTGAAGTAATGTTTAGTGATCGTTTTACTGAACAAGATAATCACTCACTTTAAGATCATGATCAAAATGATCTTCTACACACATTTATTGCTATTTACTACAAGTTTAACACTTCTTAGTGTACAAATTGTTTGAAGCCTGCATTACTTCTCCAGATCTGTATACTAATCTTAGTCAACAACAGCGACAATAAGGTTTCCTTCCAATAAAATAAAATAAATAAATAAATAGTAGAAATGATATTATCACATTTTAAAATGTATTAATGCCTAGCCATTCCATATGCATATCACGTACCTGTGGTTACATATCGTCTAGAGCTATAACGGTTGGTGAGATTAGAAACAATAATCTATATTGGAATTCGCCATTCAATCATCACTAAATACTAATTCACTTCCTTTTAAACACATAAACACTGGGACAAGAAAGTACTGAGCCGTCTATTTTATTTTCTATTACAAACACTCGTCAATTCACATACTGTCTATTTTAAGCGATGCATTTTACCTTAAATCTGACCAATTCACGGATGATGTATTTAGATAATACGATTATAGAATCTGAAGAGAATTTATTGAAAAGCGTATTGTTTATTCATATTAATTGGGAATTTCTTAGCGTAATGAACAAAGTCAAGTGGGAAAGACCGATTTCTTGTTTAACGCAAAATCCCACAATGGTTTAATCAAATGTGATAACCATACTGTGGTGAAGAAGAACGCACGTGAGGACAACCGAATTATATTTAGCATAACATTACAGAGTTATATAGCGTGGTGTTGTTTCGAAATTGACTATGAACACCGCAACAGAGAAACACATGCCAATTGACTCCAAAAAATCCCCCGGAAGCCAAATATCAGAAGGCAGTTAATGGAGCAAGTCGAGATATATTTGCTGGCGATCTCGTGGTATCGAAAGAATACCGAGATCGTGCCAGGATGTAATCTTGGTTACAGAGCGTAACCGAATTCTCTCGAAGTCACAATCAAAGTGTGTGAATAATAATGGAAGCATAATATAGCTGCCATTAGCACAGTTAAACAAAGAGCGCATTAAAAAGCACAAGTACAATTGGTTATAATAATAATAATAATTGTTTTCATTAAACTAATCGTGTTCTCGCGATAAAAGTGTTTCACTACTGTTACTTGGTAAAATAGAAAAACCGTACTATTATACTTAATTTGCAAAATGTTCAATGATTGTCTCGGACTTCATTGTTTTTGTATTTCTATACTAATTGCCTTCTATTCTCGTTCTTCCTTTCTGAATTTGCTCAATCTCCTGCTGCCAGATATTACATTACTGACTCGCGTTATATACTACTTATGTCAATATGAATAGCACGCACCACGATACATCCAATATATCATTTTCATATCTTCTTTATAACGTCTATTACAAGCTTCATTGTTCCTTCATTTCTGATGTTGTCTTCTCTTATTTTGGTCTCCTAATTTCTTCTCTTAATCACAATCCTGTCAGACTTCTGTTCGTAGACATCCCACTTTTCACTGGTGTTAAATACTACTTATGTCTGTTAACAGTCATAATCAACATACATCAAATTTCTGAATATTATGCATCAAAGTTGATCTCTGTTGATAATTCAACTTATATTTTGCCATATTTTGTTTCTTACACTTATATATTCAGTTCTAATAGTTAATTGATTTACGTTAATTCTTCGTTTGTTCAATCGACCAGTATTCTCTATTACGTGACTGATTTCATAGTTGATTCTTTTATTCTACCTGATGCTTAATTTATGGATACACTGTTCAGTAGGATTCCTGAGGTATGGATTTATTGAGTTCGCTGACTGATCACTGAGCAGAAATCAACTCTATGTTTGTCTGATCATCAGTGTTGATTGGATTCTACCATCCTAGCAATAGTAGATCGAATTAAATAACCTCTTGAAAGGCATATCGTGGTTTGGTTGAATTAGCAAGCATAGAATGAATTTCCATTTGATCATAAGTAAACAAGTGATTATTCGAATGACTGAGTGTAAACATGTTTATCTGTGGTAGTGACTGAGGTATGTTCACAACACGAATACCAGATCCCACTATGCGAGTCATTTATTTCAAACATCCCTGGTTTATATACAAGCCAAGCAGATCATATTACACCATAAAACAGGAAATGACGTCTGTACACGATCAAGAGAAAAGGCTGTCGGAGACTGCAATCAAGACACTGGAAATGACTTATGAATAGTAAACCGTATAGTAAAGGTATATAGGTTAAAATAAAGCTTGTAATAAAAAGCGTATGAATATAAATAATCTAGCAGCTATGTATTTGTACAATAAGAATATAAGTATTATATTATCCTATTAATAGTTCTCTGAATTCGCCTTTAATTTATCCATGCTAGCATATAATTGTAAGGGCTAAGAGCTTTTAGTACTCTGCCTATTCAAAGCCTAAATCTTTTAGAACACAGTTTTGTTTGATGATGGCGACTTCGCGCTTTGCTATGAAATTCTTTTGCTGCTTTCTGGAACTTGTAGTGCAGCGATGACTTGCGAACAGACAAGACATTCTAAAACGTCAACCTTAACACAACCAACATGAAGATGATATCTTGTGTGTCATAAGGATTATTTTGCCTGCCAGAGCATTGCAAGTCTTTTCTCTCGACTGCGTTGATGTGATGAAGCCGTATACCGTTACTGACATTCGTCAGGTGCTTTCAGAAACGTAATACTGGAACAATGTTCACGTTTGCATTGAATTCTTCATTGGTTATCAGCATCGTCGGGTAACGTAGTAGTCAATTGTCATTGTGCAATGTTTAGTAATATGTGTTTCGATTGCACGAGGTGTATTGGTTCTTTCGAAATGAAAGTACACTTCGCTGATTTGTTCCAACAACAATGAAACCTAGCTTCTCAAATTTCTGCCGACACACTACACAGACAAACATTGACGAAAACAATGACAATGTCATCCAAATAACATTAATTATATATATGAAGTGGAAGTTGTTGAGGAAGAAATAGTTGACAGGCTATTTAAATATTCATCTATAAACGTTTTCTTACCGATAAATTAACTTGATTACTGTCGCAAAATGAAGACGTTTCGTAAGAGTGTATGTCACACAACCAAACTAATATGTAGCCTCTTAATTTAGTAAGGGTGCTGCGCACTTACAATGTATATGTTATTAGCAATATCTAATAAACACAGGTATGTATAAGGAGACACTCTATTCAATACTCTGTAATCTGGATTCTACTCTTCACGAACACAAACACTATTTTATTTTTTGTATGCAAAGGTATGTTTTCTTTTCAGCGGAATGGATCGGACAATGTATTAATGGGAACAATGATAATGTTGATGAATTCACAAAATTAAGCAACAACTATTTATTTGACTACATTATGTTGTAGCGGTAAATGAATCCCCAAAATAAATAGCTCTGTAAGTCTTCGACATTGGATGCTGACCACATTAGTTTCAAAGGACTCACCTAGCTGAAGGCGCTCGGTCATGCATCCGCACCAGATCACGAGTAGGAATGCTGTGCACAACAACCCCTACATTTGCTAGTTAGATTAGATCAGACGATCCTCGATATATTGATAGCCTATCACATATATATTCGAACCTATTTGCTTCTGACTTTTAATTTCACTTCGTGGGTACGATTCATATTATATGTAACTGGTTAAAGCGATGTCAAACTCCGAATACCTGTGACATCTTTAATGTAATACTCGTGGAAACAATATTTTCATTATTGTCAACATTTTTATAGACTAACTCAACACACCTCTACTCTACTAAGCAGAAACTTATTTGTAAATATAACTAAGACACAAATATCTCGGATTTATTTCGTTAAAATTAATATTCATTTACCATGGTACCTACTGTTATTCATTTATCGGTGTTCGATGTTTAGAATGAATTAAATAAACCCTTAACATTATATTATCACGGTGATTTACTCCTATGTTATAACACTAATGACAATTAATACAAGCTCAAATGTTATGAGGAAGTATTTCATTGAAATACTAAAATTTAGATAAGTCGTCTCCTTGTGCATTAACAAATTTATAAGTTTTTAGGGATTGTATTTACAGTCTGTGTCTGATTTTAGATATCGTTCGCAATTATCAACAATTTACTTTCACTGAAATACATCGACTTCCTATTATAACAATCTTCGGAGACTTTGATCTACATAGTTGAATATATTTGGACTCATTTCTATATGATCAATAGGAAAATCATTATATTTTTTGATGTAAACATCTATTAACAGGCAAACGTATTAGTCAAATAGGATGGATGTACCTTTGTTCAGAAGCTAAAATTTCATATTAAACGATGATGAAATCCGTATAATGTAGTGAGAAGACGAAGATTATCAGAACTATGTGATATATTGTTGTAATGCACTGCGAACAATCTTACCACGCATATCCTTGTTAAGAATTTTTACAAATAAAAATAAAACGTTTACTAGACTGGAAATTGGGTTAAGAGGAGTCAAGGATAATAATAGACGTAGTAGTACCAATGTGAACACAATTTGATTTCTAATCACCCCGGATAATAAACCAAGGTTGACATTAATTTCATTGTGATTTCTGATAGGTTATACAAATTGAACGCTATATTCGTTTGATAAGCTCTTCCGTATCCACCAAACTAGAACTATAAATCAACTCGAACACGAGAGAGAGAAGGCGCGAAGTATGCGAGTAGTACCCTACTCCAAGATTCATCTTAATCCAGGCAATATAGGTTTTTATAAGATTTTAAACGTCCTTGGGTTTCTCGAAGATTCTGGAATGCTGTTAAACATAGTAGCAGTATAGCAATCAGCCAATAAGAACCTCTACACGAGAAGTTTTACTTCCTTGATATTTTTGGCTAAAACCTAAAGTGAACGCTGATTGGAGGAAATGCATCTTAGTGTTTCCTGACCTTTGCTTGTTTTTTGCGAGAAATTTGCTGGATCACCCCAACAATTTTCTACCAAACATTGATTAGAAATTGTAAAGTATAGTAAAACGTTTAGGGATTGGTGGTTAGTGTCACTGAATATATATTGGAATAATTTTTTAAGATCAAATAGATTTGGAATTGAAGTTCTTAGTTATCTTGACAAGATTAATTAGATGTATCTCATTAAAAAACTCAAAAAAACTGTCAACCAACACCAAGGACAAGATTTTCAATACAAATATCAAGACTGTTCTACTGTATGCAAAATTAACCTGGAGAACTACGAAAGCCATCATCAAGAAAACACAAGTGTTTATCAACAGTTTTCAGCGCAAAAGTCTTCGGGTCCGTTGACCAGACACTATCAGCAACAACCTATTATTGGAGAGAACAAATCAGATCCCAGCGAAGGAATAACTTAGGAAGAAACGTTTGAACTGGACACGACACACACTGAGAAAAGTACCCAACTGCGTCACAAGACAAGCCTTCACATGCAATCCTCAAGGCCAAAGAAGGAGAAGAAAAACACCGAAGAACATATTACTCCGGGAAATGGAGATAGACATCACTAAAATGAACAAGAGTTGAATGGGACTAGAAAAGCGGGCCCAGGACAGAGTGTGTCGGATAATGCTGGTCGTCCAACTATGCTATATTAGGAGTAACTGGGCGTAAGTGAAAGTAAGTAAATCTCATTAAAAGAAAGTTTTGGACAAAACTGATAACTTGTTTTAATATTTGATAATATTGATTACTAAAGTAGAAAGGAAATCAAGTATTTATTACACAATTAATAAACAAATTATCACATAAGTATTTCCATTGGTTTTTTCACTAACACATTGTATGTTAATTGCAAAAACCATATCAACATATCTGTTATGTCCTTGATCTGTTTGCCCACTTTTGGTGCCGAGGATACTTATCTCATCCAGATTTAAGACATTGGCGTGATAGGCTGACCGACCTAACCTTCGGGTCAGTGCGCGTGAGTTCGAAGTCGGGTAGAGAGAGAAGAAAACTGTTCAATCATTTGATTGTCTGACAAGCACGCAGATAAGAGAAGACAAGACAATTATGTTTAAAGCTCAGAATTATAGTAGAAAATAGGGTGCAAAATATTATGTTTAAATTGCAATAGCTTCGGAACAGAAAACAGAATGGCAAAGAATCATACATCGAACGAAAGCTCATGTACTTTAGAATAGATTAGGAACAAAAATAAAGTGTTTTACGAGCCTTGCATAAATTGAAATAACGTCCCGGAAAATACCTTTCGTAGTTTGTCAGGGCTTCTTGTTTCCCTGTTCACATCAATATCAATAGATCATTACGATAAAATAAAGATGAGAGCATGTATAAATCACGCGAACCCTAAAGGATTGATAAATGAGAAGAAATAATTTCTCAGAATGAGGCAATTCATATTTATGATTGGTTTATTTTTTAAAAATGTTATTCTTAGTACAAAGTAGTTGTTTACTTTCGTTTTATAAACGGTTCCGTTAATAAAACATTAGATTTCAATAGGGTTATTTTGCTAATCCATTAAAAGCGTATCTGAATGTTCTCAAACCTGGCAGTTGCCGATAAATACTTCCAAGTGTGTTATGATGCATATCGGTCATCGAGGTACAGATACAAACAAGATGTATAACACTGAGCTACCTGTCGTCCAGACACATAATGACTTAAGAGTCATCGTTATCCAAGACTTAAAGACTACTTCACACTGCTATGCGATAACCGAGAAAGGTTTTAGAACATCATGGTCAATACGTGGGGCATTTAGCTATGTCGACGCCGAAACGTTTTTCACTTTGTATGCAGTGTTCGTTCGTCCTAAACTTGAGTACTGCATACAAGTGGCTAGCCACTGCTTAAAAAAACAGTGAGCTTTTGGAAAAGGTTCAGAGAACAGCAACTAAGCTGATTCCCGGAATAGCGAAGCTTCCGTATGATGCTAGACTGGCCAAGATGAGCCTTTTCCCGTTGTCATATCGCAGAACTAGAGGCGACTTGATTACAGTCTACAAATTGCCTAATGATAAATTTGCACCTGATATACCTTCATTTTTCTTGTCTTCCAAAACAGAGAATTAACGAGGACACTACAAAAAAGTTCACAATCCCAGGACAAATTAATTGTCAGCTGATCATCGACTTTACCATCGAATCATCAACGAATATAATTGATAACCTGAGCACGTGGTTAAGGATCCATCCGTCGACTCTTTCAAAAGAAAGTTGAATCGGCTGAGAGACCATCATTACCAGAACTAACACATTCCAACAAGCCTCCTGTCATTTCCAAACTGAAACTTAATTGTTTTTACTTGTACATTCTTTGTAGTTGAGCAGTTTATAATTATGACAGTAAATACTTATATGTGTGTAAGCAGTCATGTAAATCGTTTATTGAGCTTGAGAAGTGCACGTTAGGTTTTTTTCACGTTATGTCAATAGCAAATATTTTCTAAGTGTTCAGTCTAGCAAAATTAATACATGGATTAGTAAATGTCATATGTCAACGACATTACAATCACGAGGCATGCTCTAACTTGGAATCCTCAAGGGAAGCGGAAAAGTAGAAGGCCAAGGAACACCATACGTCGGGAAATAGAAGCCGATATAAAAAGGATAAATAACAACTGGAGGAAGGAGCTGGAAAGGATTTCCAAGGATAGGGTTGGATGGAGAATGCTAATGAGCGGCCTATGCCTCTTTACGAGGAGTGACAGGCGTAAGTAAGTAAGTAATGACATTGCAAACGTTACTTATTTTAAAGTATGGAATGATATTTGAAAATCATCGGTCCCCTTTGTTAAGCATAATAGAGGAACAATAAAAAACTGCATGTACATTTTTCGTCGTGTGTGAATATTGTTCATTATAATATGAAACTTGGAATATCTTAATATTACAAAATTAACCATTTTTGACAAGCATTTGAAATATTGGTTGCATTAAGTGTAAAAGAACAAACCTACGTCGTCTTACGCAACAAAATGTCTATCTGAGTTATACAGATGAATATGAATAAGATCAACAGAATCAATTCACATTTAAATATACTGACGTTTAAATCCAATGTAATAAATAAACTGGTGAGTAAAATGTTTTTGTTACAGTAACTAAAGGTAATAGAGGTGCAAAAATAAATAAGGTGATTTATAATGAGTATCTATAAATAATATTGAAGGCCAAAATGTAACGACAAGACATACTTTATATGCACGTGTAGTTCTGGTTACAGCTTGTTTTATATTGCATGACCTTTGATCACGTTGATTATTTTAATCATCTTATGATAGTCACTAATATATAAAACTCACTATTCATTGAACAAACGAAAAAACGACATTTTTCACTGTATTGCACCAACGTCTTATAGATAACCCCAAGTATAACGGGATCCTTAACCCCACGCCTACTTGGTTTGATTTCTTTATTGACTGCCGAAACTAAATATTTAAAATTAACTCTTCCTTGTCGAATGATGTTCCCGTCAAAAGTCGTGTAATACGAATTGGTGTTTTAGGCGCTTTGCTCTTTTTTGTTTTCTTCAATGATATTTGTGACTATTTTTGTGTGGGTAAGCCCAATCTATGTGCAGATGATCTCTAAATAGTGTATTCACTTTTTCCTCATGAGCTTTCAGTGTGGCGTCGAGTCACGCTTGACTATGATCACCACTACAAGGAGTTTGCGTACCAGAACAGGCTAAGCCTCCGAGTGAACTCGAAGGCGATTGAAGGTTGTAGTGGGATGTATTTTTGGGCGACCTCGTGGTATCAAAAGAATACCGAGATCGTGCCAGGTTACAAGTGTGGTTACTGAGCGTAATCCAATTTGTGCTAGGTCACAACGAACATAAGAATGTATGTATTTTGGTAGAGTTAAACAAACGTGCTTATAATAATAATAATGGTTTCGATCACATCAATCTCGTTCTATTGATAAAATTTGGTCACTACAGAAGCCTCTCGCTACAAAGCGGTTTCGTTCGTGTGACTGATCGGCATACTTGCGATTGTATTACGAGAGGTTTGGTAGATCAGGAAGCGATCGTCGATCCTCGACTTGCCACCGTAGGTGTTTTACGTGAAACGGCACCAGAAGAAACGTGTTGTATTTATTGCTCGAGTTAGTGTACCACACCAGAGTAGTTTGTATTCAGGATCTGTAGATTGCATTTGTAGGGATGTATGTATGTCTTTGTTCAGAAGCTAAAATTTCATATTAAACGATGATGAAATCCGTATAATGTAGTGAGAAGACGAAGATTATCAGAACTATGTGATATATTGTTGCAATACACTGCGAGCAATCTTACCACGCATATCCTTGTTAAGAATTTTTACAAATAAAAATAAAACGTTTACTAGACTGGAAATTGGGTTAAGAGGAGTCAAGGATAATAATAGACGTAATAGTACTAATGTGAACACAATTTGATTTCTAATCACTCTGGATGATAAATCCATATTTATCAGTGTAGGTTTACGATGAGAACAAACCGTTTTTGAATACACAAAGGCGTTTCGAATTTTTTATGACTAATGTTTTAACAAACCGTAGTATACGACGTTCTACAATTTTATACAACATCACACCAGCCGTGTCATTATCAATCTTATGGCTTGTTTCGATTATAATGAGTTGTGCTGCGTAATACAACTTGTTAATGATTGATTTATGCTTTTGTTGCAATAAAAGGCTATTTCACTCACCTCTAAAGGATAAGGTGATTTAGAAAGGCTTTTTTATATCAAGACTGTAACAGGTTTAACTGTATCATGACCATTCCATCTATTCAACAATTTCAGAGGATAGCCGATTTCTGTTAATGTTTTTATTGAGGAACTTAACATTACCTTCATGGCGTGATTTGTACAAATGCCATTAAGCCTGTTGAGTAGGCACGTTATCAAACCCCGTTTGCACTGAACGAGGCAATAACTACAATAACTAAATTATTGTTCTGTCCTTGTATGTTTTCCCAATATGAAATAGTTTGACAGAATGTATTTATTGAGATAAAATAGAAATATGACAGTGTTACTTGTAACTTCCAAACAAAGTAGTTTGTGTTACTTTGATTTTAACCAGTCAAGTCAAAACAATGCTCCACTGCCAATTGTTTAACAGTTTATTACAGACAACACGTGAGCACACATTTTCAACTAAAATTCAACCAATTACTTATTTCAGAGTATTGTAAAACAACATATCCAAGTGAGATTTCACCAAATGATAGGTGGAGTCAGGAATTCCAACCAACGAGGGAAGCATAATAATCTATGTTCTTAATAGCTATAACAATATTGAATTAAGATGAGTTCATCTACTACCATTATTGGTTATCAATGTACATTGAATCAAAAAGAAACAACCAAACACTTCAAAACTCTATATAAATCTGAAAAGTTTTTTTATTGTTTTAAATTTGATTTACTCATTTGAACAAGATGCTGAGGTGAGTATTGACTGAACACACAAAGAAAATGAATTGATCCCATAAAGTGAAATTCAGTTCAATGAGATAATATTGTTTACTTCATTTAAATCATTGTAGATACAATTCTGCATCATTTAGCTTATTCATATCACTTTATTTGATCGTTGTATGGTTCTCTTCTGAATTCCTCAAATGTCAAGATATCTGTACAAAATGTCACTTAAACAGCTTAAAAGAAACAATTTTTCAAAATGATTCATATCGAATTGTAAGTCAATAATCAGATTCTAATAGACATACTCAGTCTTTTCACCATAATTATTTAATGAGAATTCGTCGTAATCAATCATATCCACTTGTAAAAGATAGTCCTAATATATTCACTGCACCTCAAGTGAGTTGACTACATTTTGTGGTGGAGGTACTTATTCAAATATTTACGTCTGTTTAGTATGTTGCCTTGAACTTCCCGTTTAAATATTACGATCGCCATGTGAATGACCTTCTTATTCATCGTTATGGTAAGTCAATAATTTTTTCACTTTTTATTGGAACTAAAACGGTTACTAAGTATTCTTGGTCAGATTTCTGTTCAAAAATCAAAGTTGATTCCATTTTTTTTTGATAGAGTTTTGTTCTCTGAGCTGGATGGTTTAGTTTTGGAGCTTTCATTGTTCTTCTGGACGACATCATAATGAGCACAAACTTTCGGTAGAAGTGAAGTGGTGGAATTTCTCCATATGCGTTTCACATATTGTTCTGTACACCTTGATGTTAATTGGTTTTTATTGACCTAAAATTTTTTATTGTTTACTTCTTTGTTTTGGTTGTGTCTTCTATTGGTTTGATTATTGTCCCTATACTTGTGCATGATTTTTCTGATTGGTTGATAAATTCGATTGATTTCAATATGCTTGTTGATTGCTGATTGACCTGAGTGCCAAGCTTCAAAAATTCTCCAGTGTTTTTGAAATTTTCTCTGCCCAATGTTTCCACATTTTTCCGATCGAATGAGTGTACGCAGTCGTCCACGTGTATTGACATAAGTGAGGAAATATCATGGCGTTTGACTGCTAATTGATGTTTATGTAGACGAAGGAGAAGAGGGCGTCCGCTTTGTCAGATTTCTTTAGTGAATCAGTTTTATGCTTCTTTTTTTAACATCCTGATAATTCTTGCCAAATTGAACGCTATATTCGTTTCCTAAGCTATTCACATAACCCTCAAAGCTAGAACTGTACAACGATCTGAACACGAGAGAGAAGTCGCAAAGTATGCAAGATGTACTTTACTCCAAGGTTCATTTCAATCCATAAAGAATGTAGGGTTTTAAAATATTTGAGATGTACTTGGTTGGCTTGAAGATTCTGGAATGCTACTAAACAAAGAAGCAGTATAGCAGTCATCCAATCAGAATCTCTACATGTAACGATTCACTTCCTGAGTATTTTTGACTAAAACGTTAAGTGAACGCTGATTGGACTAAACGCATCTTAGTGTTTCCTGATTTTTGCTTGTATTTTGCGAGAAATTTGCTGGATCACGCCAGTACATCCAAAACGTCGTCAATTATCTTTTCTTGTTCAAAGTTTAAATAGTGTTTGGTGCCTTTCAACAATCCGGATTCAGTCCATACAGTTCATTTAAGTTCATTTCAATGTCTTTTATTCATTCAACATAAGATGATCAATCATGTTGCTTGTTTCTATTAAGGAAATGAAGGTTTAATAAATATATTCAGCGAAAAATACATTGGAAGAATTTCAAATCGGTTAAAAGATATAACGAAATTGATATTTGAAGTTTTGAATGAAAGTAAGATTTGTTTTATTTAGTTTTAGTTCGTTTTGTATCCTTCCATCACATTCATTTTGCATAAATGATATCTCACCGACATGACACTTCTTGGTAGATCAAATGAATCATTCTGCTCATATGTGAAACAATAAGCTGTGTTATGAGTGAAATGAGTTTGGATTATTGAAGCCTATGAACTATCAAGATATAGTAGATACCCTCCAGTACCTTTCTAGCATCTCCAGGACTCCTATAGATTCAATATCTTTTGAGCTACTGTCTGTGACCATTGAATATTCAACTTTGTCACTTTGTAATCATATTTGTATGATTATAATCTTCAAATTCTGATACAATTGATCAATAAACAACGATGAATAGTCTACAAGAACAAGATGGGCGAGACTCTAATTCGTGGACGAGCCAATCAGAAGCGTTTTAACGACTTCAAGATTAAGGCGCCTAATTCAGTGCTTACTGCTAACGTACAATCAGTTCACAGGGAATCTTGTACACAACGCGATAATTGAGCGGCTATTGCAAATGAAAAGTCGAGACTATAATTTGTGTACGAGACAATCAGGTATGAGTTATTAGATCTCGGATTTTAACGTTAAAGCCTTTCAAGCTTTCGGCTAAATAAATTTCTGGCATTATAGCTGATGTCATTTTGTGATGAAAACCCCATACATAATTCCTAACTAATGTGAATTACGACAATTATCGCGAACTGGATAATAAAAGCACTATCGACACCGGCTGCAGCCAGGTACTACAATTCAAATGGATGTTTGGAGAGCGTACAGACTCTTATATAGGCATGGTTGTGTGCATCGTGTCGTTGTCCAAAAGTATCATTTCGTGCACTCAACAACCGGAGTGCACATAAACAGAATTGAAGCTATGTGTTCGAGGCTGAGATAGTTTTTGAAACTTTATCATGACTCCAGATGCTGACTATTCTGTAGCCATATGGATGATTTCCTCTACTACATGCATTAGGATTTTAGAACCTCTGAACCTCTTTCTAACCTTAACAAGTTTTAGAGTCACGTATAAGAAAGAAGTGTGTTCGCTTTATTTCCTTGGTTTTGTATAACATATTTTAATTCTATACTGACTGTTTGCTGATTGCCTAATATTTCTCAAAGTCACTTAAGATTCGTTCAAAGGTCGTCCATAAATTAGAGTCCCGCCGTGAAGAATAACGGGATTTCAGAAAACGATTTCGTATGAGAATTTTTGGATAGATATTAAAGATATTACTCAGTCTAAAGCTCCTAGAATAAGTTTTACGAGTGTGAAGTATTCTTCTCAATTCACGGAATTGAAACGTTTTCCATATCTCTGAAATGATAAAATTCTTTGAAATGTCTTCAAAAGAGATGATTAGGCATTTCATTACACCAATTCATTGAAATCTAGGAATGCAATCATGATTTATATGAAAAGGTAGTCGATGTTAAGACGTTCATCGATTGAAAGGGAAAGATATTCATTATGCAGATATTTAAACATGTATTTGGATCTTCATTATTTCAGAAGGATTATTGGTTGTCAAATCGTATTTTGTGAAAACAGTTAATGGTACAGGTGAGTAAACGCTGAATGATCTTTTAAGTACACGTGTGAAATGTTTTTAATAACACCTTCAATCCAAACAAACCAAGTCATTCAAAAATAGACAACAGAAAGAAGGTGCTACTATTCTGAGAAATGAGTGTAGAATAATATGTGAGATCCATCATGATCTTGAAAAGACTAGATTTGACGACTAATAAATAGAACATCAAGGATAAACGAAGTCAAAATCTTATATCACTTCACGGAAAACGAATGTAGAGATTCCTTTACGTTTACAAGCTTCAATGGAACTTGACGATTGGTCTGTATTTCAAAATAAGTGATTTGTGTTGTGTTGGTCAAAGAGCCATTTCTGCACATAACACATCCATTCGTCGCATAATCATTCACCTTACAAAAATCTTAAACACAACCTATCTGAAGCTATTCGTTTCTCATTTATAACAAATAAACACTATGGTCAAAGTCCGTCGGCGATTAAAATTTCTGTATGTTACGCAACCAATTGAATTTTCAAGTTACATTTGTAAGCAAACAATCCTCAACTCATGTTATATGTACTAAGAATTGAACTTTTCAAAGGATGTGATAGAAAATATTACGTACATGTGAATACAACGCCGTTTGACAATTGATTTAATAGGTGCATGCACAGTTTTTTCATATGACGTTCAATTGAACGTATTTATTGAGAATTCAACTGAAGAAAGCATTCGAGTCGACACGATAATTATCCACTGAAATCTGATCACTTTGTGAGTATGCTTATATGATATTTCTTCTAATAATACCTTGATCAATATTTATCTCTCAAATTTTAAGTACCGATAGTCTTCTTATTGTAGAGGTTACAGCCAAGATAACCAATCTGATACACCCGAATGGGAAGATATCTTTCTACTATGATAACGTAAGTTGCACAATTGAATAGAAATATAGTTTTGTTTCAGATACTTCAGATTTTTCTAGTATTTCATCCTAATCAATACTGTCAAATGTATTTGGTTACATTGAACACGGTGGAATGAGATCAACATTTTGAAATGTGCAGACAGACTATTTGACACAATTGGTAATCCGTTAATGGCACACTTTATTCAAGCACTTAATGAAATCAGTGAATAATTAGATGTTAAGTGCTCTTAAAAGAAACAATGATGTGTTTGTGCCAAATATTATCAGTGTGCAGTAGAGAACTGTACGGAAAACGTCGTAGTTTGTTAAGCATTATTTCACCTTCTGAAGGTCGACTGTTTGGATAGTTCACTGTTGAATATTCCAAGCTCACCATTCTTTTAGTTGTCTCAATCACATTTTATTTTAACAGACGTATTTATCTAACAGTGTGTCGCCAATTTTCATGATAGAGAGACTGACAACTGCAGTATTTCAGAACACCTATGTAGACTAGCTGCATCATACTCCTAAGGAAACTGAAAAAATCAGTATGCTTACTGTAAGTAAGATACGGTGTCTTTGAATAAGATAATTTGAATGATTACACATTAGTTTAACGAATAATTAATTTTGATGTGACAGGGTATGTGTCATCAAATCTTCACTCGACCTTCAAACACGTTTTTCTAGATCCCCACGGAAATCAAAGAAAGCGAGCAGGAATCGAAAATCAGTGCTGATATAAAGTGTGAAACACGTAAGGAACATTTCAACGAATTTTGTAAATATTGTAATTTGCGGTGGCATACATCATCAACCATCGGTTTTCCGAGCCTACATTAACCGGATATCTTGAACAAAACAACTAAGGTTTATGAATGACTTTATCGCAAAAGTGTCGATGAATATTCAGAGACAGATAACATTTACGTTACCGATTGATAGGTCAAGACAAGGACATATGAATAACGATATTAAGCACACAATATATTTACTCATTTATTCATTCACAGTACGACAGTCACACATGTAGTCCTCAGTCATATCTTCACAAAATCCAAAAGTAAGTGTGTTTTGCATGAAGCACAAATAAGTGAATGATACATGGAAATGGTGTTCCCTTTGTAAAATGTTCATTTACATATTCATATATTATTGAAAGATGAAGCTGAGTTTCAACACAAGCATCGAGTGTAAGTGGTTAGGTGTGATACAGTGTTTAATGATCGAATGTGAGTACATGCACCAAATGTTTGGTCAACTGGTACATGTTGATTGTTTGAATTGCATTAGAGTCTTTAAGCAGTGAAGATAATTTCCGTTTTTGTGTTGCTTTTTTGAATCTCAACATTGAAGTTTAAGACTGCGATTGATCAGTGTTGTGTTGATAAGTGTGCATCCCATTAGGATTGTTCCGATGTTGCTTTAAATCACAAGCATTGTGAGCAAAGATAGATGGTGACTAGCATTAGAATCAATTTCGGTTTCAAATATCGATGATAAGATGCAATAAATATTGCGAAAATGAATCAGTACTTCACGTTGTTGTATGAGCTAGTGTATATCTGGACTAAGTAGCTGAGTGGACAAAGGGATGGCGTTTGAAGTGATTGGCGCTGCGTTTCAGTTTAAGAATGAACATTTACTCTGAGATCCCGGTATATCCAGCTAAAATGCCCAAATGATAGCAAACTGTCACGTGTTAATGATTGCACTCCTAACCATCATTCGTCTTTGGTTTGTAAATACTATATATTGCCTTGTAGGGCCAGTGAAATGTAACTAAGCCCTAGCCGAATCATCAGGCAGTTGAGTCACTGAATATCGAACAGATTATCGATCACTGCCTAGGTCAAGGACAACCAACGCGCACTAGCTAGTCGTACGCAATAGAATAAGTAGATAAGCGGATTAAGGGACGACGTCTAATGTGTATGGTGCTGCGTTTCAGTTTAACAGTGAAAACTAACTCTGAGATTCCGGTATAACTAGCTAAATGCACTGCTAACCATCATTCTTCCTTGGTTTGTTATTACTGTATATTGCCTAATTGTGTTTTGTAATGTTAATTAACCTGTAACAATTTTGAAGTATTTTTGCAGATGCCGTACTGAATTCCTTGTAAAATAACTTTGAAATTCATCTATCTCTTTTATTACTCAACGGTTAAAAATTGATCAGTTCCGAATTTCAGAGCAAAGGGAACCATAATTTTAGGGATGTTTAATGCTAACCAATGATCCCATATGAAGAAGTTTTCAGTTTCTTATTTAGAGTGCTCTTTACTTGGTGCAAACAACTTGTTATACTTACAAAAGTAATTAAGTTTTTAAGTGTCTTTTTGTGTTCAACTTATCATACCAGATAATGTGTCAGATGAAATATATGTTCCTGGTGAGTGGATCAAACCTGGAACGTTGGTGGAGTATGAAGCTTTTGGGAGTATGTTAAACTTTATTTATTCTGCACTAACTATTTTCATACTTGCAGACATCAATTTTGTCTCATCAAATTGAAAATTCTATATGTACTTTTGATCAAATGACTCTTCATTAACAACTAATAACTACACTTTAATTCACTAATGAATATTAAATATAATAAACGCCACATTTTTAATCAATATTGAAGGCTTCATATCGATGGAACTTACCTTGGCACATAGACTCAAAACGATAGATGAAATGATAATAATCATGAAAACGACTAAGTGTAAGTGACTCGTTTGCGCACTGACGAGGAAGCGTCCGTTTTATTTTGAGACACGTGATATCGAATAAACCTGCGGCATTGAAGTTGCGAAAACACACCGTAAAAGTTAAATCGATTGACCGATTTCCAAATTTTGTGCTTTGTCATGCAAATCTAATGAACTGAACATGTCGACAAGCCATATTTTCAAATTATAATTTATCTCAGCTAGTTTCAGAACTATGGAATTCCTAAGAAGATAGTTAACATCATACGGACTACTCGTGATGTATTAAAATGAAAAATAGTGCATGGAAAACAGCTCACAGACTCGTTTAAAACAAATTCCTGCGCCACGCAAGGTCGCCTTTTCTCACCCTTCGTCCTTCTCCTGGTGATCGCCTGGATCGTACAGACGTCAACATCTGGGGGAAAACATGGGATACAGTGGAAAGCTAGAATGCAGTTCGACGATATAGACTTCGCAGATGATCCGACTCTACTGCCACACACGCAACAACAAATGCAGGAGAAAACGATCAGTATAGCAGCAGTCTCAGCAGTAGTAGGTCTCAACATACACGAAGGTAAAAGCAATATTCTCCGAAGCAACACAGCACGCAACTATGGAGTCACACATGACGGAGAAGCTATGGAGGCTGTAAAACCCTTAACATATCAAAGCATCATCATTGGTGAACACGGCGGATCTGATGCACATGTAGATGTGGGAATCTGTAAAGCAAGAGCAACATATCTACATATGAAGAACATCTGAAATTCAAGAGAACTTTCAACCGACACGAAGGTAAGACGTTTTCATAGAAATATCAAGATAGTTCTACCGTGTGAGGCGGAAACTTGGAGAACTACGAAAGCCATCATCCAGAAGATACAAGTGTTTACTTAAAGATGGCGAACTTACTTTGGATCCTTTGTCTAGACATTATCGGCATTAAGCTACTGTGGGAGAGAAGAAATCAGATTCCAACGGAGAAAGAAATCAGGAAGAACTGCTGGAAGTGAATAGAGCACATATTGAGCAAAGCTCGCAACTGCGTCACAAGGCAAGCCTTAACTTGAAATATTCAGAGACAAAGGAGAAGAATTAGACCGAAGAAAACATTTCGCTGAGAAATGGAGACAGAAATGAGAAGGATGAACAACAATTGGATAGAAGTAGAATAAAAGGCGTAGTCAGAGTGGGTCAGAGAATGCTGATCGACGGACTATGTTCCATTCGGGTTAACAGGAGTAAGCATGTAAGTAGATAAGTAAGTTACAGAACTGATGTCACTGTGTGAAAATGCATTTTTTCCCATGAACATGTACATTGAGTAACTACGAACAAATTTTGGTTCACCACGTGTTAGACCTTTGAAATAACATTTCGACTAGTGAGAGAATGATTCCATGATCTAATGGTAAGATCACCTCTAATATCCGTCGAATAAAATATTACTTTTATCATCGATGAACTTTTGTTGATCCAACTGATCTGATGTAATGACGCACGGCGTGTAGACCAGAATGTGGCAACATGCATCGATATCTTTAGTCATAGCAATTAGACTGAAATCTTATCAAGAAAAATATAGTTCCTGTTTGAGAAAACACCATGACACTTCCTCTATTGTTCCAATGAGTTAACAAAATTGAAAATGAATGTTTAGTCAAAAAACAACTGACTTTCTTAAACTGATTTCAATCAGAAAACTGATTGCACGAAAAGAAACTGTACAACCATCAAACGTCCAATGCCGTACGCTTTACTGAACACAGTGACAGCAGTGTGTGTATTTTAAGCGTTCTGGCACGAGACTGAGGGCCCTGGGTCGGAATCCCGCGAACAGGATCGTGGATGCGAACTGCTGATGAGGAGTCCCACAATAGGACGAAACGACCGTCCAGTGCTTCCAGGTTTTCAATGGTGGTCTAACATTAATCGGTTCATGATCTCAATCAAAAGTGTGTGTACATGTCTGAATGTAAGCAGTTTATTGAAATTCATCAAATTTACCTGTCGTAATACATTGCTCATGCTTGACATTTGAAGTAGTTTCATTCAATTGAAATACAATGTTGTGAAACATATTTTAAATTGAAAGCATACTTAATACTGTGTCGTGATTCGCGGTGAAAATGTCCCGGTGAATTAAATAGTTCAAAATCATAATTGTATCATTGAGTTATTGTTATATGTTTTTATAATTCACTTATCTTTTGTTTGATAACTTGACATTAAATCACCGTATTCTTTTCATAGAGATTTGTCCAAAATACAATTCGATAAAAAAATGCAAAAAAGCAACAACATCAAATATAACATGTATTTGGTGTGAAAAAGCCAACAAATGCATTGAAAGTAATGATCAGAATACTCATAAATTGAAAGTTGATGATTGCTATGTTGAGGTAAGTAATTGTATTATTTCACGGGTTGTTTACAATATCACCAAATTCCGTAATCTGAGAAAATGGTTTTAACTGAAAAAAAGGTGTTTTTACCAATATGAACTGATGTGTGTTCCTTCAGTAACTAAACTAAAGCTTTATATACCTTGACGATACCTTATCATATAAGAGCAAATTGTTTTCTTTTTCATGGACACGGTAAACAATGGATCAAAGCGTCGCCTATCACCGGGGCCTGGAAGTATGATAGTTATCCGGTTCATTGAATGTGTCGTTCTTTCAGATGTCCGACATAAATCCGTAGATCTATGTGAATTTTTACAAAATACCGATGGAACCAGTTTGAGTGAAGTAGCTTAACCTGTTGAGAATTGAATCTCATGCACTGATATTTGGTGGGAGTTTATAGATTCTCATTCCTGAGGTCATGAACAAGGGTTTCTTATTCTGTGTTGCGAAACACGTAATGTTTGTAAGGAGTGCTTCAATGAGACAATAAATTATAAGTTTACTAGTATAGGGGTTGCGGAGATTATTACGTTTTTGATTGAGATCATGAAAAGATTGATTTTAGACCACCTCTGAAAACCTGGAAGCACTGGACGGCCGTTTCGTTCTGTTGTGAGACTCCTCAGCCGCACGCGTCTTGCGACCGGGATCGTTGATGCTTCTATGTTTCCAAAGGTGGTCCAACATTAATCGGTTCATGATTTCAATCAAAAACTTATTAATCTCCACAAACCCTGTACGAGTAATCAACATGTGCTCACCAGAAACTAGCTTCGTGAGGGGATTCTCGGAGTTCTAGTGAGAAGCCGTGACCGGTAGAGCTAATGCATATCGCATAAAGACAAGTATCTACCTCAGTACAATGCAAGATGTTCGCGCAATTTCGTGGATTGATTGATGTTAGATACTATCACCAATGGATGCCCGCTCAACTGTCCAGTAGATTAAGCATTCGTGAGCGGGAATGAAGGCCTTCTGTTCGAATCCCGCGAGCGGGATCGTGGATGCGCACTGCTGAGAAGTCCTACAATAGATAAAACGGCCCTCCAGTGCTTCCAGATTTCCAAAGGTGGTCTAACATCTATCGGCTCATGATCTCAATCAAAATTAAAAGTTTATTTATTTATGTTCAAATTGTGATTAGATAAGACATCCAGAATACAATTTTCATCACAAAATGAGTCGTCAATAAGTTGTAGGATGGTGTATATTTCTTGCACTGATTCTTGAATCGGTAGTAGATGTTCTAAATGATTATACAAATGCAGATTTTGTAACTATTTGTGGAATTCTCTCCTGATCATTTTTACTGAAACTATCGTATAATGATGATGATGTTTAGTATTCAATGCCACCGTTTTGTTTATTCAGGAGAGTTTGGATGTTAACGATTTGAGTGCACCAACTCCCATCAAACATGATGAAAAAACATTGAAGATCACCGAATTTCAGTTTGCAGAAAAGCTCAAGAAAATTTTCGAAGAAACTGCTCAACATTTGGTAAATATTGGTTATTTAGTAATAAATGCTACTTATTTTTCTCCCTTCAGACTATGACTGTCAATACAACCGTAGGGAATATACAGAACAAATTATATCTGTACTTGTACATTTTGATTATTTTAGTCGTCTATCCAGTTGTTATATATATCGGTTGTATAATTTGGAGATGGCTCCATTACAGTACTGATTGATTCTCAGACCAAGTTGTATTTATCGAGTATTTTAATAGAAAAGTTTAGATTTTATTATTCGTTTGAACAATTTTTCAATGGAATTATGTACATTCGTATTCTTGTTTATGTAATAACTGATGTACTCTTGTTGATAAAATAATAAACATGACTTTCAATATTTGTATAATTGTCTTCATTCATTAGACACTAACTTGTTCTACGAAAGTTCCACAGTATTTGACATTTAAATTAGTAGTACGTATATACGTGATTTCGTAATCATTGCAACGAATAATGAGTCCGTTGTCAATGTTCGATTCGATGACGTCTCACTACTAAAATACAGAATTTCGAATTTACAACGGTCATTGATTTAGAGTGATTTGTTATATTACCTTATCAATACACAATTAGATACTTCCATCATTTGATACTTGATAATTCAAAGTTTACTAAAAGTTAGGTGACAAACTATTATTAACTTGATGTCATCAAAATTAATTATGATTTCTTCCATGATTCTATAGTTGTCATGGTCAGTTGTTTTAATCAAAACTTACTCTTTAGAAAAGCCTAACATGAAGTAGTCTCCTTCAGGTTGTCAATTATTTCATTCGAATGTTGATCTTTAGAAAAGACTGAAATAAAGTCGTCATAATCAGTTTAACGAAAGATTTTGATGCTTTGATTGCAGAGTTGATATCTGCATGTAATAAATGCTGTCGAGGGATGAATTTCGGCATTGCACATTGAATTTCAGTTTTCTGGTACACATATACTTCACAGTTGAACTTGAAGATGTTTCTCGTCACCATCATAATTCTAAAACGTTCTGTAAAGATGACTTAAAAGACATTTTTCTACAGATTCACAGAGTTAAAATTTTATCAGTTTTGTCGACGATCGCGATTCTTTTTGGTCTATCAAAACAAATTAACTTGAAATTTGGTTTTATGTAGTGCATCAGCGATACTTGAGAAAAGGATGAAGAGGACAGTCAGTTACCTTACAGCTTTTGAAGTTTGCAAAGATTTCAATATATGCGTTAAGCGTGAAATATTGTTTGATCAGAGATATATTGCTGTCTTGAGTCATTTGATTGAGATAAAATATGGCGTAAACCAATGTACGTGATCAGATTGTGTATTTGATCTCGAAAGTCTAGAACATTTTGTTCTAGTTTATTATTTTGGAATCGACATAAAGTGACTAGCTTTATTTGTAGACGTTGTTGAATATTGTTACCGTTTTTTACCGATTTTAACAAGAGCCTTGCTTGATAAATCCACTGAAAATGTTTTAAAGTGATGGAGTACTTTGTGCAATCTTTGCTTTTCACCTTGAACGTTGTTGTGGTTTCGAGTGTATAATCGATAATTTACATGTAATCCAATAGGAGTCAAGTAATGTTACAATTACAAAAATAAGACTGACATGAACAAATATCGGACCACAAATCCCATTTCATTTATCTCTAGGATTAGGGAAAAAAGTTGCGAGTGACAAACTCTCCGGCTATTAACTCGTTGAAAAATTTATCAGATTCTGAACATGGATTTTTAAAAATCGCTCTTGTATGACGTGTTACTTTCACTAATATAAATCAGTCTTCACCCGACGAAACCATGCATGTCTAGTCTGAGTGCTATACATTGATATTTCAAAAGCCTTAGACATGGTTATCCACCAACTTCTTATAGATAACCTCAAGTGTTAGGGATCCTTAACCCCACGCCTACTTGGTTTGATTTCTTTATTAACTGCCGAAACTAAATATTTAAAATTAACTCTTCCTTGTCGAATGATGTTCCCGTCAAAAGTCGTGTAATACGAATTGGTGTTTTAGGCGCTTTGCTCTTTTTTGTTTTCTTCAATGATATTTGTGACTATTTTTGTGTGGGTAAGCCCAATCTATGTGCAGATGATCTCTAAATAGTGTATTCACTTTTTCCTCATGAGCTTTCAGTGTGGCGTCGAGTCACGCTTGACTATGATCACCACTACAAGGAGTTTGCGTACCAGAACAGGCTAAGCCTCCGAGTGAACCCGAAGGCGATTGAAGGTTGTAGTGGGATGTATTTTTGAGCGACCTCGTGGTATCAAAAGAATACCGAGATCGTGCCAGGTTACAAGTGTGGTTACTGAGCGTAATCCAATTTGTGCTAGGTCACAACGAACATAAGAATGTATGTATTTTGGTAGAGTTAAACAAACGTGTACAGTAAAACAATCACTGGCACATTTGCTTATAATAATAATAATAATAATAATAATAATAATAATAATAATAATAATAATAATAATAATAGTTTCGATCACATCAATCTCGTTCTCTTGATAAAAGTTGGTCACTACGTTTGTAAACTCATGGCATGAATTCAGAATGCATATGCATTAATTACAAATTGAACTCTTAATCTGAGTTGATATAACTGTTGTCTTATTGAAATGTATATGAAAATGATACTTCTTTTTCCCACACGGTTACACAGATTTATCAGTTGCATGACTGACGTTTGGTCATAAATTGGCGACTTTTGCTACGGTGCATTCCGTCGATATGTAACAATCAACAATTTCGTTGATCTACATAAAATACCTAACAATTAGTAACTTGTGGATAAATGTAGTTATTAGTATTGACGATTAATTCAGTAGAGAACGATGAAGAATACCATACTACCTGTGTACTTGCATTTTCACCCTCCCTTCTTGAATAAAACATTCTTCTCCCATACATTTGATGGTGTCACAAATGTTGTTGTTCAAAAAATAAGTATTTCCGAGTTCTTCGCACTTGTGGATATTGAATACATCAAATAAATGACGTACTCAAATCTCCGGTTCACTTTTACAACTAAATAAGTCAATATTTGCAACTATTTGTATTACTGCATTGTTTTTGTTAAAGACTGTAATTGTTCATTCTCTACTAACATTTGTACATTCTAGGCTTTTGCCTCCACATCAAAAACTTGAACAAGTCAAAACTCAGTAGTTCTGTGAATTATTAGTCGGATATTCGAAGAGAAAATGCTCAGTGAATCCATCAGTAATAGCATATAATTGTGTCCAGCTAACGAATCTGAAATATGAGGAAACCTAATTCCCGTGTTCTACCATTATTCACTTTGCAAACCGAAATAACTTTCATGTTTAAGACCTATTTGTGTATATAAATTTCAAAACTGAATGAACTACTATGGCTGTCTAAACTTGACTAGATCGACATTTCAATCCATATGTATATTGAATGTTCAATGTGTATTCAATAAATCTAAAATGATTTATCTTACTTACCTGAACAATCAAAATGTTTCATTAAATATAAGATTTAAATTTTTTCAGGGTACTTTTGCTTATTCTTTATCCAGTAGTAAAGAAACTTTGAGTTTAGGATAATAGTGTGAAAGGTGAATAAAATCAGACATGGTAACCTGGATAGACAGTCCAAGTTGAATGTATAATGAGGCCTCTTTTTTCATTATGAGCAGTAGGATTAGGCACTATATGGAATGATCCGGCTGTTCCCATTTGTCAGCAGTTCGAAAAGCCATTTTGTCCTATTTTCATATGGAATAGGTTGTTGTCGAAAATGTCATGAACTGCCATTGCCAAATTAATTTGAAGTGTATCCAGTTGTACGAGATTATGATAAGGTTTCTTTGTGTATATCAGATATTTTGTTCGAGTCAAGATTTCGCGAGATGACTCTCCACTATAGAATGCATCAGAACGAAATATACCAATTTAAAGGCACAGTTCTTCATTGACATATATAAGAGTTTTTCTTTTCAGCGAATGGAAGTATTTCGATGTGTGTTGGTTCTTTCTTAATATACTTTAACTTTGTGTTGTTTTAAAATTCTTTGGAATTCTTCTGCTGTACCTTGGTGATATGATAAAACTGCAGTATCAATCCACTCGAATTATTATGTAGCAGTGAAACGTCCCGCATTATTATGTTTCTATCGATCTTCATGAAAAATTAATAGATTGTAAAGTGTCGATAACTTGCTTTCGTTTATTTTGTTTGCCCTCATCACATGTGATAAATCTTGTCAGGTTTTTTAAGGAAATTTAAGATTAAAGCGATCATTGAACTGACATCATAAGAATGGAAATAAAGTTTGTTCGTGTTGATTAACTACGTTGTTTGAATCAAGTAGTGAGTTTTTGTGATGAATTGATGACACGTAAATGGACAATTTATATATGCATTTAAACTACAAAAATATTTTATCAAGGATACACCAAATATAAATGCCGGAATATTGCCCGAACACACAGACCGAAGCAGGTGGTTTTCTTAGGAGGCCACACCCCGAAAACTTCACCCAAATATCTAATGCACAGTTCAGAATTGCGACGTTATGCAACACCCTGTACATGAGAATGCAATGATGAGATCTTCCCTGGCACTGGATTTTTACGCGTGGCCATGTGAGTGCATTACGAGTAAGAATGCTGACTCCCTACACCCTCGAATGTATCAAGGCATTTCGGGGCTAGAATATCGTGTGTGAATACTGTTACGTGTTCGATTTATCTCAAAGTAGTTATTTGTAGTTTTGTCCTAATAATTAAATAAGCTGTTTTAAACAAACGGAATCAAGGTGATTTCTACTGAAGTTACGACATCGAGCGCCAGCTGGTATTTTCGAACGCTTTAAATTCCTTCTCAAAATTCAAATTATCTGTTGCTAACTATTGCAGTTATTTTTCCAACTCTTTTCATTCCGTTAACAATCAGTGCTCACGATTGTTGTAGAGAAATTTCGCCTATCTACATTTAAGCTGACTTTGCTAGTCTTGTGTTTAGAACTGGATGGGATCAGTTTTTGAAAACTGATGAGTCCAGCAGACGCCGTATTAACAATAGAACCGAATTCCAATAGATGCCAAAGTTTATTCGCAATTTACAAATAGTCGACTCAAATGTCGTTCTAACAACAATAATTATAACAATTACAAAACAAATTTTCAATTTTGTAGGTTCTCGGAGCAAAAACTCACAAATACCAAACCAATGACAAAGAGAAACCAAGATGTCCAAAAATAATGATCTAGACAAACAAGTTCAGAAGCTAAGTAAAACAAATACATCCAAAAACACGGTAAAATTATTGATGTACAATAAAATGGTTTTAATCAGCCAAATGTCTACAGTCCTCCCGTAACAATTGTCGCTCAGTTGTTGTAGCCTCAGAACGTTCATACTGAAATAGACAATTTAACACGATCTCCAACACTCGATTATCCACAATAAACTTCCTGTTGAAAAATCTACTGTTTATTTTCATAAAATTGTCAACCATAGTCGACATAAAATAGTTGCCACAGACTATTGCCATTGAGTTCATTTCAGTTGATGACCATATAAACGACATATGGCCGTCAAGCATAGATGACGACAAACATCAGTAGGATAACGTTAGCATTTCTGTAAGACATTTAAGTGTTTCGACTTCTATTGCTGTTAGTTATAACCAGACACCTTATTATGAGAACTGTCAAGAAAAACTACACTCTTTTGCCAAAAATATAAAGAAACCAACTTCAATCAGCCATAGAGTAACTCTACACACTAAACGTCAAGTTTAATTTGATTACAAATGTTCAATATCCAGTTCCTCTACTGAACTGTAACTAACAACAATAACCATCTCTACCATATTGACTTCCGAAATTATTTGCACTTCAAATGTTTCAAGTGACGCTATTGTGTTCAATATGCAATATATTTTTTACCAACTTGTAGAAATGGATTTTCAGTATAGAGTTTTTGAAATTGCTGAGTTTTAAGTGAGATCATTCATCTACAAACATTAGGGCAACATTGGAAAGCTGAAAGCACTGTATGGACTTTTCTTTTTAGTATGGGACTTTTCGGATGAAGAGACATGAACCTAAGATCGACGGTCTGGCTCACAAACACACAGCCTCTTGACCGCTGAGGCGACATCTAACGATATTAGTGTCTAGATCATCACTGACCTTAATTGTGGATGTTCTAGCTCTTTAAAAATCTGGTTATGAACATTTGGGCCTCTCTTTGTGGATTTGTACATCTTGAAATCTGAGTGACTAAGTCTGTATCAGGGTTCGAAATTCATATACTACCAGGCGGAGGTTCGGTTTGTTTCTGTTTAACCAATGAACACACATTTTAGTGCAGGTTGATTAAAAGGAAAACATGTCATCATGAGATTCCAGTACCACGCATCAATTCGGATAACGAACATGTGTTGTGGAGAAAATCAAGACAAACTTATTTTGTAATTCGTTTTTGACACTATTTGCATTTTCTTCATTACTTCTCATACATTGCAAATTTGCTAATAGTGACTGTAAGATGGTTGTTCAAAATCGCACGACCTTGAATCCTTTCGTACTTTTGTTTCGAATCCTGCGTAGCACGACACACTAATAACCACTCATAAATACACTGTTACACAACTATGTGGCTCGTTCTGAATTGTCTGTTGTTATGATAATCAGGCTCAACTGTATTTACTCACTACATCTATAGATCACAGTTATATTTACATTATATTCTTTATTTGCATTCAGCTTGAATTTTAACAATTATTATTGGAATTATTAATTATTTATAATTGTGGATTATTACATCAAACACAACTCGAACACGCCACATTTATCTGATGAAATGGACGTTTACTTTGTTTGCCATATTGTTCATCTCATACGAATCGCAAGTTTATTATTCAACTAATATATTCTCCCAATAATCTTTGTAACGTTGATAGTCCTCCCTGAAATGCCCTCGCAACATTACCCAGCTCGTCATATGTCGGTGTAAGCACGGTCATTGGAATTATTAATTACTAAAATGCTCTCGCAACATTAAATTTCGTTGTAAGCACGGTCAACGCTATAATGGAATTCAGACTACCGGTGTATGTGGCAAATAACCCAAAGGACGGCTTTGCACAAGTATAGGCACAGTTAACATCTCAGGAAATCTTTTCACAAGCAACAAAATATACATTTGTAATGGGTGTCATCTCGTTCCAAACCTCCACTGACATCGGAGACTTGATTGACCAAGTACCGGAACTACAGCCAAACGATAAACCGAAAGCAGCAGTAATACATCGTCCATCAGACTCTGATGAAAACAGACTACACCAACTGTTGACAGCATATGGACTGCGAACTGGATAACCGTCTCATATAAATTAAATAAAGCTCCATTGAAACAAATGTGACTACAACGCTTACCACATAGTGTCAGAAATATTCTTGGTGTGTCGTGGAATTCAATGATTCTGGAAGATTTGGCACATATGGCCGACAAAATAATGGAGATCTATTCAAGTAGCCGAAGTGTAAAAATGATACGAACTGTTGGCAGAGCACAACCACATTACAACTACAGTTCACTGAAATGTTAAACAAGCTGGCATCATTACAGGCAACCAAAGAAATTGTTAAATGCAAGCGATCCAGGTAGATGTACAGAATGAAATCACTCTCAAACCAACGTTTTACATCATCGAAGCAGACCACAAGAATTTGTTGGTACCACCAGAAATACGATACAAAGGCGCGGCACTGCACAAAAGCATACACATTCACAACACCCAATAATAAAGATTAGGACAACGGACAGGCTAGACAATTATGATGCCGACTGTTCTTGCTACCCAACAATCCGTCTCTCATTACGTAAACAAGCATAAGAATATAAAAACATTTATTAAGACATTGTTCAATAATATAATATTATAATTAAATATAGAGTTTTCTAATAAAATACGAATAGAAAACGCTTGGTCAGAATAATAGAAGCAAGTTATAAGACGTCTTTGACTATCATAAATGACTTTTCTTCTTTTAAAACAGCAGTGCATAAATAACATAACCGATACAGACAACAATAAAGGATGTGACTTAAAGAATCACAATGCACTGAAATGATTTGTTCTGTTCTTTGCCATTATATATCTCGGTGATCATATTCTGACGAAAAAGAATACAAGAGCATTTATTACTAAATATCAAATACTTACCGAGTATTGTTCAGTTTCTTCGGTGGTTTCCTTGAGGTTTTCTGTAACCTGAACTGCAGTCATCCCCGAAGTCCTTTCAGTGTATTACACGGGTATTTGTGTGCTCAGATTGTTAACTTCAGAGCTTATCTGAATGAATCAATATCAAATATTACTATAATTAAATAACATTCACCATACATTAGTGTCAGAAGAGATGACAGGACAGTATGGAACATGAAGATGCACGATGTACATTCATGCAATCATTTAGGACATCTACCATCGATTCGACAATCAGTAAGTTGATTACACACTATCCTATAACTAATTTACGTCTCAATTGTAGTAGTATTCTGTATGTCACATCTAATCATAATCTAATTAAAAATCGATGAACTTATAATTGACGTCTTTCTTGAAGCAATTCATTCAAGTTACATATTTCTCAACACAGAATCAGAAATCTTTGTTCTGGACTTCAGCAATGAGAGTCTATAAACTGACATGATATACAATTTTAAACAGGTTACGGCTCTTCACTTTAGCTGCTTTCATCGATATATTGTAACAATCCACATAGATATACGGTTTCAAACACTGATGGCAAGCGACGCTTCGATCCTTTGTCCATTGCTACCACGAAAATAAAGCATTGTGCCTATATCTGACTAATTATTGTCAACTTGTACCAATCTTTAATTCGGTCACTGAGGAAAGAATACAAGTCAGTTCATATTCATAACAATAAAGTGTTCTTTCGAGCAAATCCATTTACTCGTAATGTGGAATTATGTGATATTGAAAATGATCTGTGAAGTTTAATAAGTACTCACTTCAACATGACAGTCATTCACTTGAATGCTATGAGTGTCCGGACCATTACTATCAATGCATATATGAGTTTTTTCACACCAAATACATGTTGTATTCGGTATTGTTGAGTTTTGGCATAGTTTAATTGAATTGTATTTTGAACAAGTTTCTGTGAAATGAATAATGTGATTTCATTCCGAGTTATCAAACAAAACAGAGGAGAATTACAAACCATGTAACAATAACTTAATTATCAAGTAATGATTTCTGAAATCGATGACCGTTTCAATCACTTGAAAATTGTCATCACTCTTATTTCATGACAGCAATATTTGAACCGAATGAACCTGTTTTGAATGCTTAGTATGATCGATGAATTTTGTCAGGTGAATTTGGTGTATTTTAGTAAACTGTTCACGTAAAGGCATGTGAACACAGGATGCAGTCCCTGTGTAGGAAGCAATTTCCTACAGATTCAAATCTAAGCTAATCTCTAGACCGTCGAATACAGAGTCTTGGTTTAGCCAAAGTCAGAACAAGCAAGCTATTCGGCTAGATAAACTTTATCTGTTTCTAAAACATAAATTAACATCGTTAGTGTACAAACAAACAATACGGTCTATTAATACAGGGAAAACAGACAAATAACATACCGAACAGTAGCCAGAGAATAGGGAAAATGAGTCAACAAGCAAATATTGTTTTACAATGAACATCAAACTGTGATTGGTTAATAAAGAGATACAGTCGTACAAGGTCAAAAGTAGTGGAAAACATTTAGTGCACGGCCATTTTTGTATTTTTTTCGAGTGCAATTTTTTTCGTCCCTTTTGAAAAAATTTTCATCCCCATCTTCCAATAACTTCCATTCTGTGTCGTCCAATCAAATAGCTAGTTTTGAGTTCGTTATAATTGGTCGTTCATTTCTTCAAATCGATATAAAATATCAGGACATGAAGACAGAGCACATTTTCTTACAATTATGGACGGTAGTAACTTGCGAAGTATGAGCTCCATCGTTCCTCACGTTGTCACAGAAACCGATAACCTGTTCGTTCTTGAGCACATTGTATCTCGTAGCGTTCCAATCTTTTGAAGCGTTGAAGAGCGTCATTAGAACGTATGAAAGAGCCACGTACTGCCATTATGTGGTGAGGTATTCTCTTTTCAATAGAGATCGGAAGCCGTATATTAAGTTCGTATGTTGGAGAAATGGCCGTAGAACACCTAGCGGTTCCTCACAGCCGAGTAGACGAACGAGGTAATTTGATTAGTGTTATTATAATTTTTCATTAAGGACTACCGTGAACACTCAATGTCTTTCCTTCATATTTTGTAAGTTATCAACTATCAAAATAACCTCAATATGGATGCAACGTTAAGCAGTGACGAGGGAGAAATCGTTTCGACGAACTCAGAGGAGTTCACTGAACGAGATGACGACAATGAAGAAAACGCATATGACAACAGACCTTGTGATATTTGCAATCTTGCGCAACCGCCACATGAAACTGTTGATGGAATTGCCAGGATTTTTGTCCATGCGAAGCAATGATTCATTTATTTTGTGCCTACGACCCATCACCACACGTTCATGGAATCCACTGTCCCATGTGCGACGCTGTAACGGAGTCATAGCAAGTCTTTCGTTCATGAAATTCGGAATTGTTAAGAGAACGAGTAAAGGCCCTTTTCAGGGCCACCCACAATTTGATTTAAATTCTTTTGTTTCAATTTCTTATTTCCATACCAAAGGTCAAGTGGTGAAACCATCAATATTCATTTAAGATTAGTAGTCATTATGTGATTATCGTCCACGTATTCGTAAACGCTTTTAAGCTTTATCAAATATACGGTTTAAGTAAACGATTTCGTATAGGAAATGTCATCTAATGAACATTCATCTGTCTAACAATAGTACATGCAAAACTGGTTCAGAATGTTCCAGTGTTTTGTCATATAGTTACGATAGGCGAATGTAGTACTACCAGTTCACTAGTACAACGACATCATTTCTATAGGAAAGGTCAACTGAACCAACAATGATGAATTCTAATTAAGCCTTAGTGATTAAGCAATATAATCAATTGAGATTTATAGAAATTTCGTGGATTAGATCATTTAAAGAGGATTTTGGAAAAAATTTTATAACTGGTTTTAATAGTTGATGATAGTAATAACTGACGTTGAAAGGTGGTCAAATTTTTAATGCACAATTAGTAAAGAAATCATTCATCGAAGTATTCCCATTAGTTTTTTCTTAACACATCGTATGTTATTTTATTAAACGTTATATGCGTAGCAACATATCCATAAATCATCATGATAAAAATAATGAATAGGGCATGCATAAATCACGCTAACCGTTAATGATCGGTGAATGAAGCAAAATAGTAATAACTTCTCTTAGAAAATAGCAAACAATATTTGTCATTGGGTTCTTTTCCAAACAGTGATTCTTAGTATAAAAGAATTGTCTAGTTTCGCCGGAAAAATGGTGTCATAAATAAATGGAAGATTGTCAATTGCGTTATTTTGCTAATCCATTAAAAGCGTTACTTGTTTTTACCTGTACATTCTTTGTAGTTGAGTAGTTTAAAATTATGACCAAAAATACTTTGTCTATGTAAGTAGTCATGTGATGAATTGACTATTGTGCTCGTCAATTGGGCTCATCAATTTTGTCACGTAATGTCAAAAGCGTATTTACAGTTGAAAAATCTCCATAGAATATTCTATATTGTTGAATAACAATTTTTGACAGGTATTTGAAACATTAGTTACATTAAGTATAAAAGAACAAGCCTACGTTTGAGGAAATAAGTGTCTCTCTCAATTACACAGCTTAATACGAACAAAGTGATACATTTATACGTTTTATAAAATGTCTTTATTATAAGTGAATTGAAGATAGAGCACCATGTTTCAATATAGTGAAATTGGTAATTTTGAAGTTTGGTAAATAAATATAGACTTTTATTTGTTACAATGACATTAAACGAGCGTATACCCAAATGTCGTTTGATACAATTGACTTTGTTCGTATTAAGCTGTATCATTGAGAAAGACATTTATTTTGTCAGACGACGTAGGCTTGTTCTTTTATACTTAATGTAACTAATGTTTCAAATACCTGTCAAAAATTGTTATTCAACAATATAGAATATTCTATGGAGATTTTTCAACTGTAAATACGCTTTTGACATTACGTGACAAAAATTGATGAGCCCAATTGACGAGCACAATAGTCAATTCATCACATGACTACTTACATAGACAAAGTATTTTTGGTCATAATTTTAAACTACTCAACTACAAAGAATGTACAGGTAAAAACAAGTAACGCTTTTAATGGATTAGCAAAATAACGCAATTGACAATCTTCCATTTATTTATGACACCATTTTTCCGGCGAAACTAGACAATTCTTTTATACTAAGAATCACTGTTTGGAAAAGAACCCAATGACAAATATTGTTTGCTATTTTCTAAGAGAAGTTATTACTATTTTGCTTCATTCACCGATCATTAACGGTTAGCGTGATTTATGCATGCCCTATTCATTATTTTTTATCATGATGATTTATGGATATGTTGCTACGCATATAACGTTTAATAAAATAACATACGATGTGTTAAGAAAAACTAATGGGAATACTTCGATGAATGATTTCTTTACTAATTGTGCATTAAAAATTTGACCACCTTTCAACGTCAGTTATTACTATCATCAACTATTAAAACCAGTTATAAAATTTTTCCAAAATCCTCTTTAAATGATCTAATCCACGAAATTTCTATAAATCTCAATTGATTATATTGCTTAATCACTAAGGCTTAATTAGAATTCATCATTGTTGGTTCAGTTGACCTTTCCTATAGAAATGATGTCGTTGTACTAGTGAACTGGTAGTACTACATTCGCCTATCGTAACTATATGACAAAACACTGGAACATTCTGAACCAGTTTTGCATGTACTATTGTTAGACAGATGAATGTTCATTAGATGACATTTCCTATACGAAATCGTTTACTTAAACCGTATATTTGATAAAGCTTAAAAGCGTTTACGAATACGTGGACGATAATCACATAATGACTACTAATCTTAAATGAATATTGATGGTTTCACCACTTGACCTTTGGTATGGAAATAAGAAATTGAAACAAAAGAATTTAAATCAATTGTGGGTGGCCCTGAAAAGGGCCTTTACTCGTTCTCTTAACAATTCCGAATTTCATGAACGAAAGACTTGCTATGACTCCGTTACAGCGTCGCACATGGGACAGTGGATTCCATGAACGTGTGGTGATGGGTCGTAGGCACAAAATAAATGAATCATTGCTTCGCATGGACAAAAATCCTGGCAATTCCATCAACAGTTTCATGTGGCGGTTGCGCAAGATTGCAAATATCACAAGGTCTGTTGTCATATGCGTTTTCTTCATTGTCGTCATCTCGTTCAGTGAACTCCTCTGAGTTCGTCGAAACGATTTCTCCCTCGTCACTGCTTAACGTTGCATCCATATTGAGGTTATTTTGATAGTTGATAACTTACAAAATATGAAGGAAAGACATTGAGTGTTCACGGTAGTCCTTAATGAAAAATTATAATAACACTAATCAAATTACCTCGTTCGTCTACTCGGCTGTGAGGAACCGCTAGGTGTTCTACGGCCATTTCTCCAACATACGAACTTAATATACGGCTTCCGATCTCTATTGAAAAGAGAATACCTCACCACATAATGGCAGTACGTGGCTCTTTCATACGTTCTAATGACGCTCTTCAACGCTTCAAAAGATTGGAACGCTACGAGATACAATGTGCTCAAGAACGAACAGGTTATCGGTTTCTGTGACAACGTGAGGAACGATGGAGCTCATACTTCGCAAGTTACTACCGTCCATAATTGTAAGAAAATGTGCTCTGTCTTCATGTCCTGATATTTTATATCGATTTGAAGAAATGAACGACCAATTATAACGAACTCAAAACTAGCTATTTGATTGGACGACACAGAATGGAAGTTATTGGAAGATGGGGATGAAAATTTTTTTCAAAAGGGACGAAAAAATTGCACTCGAAAAAAATACAAAAATGGCCGTGCACTAAATGTTTTCCAAAAGGAGTGAATGTGGTGGTGGGCGTTTCACTTATTATTGGTGTGTTCGTCTATCGATCACACTTTACACACTGATTTCAGCAAAGCATACTGCATTGAAATGAGGTTATTTTACCGTGTCTTTCCATAACGTCAGTTTTATGATTTAGATCAGTTGTCAGTTGTTCTCAGACACAAACTTCTTTTCCAGCCGAACATTGATCAATCGAGTGACATTGTTTTTCCAATCATCAATTACAGTTTTCTTGAAAAGATCTCAATCGACCTACTATAAATGAAGATATCGATGTATATGGCTGCATTCTGGTCCGTGTATTATCAAGTAATTCATCAGTCTAGTTGGATCAATGGAATTACAACGATGATAAAAGGGAAATTTTATTCAATGAACATTGAAGCCAATCTGATCATTAGATCATGGAATGATTCTCTTAGTATTCAAAATGTTATTTCAATAATCTAACACATGATGAACTGAAAAATTCATTTGTAACCACCGAATATACATATTTATGGGAACACATTTTCATACTATGAAATTGATTGTGAAAGTGGCTATAGGAAATTGTAATTTGAAGACATGACTCAACTATTCCCTCAGTTCATCGGATATGTATGACTAAGCGATTATTTTCTGGCAATCATTTAAAAGTAAACCTGATCTCATGGGGTGGTTTTCCGATTTCAATGCCATATTAAGTTTTGATATCACATGTACCAGAAGAAAAAACTGACTTTTCCTCGAAAGTACACAATAAATAAATGATGCAATCGCCTTGTGATATCCGGTACGCAACGTTCTTGTAGTTGTGATCATGGTCAACCGCGACTCGACGCCACACTACACTCTCATCATTTGAATTCGTAATAAATATATTCAAGTGGATGTCACGTGAATGATACGAGCATACATATATCAAAACGAATGTCAAATACCTAGTTTGTGAAACTGTACTAGTATTGCATCATTATTTAAACAATAAATCGTCAAGTGTTTAACTAAGGTCTGACAGTCGAAGAGGTATTCACATAAATGTAATACTTTCTAAAATTCCACTTGAAACAATCGACTCTAAGTGCATATTATCAATGCTATGAGGTGTTTTTTACAATTGGGACTTGATAATTTAGTTAGTTGCGTACCATATGGATATTGCAAATGAGCACATAACCGTGGTCATAGTGTTTATGTGTTGTATTTGTGAAATGAATTGCTTTAAACATGTGATCTAATCAATTTGTTAATTTGAATGAATAATGTTTAGCAATGACTTTGAGGTGCGTGAATGTGAAGATGAGTATAATGTGTACAGAAATGGTTTCGTCCGAAACATAAAACACAATCAATCTATTCCTAATTGAATCTCTGAATTCTCCATTATGATTTCATTTATCCATGGCGGTCTGTTTACCGATTGTTTAATGTTGTCTTTTCTAGATCACGTCAACTGATCTTCAAGTGCTAACCAGTATTATCAAATAGTGGATCAAATTCTGACCTTTTCAGTTTGTGAAAAGATATAAATGGCACAATCTGTGAGTAATCACAATGAGTAACGATGCAAGTATGTAGATTTCATATGCTTTCAAACTGTAATTAAATGTTGACTTACTTGTACTATTATGTTCCACTACATAGGACCATCTAGCAGCGATTAAGTTCACTGAAATAATAAAAATCATGATAGATGTTTGTTTATCTGCATAAAGAGTATTTATGACTTACATGAGATGTACGTTTTAACATAGACAGCC